>NW_023276654.1:600000-936017 GCF_013357705.1 Chelonus insularis
TTTGTCCCGTTCATTTTAATAATATTACTATCGAGAATATCATCAGCTATCCACTAGCTGATTGTCATACGTTTTATTGTTAGATCGTTTATTGTTCACATAAATTTTAAGTGCTCGTTCTCTATGTCGATTTTCTGATGCTGGAACTCGATGTGTATGGTCCAATATTGGAGCTCGAAGTGTAGGATCTGGTATAGAAGCTCGATTCATTTCCATCTCTCGAAGATGATTTGACATATCAAGAGAATTTGAAAGCTTATATTTTCTTTTTTTTCAGGATTGAAGAGTTATCTTCAGGTCTGTTGAAAAAAAAATTGATTTCATTTATTTCAATGAAACAGCAATCTTAAAGAATTATGACTATATATGATTATACAAAAAAAATGCAAACCTATATATGATGACAACACCATCTTCAAATGCTATTGGCCAAACATCATCTGCTGCTGGAACCCATTTTTCTGTTGGATCATGATCAGCCCGTATATTTGTTCCTTATGCGCCTTTTTTCACTTCTATTTCTTATATTGGAGTATTCGCTATACTAGTAATCTAAAAAAAGCATAAATTATTTTATGTAATGATACTTATATTAATAACTAAGTCAAATTTTTCAGGTATATTTTTTTAAAATTTTGTCTCAGATCTGCAGTTTCAGCAAGTTTCATTTGCTTCAATAATTAATTCATCATACCGTTCGATACCACATTCTTCTAATTTTCTGGTGATCATGCAACACTGTCTATGGTTCATCCTCTCTAACTTTCCTTAAAAGACAATTTTTATATGGTATTTTAATACCATCGCTTTTTTCAAAATCTCTTAAAATTCATGCTTTTAATACATTCATTAACTTCAAGATTATTGGAAGATGAGGATTCTTTTTACAAAGTAAAGGTTTTTTATAATAATATTTTTGAAGTGACTAAAAAACTAATGCTGATAATTTGTCTCCAGGAACATATTTAGCAGATACATAAGTCTTATTTCTGTACAAGGAGCCATATAACTTGCTCGTAAAAATCTAGTTTTAAATTTACATATTTACAATCTTACCAGCAATACCTCGTCACGAACAAATATGATTACTTCTTGATGTTTAGGTCCAATTTTAGCCTTATGAATATCACTTAATATTGGCTTTTGAACATAATTTTATTTATTAACAATATTTTTGATTTATTATGAAAGTTTTATACATTTTTGTATTTTCTAATAATATATAAATAATCAGTAAAAATAAATGAGGGACTATTTTTTTTCGGCGGATTATTTATTATGGTGCCGTGAAAATAGCCAAAATGCTGATGACACTCAAATTTTCTTAAGTGGGGGAAAAGCCGAGTTTTTCGACCAAACTACTCTTTTCTTGGTTCTACTCTAGCTCTATAGTCAGAAGGTTCGACAGTTATTTTACCGAACGTTGTTCGATTCCAATTGCGGCAAAAATTTTTTTTTATTTAAATTGCATGTAATTGCAGTTTTATCATTCCAAAAATGAGTTTTAAATTTCAATTTTTATGTAAAATTATTTTTCAATTAATCGATGACAAATGAGGAAATATTTGAACAGAGCCATAAACTCTTTTTTTGTACAAATACATTGATAATAGCTTTTTTTAACAACTTATTAACAATAAAAAATAGTTGAAACAATCCGCGGCGAGTTCCGACACTTCACCGGCAAGCTCTACCCCCACTCTCTGTGCCCAAGCCTGCAGCTTATAATTTTCAAGCATCGTTAATATTATTGAAACCATAATAGCTCAGTGGTCAGAACACCAATCTTTTATTTTGCTGGGCAGGGTTCGATCCCAGTCATAGGCAAATTGTTTTTTCTTTTTTTTGCTTAAGTGACTTTATATACTTATAAATTAATTCATATATTTGATTAAATTATTCTTTCAATTAATTACGGAAAACAACTTGTTTTTCTGAAAATAAGCTGAGGGTGAGGAACGAGTTACTATGAATTCTCTTTTTCCGAAAGTGTTGTCTTTGAAAGACAATAGAAATTGATTCTGAACTTATATAAACAACCAACTATTGTATTTATATAGAATTTTAATGAAAAAAAAAGGAAAAAAAAAATTGGCTATGACTGGGATCGAACCCTAATCGGTACAATGAAAGCTTGGTGTTCTACTCACAGAGCTAACACATCATCTCTGACACTATGTTTATGTTTATAAATTGTATAATGCAGGCTTGAGTACGAAGGGTAGGGATAGAGTTTGCCGGCGAAGTGCCGGAAATCCCCGTGGATTATTTCAACTACTTCTAAATATTTCTAAATTGCTTAAAAAAAACTACGTTCATATAGCTATAGTAAAAAAAGTGTTTATAACCCTTAAGGCTGGGCTGAAGTCAGGAAGGCGACTGATTCCCCCTATCCAAATACATGGGATCGGGATATTTCTAATTTTTTTGCCAATTTACGATTATTTCTATAAAATTAGGTACCAAATTACAGAGGAATTAATGCCGGACTGACGTAAACAACAATTTTTTGTATATAGTGAATATTTTTATTAAAAAAATTAGAAAGAATAATGAAAAAATTATGAATTGACTTGCCACGCTTAAATTCCAAGATTACGGCTACATCATTCAGATGAAAAATCACTAATTATTCCATTTTTATACGTTTTTCGCCCAAAATTCGTGTTTGCGTCAGTCCTTGCCACCTGTCTGAATGTCAAAAAAATCAATTCATAGTATAAAATTGAATAATTTAGAAATAATTAGAAATATTGTATTCCAGATGATATTCTCCGGAAAATTAGTTTGAAAAAATTCTGATAGGTGACAGCATTATGCTCGCAGATGACCTCAGTCATTCATATTGAAAAAATGCTCAATCCGTATCCAGAACTGATGGTGCCCTGCATTTTGGTGAGTAATTTGTATCTGTGTATGTACAATACATATCGTGATGTAAATGTAGTGTGTCACACTACATGCCCTACACTTTGATGACTATTGCAGTATTATAAATGAATATGATGATACACATTGAACATTAATTAATGGAATACCTGAAAATAACTTAAAATACACATATTCATCCATTATTATTATTTCTACTAGGTATGAATTTCAACAAGCGAGCTCAATTCCAAGTCTACGGATCGAAGCATGTAGTTAAGATAAATAAACATGGGCCGGAATTCTTATTAGTCGTGGCTTGAGAATGGACTTAAGAATTTCTTGAATAAGTGTGCCTTATTGGAATGAATTCTACTTAAGATACTATTTATTCACAATTATGACTTGAGATGGACTTTTTTGAGTAATTGGTGCTCGAGAATTTCTTAATGAAGGAAATGCTTGAGCATTTCTTATATTATCTTCGGTTAGTTCCGTATTTTTTACGTTCAATGAGCCAATCAGAAATGATTTTAAAAATAAGGTACAATTTACGTTCATGTCAATACCCGTTGGAGAAAAAATACATCGTCAAGTTTCATCAGTTTCTAATAAAAAAATACATAAGAAGATTTTTTATTATAATGCCTAGTGCAAAAAAACATTATAACGATGTTGAAAAACTTTTTTTTTTTAAACATATTGAAAAAGTTTAAACATGTCATTGAAAATAAAAAAAGTGACAGTGCCACTTTAAAAGATAAGGATGAAGCTTGGAGAGAAATTCATGAAGAACATAATTCTTCATCAGTTATTTCAACTCAGGTGAGAATTTGATAATAAGTATTCGTAATTACTATTACTATTCAAGATTTAAATCATGAAATAAAATAACATTCTATCTATCTAACCATTTTAGAGAACTGTCAAACAACTGAAAAAATGGTGGAGCAATTTGAAGTCAGATCAAAGAGATGCTTTGACCAAGGAAAGACAAGCTCGTATGGCTACAGGTGGTGGTTCCCCAATTCCAACGGTTGATGTTGACCCGGAAATTGAAAATATTGTGCCCAATCTAATGACAAGTGCTCCAACACTATTTTCATCAAATATACCAAGAGATAAAATTGAAAGTAAGTTTGTTAAAGTTTATAGATTAATATATATCTACAATATTGTAGATAATGTAACATAATTTATTGTATTTTTGTAGGGCGACGAAATGCTGTTTTAGATGATGTATGTCTTGAAGAATTTTTAATAGAACAAAGTGATGATATTAATAAAACAAAGGATGATATTAATAAAAATATCCATTAATTTGTTATTTCTTTTTTTGTTCATTTTTCATGTGATTGAATACTTTAAGTTTCTTTATATGTTTTCTTTTTTTATTTTGTAGAAAAAAAGTAGTTTTCTATCTGTATAAACTATGACAAAAGATAATAGTATTATAGATAAGGTAAATAGGTTTCAAGACTGAGAAACATATCTTGTATATGATTACAGAATAAATAAGAATTTGAAAAAATTGAGTGCGGTGTATTTTGCTAAAATATTTTTAATAATTATTTTTCATTGAATGAGGAAGAATTTGATGTTTGAAAAAATATAAAATAATTTTCTATTTTGCTTTAATATATATTTTATTCCAATAATTCATGGCATGAAATCATTGAACATAAGTTTTACATTCTATTAAAGATGGTGTTAATTTTAGAACTTTACAATATTAGATTAATAGACGTGAGTGTAATTGCAAGTATATTTACGCGTGTTTTTTTTTATGTACATGAATTATTTTATTCAGTTTTAAATAATACACACATAACTAATTTTTAAAGTGACTTCTATAACATTAGTGGACTGTTAAATATTTTTTTCTGGTCATTTATTCACTTAAAAAGTATTCTGTTTTCAAAAGGATTTTGTCGGTCACGCAAAGACCTACGAATATGTCTCTCATTATGGTCTTCATCAGTATCAACATCACTAATACTTTCAATACCACTAGAATCCGAAGTAGACAAATTCATCTTTTTTACAATTTCAAAAAATCTTCACTATAATAATATGCCTGAAAGTTCTTAAGTCACCTTTAGAGACGACTTGAAAATATAACCTCACTTTGACACCAGTAAGGTCTTATTGGGATTAATAAGGAAGTCTTATACGACTATGAATACATAACTGATAAAGATTTGCTTAAGAATTAATTATGAATACTATTTGAATGAGCCTTGCTTGATTAAGTTCATACTTGAGGCTGTACTTAAGATAATACTTAAGTTACGATTGTGAATCGAAACGTCACCTTAAGCATGTCCTTAAGGCGAACTTAGACATAAGAACCGACTGAGAATACGGGCCATGGAATTTTTATTGGAAATATGCTGGCTTTGTGGTTAAAGCACCATGCTTCTATTTTACCGAGCAGGGTTCAATCACGATCTCGACCAATTTTTTTCTTTTTTTTTTAGTAGAATTGAATGTAATTATAATTTTAATAAGCCAAAATAAATTTTTTATAAGAATTTAAGTTTTTTTTTTTTATAATTCTTTTAATTAATGAACGCTGAGGGAGAAGACATTCGAACAGGGCCTAAACCCTTTTTTAGTACAGTTATATAAATGTAGTTTTTTTTCAAAAATAATTTAAAAATATTTAGCAGCAATTTAAACAATTTGCGGAGAGTTCCGGCACTTCACCGGCAAGGTCTACCCCCACTCTTTGTGCCCAAGCCTGCAGCTCATAATTGGCTTAGTTTACACCCAGTGTTCCGAACCCGTTTCATTCCGGAATGAACTAAGATTTGTCTAATGTAAACGGGTATAATCACGACCGGAATCATTTCATTTCATTCCTCTATTTTTAGATGGAATGGAATGATTTAGGACCGGAATAAGCTGATGTAAACGCGTTATTCAGGAATGAATTCAGTATTGCCAATCAGTAATGTAGCATAAGTTAGATTAGCATAGAGCATTTGTAAGGTTATGTTTTTTCAAGTTTATTTTTAAACAATTACTTGTAATGTTTATTGATTATTAACAATAAGTACAATATATCAAATATATAATGAGTAAAAGTAGAGATATTTGGTTGCCAAATGAAGTAGATAAGTTGTTAGAATTATTTAAAGAAGAGCAAATAGCAGATCTTATGGATTCCAAACAAAGTCGAGTTGACGACGTTTTTAAGTCTTTTGAAAAAAAATTGAATTATCGGGGTGTATTAATATTCAAATCCATGAATTACTTTAAGTCACATGTAATTTAACTAATTGTAGGTTATGGGTATATACTTTGAGTTTTGAAGCATAAATTTACAAAGTCGGTTATCCTGTTTCTTTACTTCAATCTCCATTCCATTCCGAACGGAATAATTCAAGTATAAACGGTGACTCGATTCATTCCATTCCGGAATGAAACGGGATCGGAACGCTGGGTGTAAACTAAGCCATTTACAAGCATAAATAATAGAATTGTTATCCTGATAGCTCTGTGGTCAGAGTATTGGACTTCTATTTTGCCAGATAGGGTTCGATCCTAGTCATGGCAAATTTTTTTTTTCCTTTTTTTCGTTTAAGTAACTTTATATATTTATATATTTTATTAAAATATTCTTCCAATTAATTACGGAAAAAAACTTGTTTTTCTGAAAATAAGCTGAGGGTGAGGAACGAGCTACTATGAATTCTCTTTTTTAGAAAATGTTGTCTCTAAAAAACTATAGGAATTAATTTTGAACTAATATAAACAACCAATTATTGCATTTACGTAAAATCCTCATGAAAAAAAATTGGCTCTGACTGGGAACGAACTCTAATCGGTAAAATGAAAGCCTGGTGTTCTAACCACACAGCTAACACATTATCTCCGACATTATGCTTATGTTTATATAAGTTATATAATGCAGGCTTGAGTATGAAGGGTGGGGATAGAGCTTGCCAGCGAAGTGCCGGAACTCCCCGCGGACTGTTTCAACTACTTCTGAATATTTTCAAATTGTTTAAAAAAAATCTACGCTCATAGAACTGTATTTAAAAAAATGTTTATAACCCTTTTTAAAGGTTTTCCGACTTGGCGTCCAATAATTAAATGAATAAATTGGAAAAAAAAAAATCAAATCGTTAGTAAGGGACTAGACTGGGATCGAACCCTGGCCGGCAAAATAGAATTCCAGCGCTCTGACCGCAGAGCTAACATGTTTATAATCTAGCTATTTATGCTTGTAAATTATAAGCTGCTGGCTTGTGCACAGAGAGTGAAGGTAAAGCTTGCCCGCCAAGTGCCGGAACTCGCCGCGGATTGTTTAAACTATTTTTTATTGTTAATAAGTTGTTAAAAATGCTATTATCAATGTATTTGTACAAAAAATGGCCCTGTTTAAATATTTTTTCATTTGTCATCGATTTTCACATAAAAATTGAAATTTAAAACTCATTTTTGGCATGATAAAATTGCAATTACATGCAATTTAAATAAAAAAAAAATCTTGCCGCCATTTAAATCGAACACCGTTCGGTAAAATCACTGTCGAACCTTCTGACTACAGAGCGAGCATATTTTCATTTGCTTTGTTTACGTTTAGATATCATAAGCTTCCGGCTTGGTAACAGAGGGTGGGGTATATAATGTGCTTGCTCGTCAACTGTTCAAACTCGCAATCTTCTCTAAAAAATAAGACGGAGATAGATATATACATTCTCTGCTCTGTCTTGCTCGGAACAGATTATTCTGAAATTTGTGAATTTCTTGGTGCCCTAAGGCTCCCTTTTTGTAGTGCATCCCTGAAAATTATTATTTTTCGAACGATTTCCCTGTTACCTACTCAATTTCAATTGATATCGAGCTTCGGCCTTTAGCCGCACAACGCGAGGGCGTTAAGTCAACTCCGGGAAACTTTCTGACTTTAAGCCCAGCCTTAAAATGTGGCAACGTTGCTCAGATCTACATACATTACTTCGAAACACATGTTGGAATAACCTAAATATTCGGCGAGTATCAGATGTAAGCTTTCGTGTTTCTTTTTTTACAAAGCATTACATATATTACAATACATTCAATTCATGCGTCTCATGGCCGAAAAAAGGTCAATTTATTTATAAAAGAAAAAAAAAATGGCGTGATAATATATTTCAAGTGTAAGCAAAACGAAATTTGCCGACTCAGAAGATGTCCAATGTAATGAGAATAGTAGTGAAGTAGTAAATTATATTGTAAGTGGTGTCAATGATCAATTGAATTGTCAGTTAAAATTGATAGATTACGAATGTAATGAAGAAGAAACTGCAAAAAAAGTCATTTATTTAAAATTCAATGAACGTCGTATCGTTGAATTAGATGATCTTGCCGATGATCTTTGGTGTATTTCGTGTAATGTACCATCTTTGCGTCATGTGATAGAAGAAAGAAGAGCAGGATTAGGCAGTCATTTAATTGTGGAGTGCTGGAAGTGCAAAATTTACTATAATGTCATAACAAATAAATATAAAATGGATGAATTTGGCAATAAAAAATATGACATAAATGGTAAATTAGCATTAGGTGAGGGTTATTATTCAATACATTATTCACAGCCATGTAGTTTGACGTGAATTTTTAGGAAAAATATTAACTTTAAATATTATAGGTTCAGTTGGGCTGGAATAGAAGAAACACATGTTAATTCGTTTCTTACAGCATTGAATATTTCACCGATTTCTTCTGGACTGTTAAAACGTCATGAACGTACTTTACTGAAAGCGTTCTGATGAAATCAGCAACTGATGATTATTTTAGATTATTTTAGAAAACATATCAATCTTGAGATAGAGATGTCAAAAGCTGCAAATTCTCAACTTTGCTCTAGGTATGTTTTCGTCTTTTTGTATATGGTACTACGTGATGCATGTATTTTATCTTACAAGATCAACATAACTTTTGTATACTTTTGTATTATGATTTTTGATGTGATCGCTTGATGAGGACTAATATGAATGTTTTTCTCTAAATGTTTTTGAAATTATAGAAATACCATTTCTACATAATACTTTACATTTTTTAGCTTTCACAGGCAAACCATCGTTTATGAAGATGCATTAGGATACATTTATGACTTCTTGGGACTCATCAGTTCTTTATCGTCGCACATATCTCTTTTTTTTAGGTTTCTTGCTACACTTGCAGTCAACTGGACTCCAACTGCTGCCCAAGTTATTTAAAAATTAAATTTCACGTAATATTTTTTAGATGTAGTTAATTTCTGTTATATCTAACATAATTTAACGCTTTTCTCTTCCCTTTCTATCTTTTATCATAGCAATCTTGCTTCCACTACTTCTCCACCTGCTTCTTGCACTGATCTATCTATTTCTACTTCACAAAATACTTCATCTATCGATTGACCTAACAATATTGATGCTTCTATGCCTCAAGCTATGTATCCTTTAAAAGTTTCATTAGATGCAGCTTTCCATAAACGAGGAACAGGACGATCATACAATAGTTTATCAGGTACATTTCTTGAACTGCTACTTAAATCATAATATTTAACTTCCCAGTAGGAAGTTATAGTAATGGGTCCGATTTTGCGAATCGCTAATTTTGACATATATCCACGTTTTAAGGTCCCCAGAGTTGAATACGATAGTTTTTACGTGGACGTCTGTGTGTGCATATGTGCGTTCGGAATTATTTTTCGCCTCGATTATCTCGAGAACAAAAAATGATATCGACGTGGGACCAACTGCATTCGACGCGTAATTACGTAACTTAGAACTGATTAGATTTTTAGCAAAATCGGTCCAACCATTTTTTATGTAGAATAAAAAAACTGAAAAAATAGTGAACTACCTAAATTCTGCAATTTATAAATTATACCATTTTTTAGACGGAATTTCGAGATCTTTTGAAAAATATGAATATCAAATGTTTAGAATAATTGTACAGAAATATGATGACAGTATTTCATAGAAAAAAAAATTTTTAAAAAACGAAATCAGCAATAAAAAAATTTAAAACTTGTGTTGGGATGGAGAAAATAGCGTTGAGGATAATAAAATAGTCAATGATTATTGTTAATAATAAGAAATTGTGTTCATAACGATTGAATATTGTTAATAACAAATGATTATCGATCATAATAATATTTGAATAAAAAATTTTTTAATTGTTATAAACAATAAAAATAGGGACCCTTTCTATATATATGAGTACTTTTAACGCATAATCTTTTCGTTTACTAAAAAAATGTTACCAACCGTATGCCATACATGAAAACATACTTTTTTCGTGTATAACAATGAAATTGGTTGTAAATAATGAAAAAAAGGATCTATGAGGTACATTCGAATTCTTCTAACGCAAAATTTTTTCTTTTACTGAAATGAAGTAACTAACCATATCAAATGAATAAAAACAGACTCATTTCATTTATAACAATTCCATTTGTTATAAAGAATGGAAACGGGTTCTATTCAAATTGTTTTTTTATTTTTTCGACTGGGAAGTTGGTCGTGTGGACCTTTCGGGTCGCACCCAGACCACTGCAGAGCACTGATATTTTTTATTTAATATTGTCAATATTTACAGCTCATTCGTCAATGTATGGACATTATTCCAAAAAATTAATGGGTGTTGCAATTAACACTAGCAGATGTTCTTTTTGTGAGCATGATCATCCACTGTCGGATCATTATTGTAAACGAAATTGGGCTGGTAGTGCAAAAGCTATGGAACCAGATATGGCAATTCAGTTAATAGTCCATAATCGTTTACTTCAGGAACAAAATGCATATGTTTCTGTCCTAATTGGCGATGACGATTCATCTACACTAGCTGCTGTCAAGAGAAACTCCAACTATGTTATTGGAAAGTGGTCTGATTTAAATCATGCTACAAAAGGATTTACAAGTGCTCTATATTCAATGAAAGTTCTTCGATCTCTGATAACTTACTTCAGTCAACGTTTTTCAACAGCGATTAAAAGAAATAAAGATAATAGTGAAAATGTTCGAGCAGCGTCGCTAAATGTTGTAAACCATGCCTATGGTGAACACGGCAAATGTGATGACGAATGTCCTTATCGTAATATTAAAGGAAATTATGCGCATTTAAGTATTCTAAACAAGAAACCTCTCGCAGATGTAGAATTGCGAGTTTTTTTAGCACAACTTTTCGTAAGATATGCAAACGTTGCTGAAAAACTTGCTCCGTGTGGCTCGACTCAAATTAACGAGTCATTTAATAACTGTATGAGTTCAAAAAATGCCAAATCTCGACATTATGCAGCATCATCATCATTACATTTGAGGGTTCTAGCAGCAGCTGGCCAAAATTGTGTTGGTACACAATACGTCATAGACGTCTATAATAAATGGAATTATTCTCCTGAAACTGAAACAAAACGATACCGTGAAGCAAAAGATAGAAAGCGAAAAGCTAAATCAGAAGAAATGAAGACAGTGGCATTTAAAAGACGTAGGCTGTTTAATAAGAAAAAACGGGTTGCTAATGATGCACGATTTGCTTAAAAAGAAGGTATATGTTATGAAACTAATTGTGCAATGGACTGTGTAGCTGAATTAGTTGTAGACGACGTATGTTCAGGTATGCTTAATGTTATATTTTTCTTTGTACAACAATAAGAGATGTATGTTACATTTTTGTTACAGATACTCCGCATGATTATCAAAACTCTGAAATTATTATTTTTGATTTAGAAGCTACAGACAGATCACCAAATACAGCTGACATATGTCAGGCATAGTGTAAAAATCGAGTGTATATAAGTTAAATGTAGAATAATTACATACCATGGTATTAGAACTTTGTTTGTTTCGTTTTTATTTAGATAGCAGCATTTCATGACAATGCCCAGTTCAATATCTATGTTATGCCAACAAAAAAAATATCAAAAAGAGCTTCTGACATCACTGGATTAGTTGTTTTCGAAAATGAATTGTTTTTAAGGAATGGAAAATTGGATTCGAAACCAGCAAAAGAAGCATTTATTCTATTTCTACAATATTTGGAAAGCTTCCAAAAACAAATCATCTTTATAGCTCATAATGGTTTTAAGTAAGTGTATAACTGAATCAATATAGCAGTCTATGAACCAAATTGTTCTTCTAAATATCTCAATTTCAATTTTGTTTGTACAGTTACGATATGCATCTTATTCTACGTCAAATGAACATCTACGCGTTAGTGGAGCGCTTCGAAAAAGTTGTCCTTGGATTTGCTGACTCTTTGATAATATTCAAAAATGAACTTCCTGGAAGAAAAAAAGAAAAGAAAAAATTTAATCAGACTATTCTTGCTGCCGACTATTTGGGTTTAATTGATGCACAAAGTGCTCATAATGCACAATATGATGTGAAAGTTTTATATAATTTAATGAAAACTATAAAAGTAACTTCTGATACAGTAATAAGTCAAGCTATAGGAGTCGATCAATTTATGAAAAAAAAAAACAGACTGCTGAGATGAAAATCAGAAAAGTTGAATTGAAAGTTTTAGATGAGTATGTGAGTCCTCAAATTCTTGGGAAAATAAGTGCAGCGAACAGTAGTTTAAAGACATTAGGAGAAACTTTTTCAAAATTCGGTGAACATGGAATAGAAATGCTCATAAAAGAAGATATTGGCGGTCGATCTCGAGTTACCAAAACTAAAAGAATAATAGATTGTATATTATCCGATTTCAAAAAGACAGTAACGAATAAGGAAGAGTAAATTTGTAGTTTTTTTTAAAGATTATTGTATTTGTTAAAAACATGAAATATATTTTATTATTTTAATAAATATTAATGATTGAAAACTAATCTAAATTAATGTGTTATATATTTTCATAATTTTTTTTATGTAATTACGAATTTTTTACTTGTATATATTACTTATTTTATTGTATCGTTTTATAGTACAAACACATTCTTCATCCGTTTTTATACATACCCGCAAATGTGAAGCAACGTTGCCACATGTTTGATCTTCGTTACCGACTGTAACGTCACTTTTCATCAAATATCAATGTTTCATAAACTTTGAAGATTTTATTATGTATAATTATAAATATCTCGTGTGAACTATCGTTGACTACCCTGTGTAAAAGTTTTAATTGAAACTAAAACGTTTTCTCTTGATGTTACAATTGTTTTCAAGTGAATACATAATTACGAAATACTTTGATTTGTGCATTTAATTTTTCTTCCAATGTGTTCGAAGGGATAAACTTTTTTTCAAAAATTAATTTTTTTTCTCAAATTTCAACGTTGAACCTAATTTTTTTTCGGATTGGCTTTGTATTGCTTTGAACTGTTATATATTTCAAATTCAAGCTTCTATCTATTTTTTTTTAACATTAGCAGAACCTCCTTAATGTTTCCATGCGACGTATAATAACTTTCTTTGGAGTTTTTGGGTCATTATCTGAAATCACAATTAAGTAATGTATGGACAAGTTTTATAAAAATATATTTTAATTGTAGTACAACCGATTTATCTGAATTATTGCTGTTTCTTATCAATTTATATTGGAATTATAATTAATATTATCTATATAAAAAAAAGTTGTATGCGTAAAAAGATTAATAAGTGTATGACATTGTTAAATTTTCTTATTTTACATACCCGATTTTTCAGTGCAATCAGATGATCTTCTGTATTTTCATCCCCTTTGCCCTCGATCACGTTTATGATATGTTGAATTCTTCGTTTTTTGGAATTGTTCTGATTACTTTCTGTAACAAACTTTCTGTTTAATCACTAATTTGGTAACTTATTCATTTCCGTATCAGCGATTTATTTGAAATTAAAGCTTAGATACGACATAAATACCTTTATAAAGACTGAACTACATATGGATATTATTTCCTAGGTTGTAGCAAGTTTCTGCTTACAAACATCTAATCAAAAATTTAAAAAAAAATGTGATGACCTCACCTTTCAAATGATTAGCATAATAAATTTTATATTCAGTGACACCTTCTACCAATAAAAAATCATCATCTTCAACTTCAACACCACATCTTTCTGAATTTTGATCGTACGTTAAACTGTTAGCTCCAGAAAAGTAGGTTGTAATAGTTTTTATTGAAATTTTTTTCTTTAATATTCAACTTCAAAGAATTGTTTTTATCATACCCTTTTATTGAATTCATTGTTCATTTTTTAATTAGAAATATCACTGACAAAAAATTTCATTTTTGTTGGTTAAGTTTTCAACGCCGGCATTCTGTTTTGATATAACGTTATTATGATGTGATGCCATTTTGTCCCTATTCTAAATTCACAAGTGTACAAGTCCAAATTGAACTAGTGGATTTTTTACTTGTGACTGGTACAATTGTGCTCAAGTATGTAATACACATGTTGGAAATAAACTTGTGTGGCGCCACTTTCTTACAAGTTGACGATTAGCCAACCTGGCTTCCGTATATATATACTATTGGAGACGAAAGTTACGTTTCCCCCGAATGTATAATAATATAAAATAATATATAATATAAGTACGCCGTCCTAAACTTTCTGCCTTTAGCCTAACCATAAGTAAAATAAAATAACATTTTTCGGTTAGATCATTGTAATCTGTGAATATTATCAAGCGGAAAATTTTATTGAATATTTTTTTACGACGAAACTATGACCCTTCACCAAAATCAGTCTTGTGTCTAATATTTTCGCAAAAGTATCAATTGAAATCTCATTTGCAATGAGTAATGAAACTGTACTGTTTTTTCGAGGAAATAACGAGGGAACACATCGAGAGGTATTTTGAATTTTTTATGACAAACAATTAAAATACCCTGAAGAATTTGTTTTTCGTTCAATGCACATAAAGATCGTCTGGTCGTTCCAATAAACTTATAGTAAAATACATTTCAAACTACATTTATCGTGTCATTATCTGACATCAATAATAATTTAGATTATATATTGTAGAAGTATTACATTCGAGAAGAACATCAAAAAAATGCTTCTCAATTTATGATCCTTGACTAATTTTTTTTATTAAATTTGTTTTTTTTACTGTTTATTTCAGATATCATCGTTGTTTATGGTATTCTTTTATTTAATGATGAGTTCAATAGAAGAAAAAGTGATAAATATATAAAAAAGTCTCGAATATGAATTAAATTAATATGTCAACAGTTTCTCGGCTCTCTGATGCTTAACAACATCATATAGCATATTTTCAATATCATTTTATTAATTCATATTTTAGTACTGTGTAAATTCATGTATTTTGGTAATTACGTAAAAAGAGCGAACTTTTGTAGCCAAATCTACGTCAGACATTCATAAGTCCGATAAAAGATTCGGCGCAGACTCTAAAATATGATTAATACACGTCTGCTTCATTTTTTACGAACAGACGTTCGTAAAAAATGGAGCAGACGTGTTGCAGAATTCCACGTAAGGAGACATATGTAAGTCAAACGAAAGCATCATACGTTGTTGCTGTGTAAGATTCTTATAGCAGAAGTACAACAGTTGCTTACGATCGCCCCTCCATCATTAAATCAAGCCAGAGATGCTCAATTTCTTTTTTTTTGCAACACTAAAGCGCTGCGTCATGGCTGCTACGGGAACTAAAAAAACCAACTCTGCTTAGATGGCACTCGTGTATACAAATAAATGTTTTCGTAATATTCTTAAAATGGCGGTAATATATAAATTTAAAAATTAAAATACTTCCTCGGCTGCACAGTAAAGCATACTCCGCAGTCATTTATGTTTTTTTTCTATATAAAAAAAAGCAAATATTTTCAGTTTTTGAGAATTAATTTTTTAAATTAAATACTAATTTTTTTCGAGATTATATCATGCATTATGAGAATATTAAAGAAGTGAAATTGACATATTTTTAACAATGCATAAATTTACAAGTATTGTACGAACATATTTAAAATTTATGGCTGAATTATTTTTTGGTACAATGATTATCGTTCAATCACAGGGATTGTTGCATCTAAAACAGTAATTCTAAAACATGAGCAGTAAATTGCACAAAAATAGTGTAAAAAGAAGAAAAATCTAATAACAAATATAAAGTATTTCAAAACGTATCACAAAATATCACATCTTTAATTATGACACAATGGAAACAGAAAAGACTGATTCATTTTTGAAAGAATATCAAGTATTGAAGAAAAAATATTATTATTATGTTTGCAATCTCATAATGGTTAATGAAGGTAAAGTGTTATCATTCATTTCAATTTTAATCATTGATTGCTTTAAAAGGGACGGATTAACATTTAAATGTAATGTGAAAAAGATACATGTTTTCACTGATTATTTAAATTTTATAGATAAGGACAAGTTTTGAATTTGTTAAACTCAGTAGTTAAATTATAATCACAATCTTTTTTATTTCCATTGTAATTTGTAAGTTAAAACACAGCTGAAGATGACTCAATTTATAATTTTTTGTATTCATTTCGTCCTACAAATTCTAATATCGAAACCTCACCTCCATAATCTATAGATTCATTCGAAAAATAGTAATATAGAAAGATGAATACTATTAAAAACATAAACGTAAGAACGAAGCTCAGCAGAAAGAAATAGATGACTATAATCGTCATCCGTTAGCAAATGAAATGTTTCACTTAAAAATGTCATACGATTTGAATCGTGAATACCAGAGATCTCACATATAGAACATGGATTAGCAGATGTATGGCCACAATGATTTAATACGAATGCCCGTACTGGTGCATCATTAATAAAAACACGTAATTGAACATTAATTAATTTGCCGTTTCAAATTATACCGTTGTTATTTTTAATTTGCAGAAAATCAGCAACGAAATATTTAAAAAATCGAATATGTTACATGATTATTCTTTACCGCAACTATTTCAGGACAATTAATTTTATTATTAGCACTAGAGATACCATAGCTATTTGCATCATTCTCGAAAGTATTATAAGACTTATTAACGGTTTCATATATTTCTGTGCTGTTTGAATGTGAGCTCGATTTTTGGTCATATTGACGACACTGACTACCTCAGTGGAAAATAAAACGCTTCTAGAATGGACGTTTGTCCAGACAATGTTAACGTGAGTGAATCATCCATGACTGGTGCTTATTGGAAAGTGCATAATACTCTTATACTTTTCTACATAAGATTTTAAACACAAGTGTCCGCAATTATCTGTACTGTAATCTTGGTGTTTTTCATGATTGTACAATATTTTATCAACATTAAGATATTTTATAAGCTCATGTGGTGGCTGTGAATTGCCAAAACTGTCATAATATAGAACTTTATTAACATGTTTTTTATATGCCACCTAATGTGTTCCATGTCCAACTTTATCGTCGAGATTAATAATTGCTGATTCATTTTTGACAAATGCCTATCGGAAGCATTATCATCCCGACAAAAGTATCCGAGTAAATAAGAATTTAAAAAAATTCACCGACATAATCAGTAAATATATACCAAAAAGTGGGAAAAGTTTACCACGGTATATGATTAAACGTAAACAAAATCATCCTATCGATTATATTTATTGGGCTGATCCCAATGAACTTGTAGAATCGACTTCATTTATTTATTGCATCTGAAACTGCTGGAAATTTCAGTCATAATAACGAAATTTTATCAATTTTAGAGAAATTACAGGATGCTGAAATTACTTATTAATCTGATGTATTCTACACAGCTACTCATTCTTTGAAAAACTTTAAAAGTGAGAGGTTTAAAAATGAGTGTTGACGTTTTTGAATGACAGTTAGCGAAAGATATTGTGAAAAATGCTGTTCGTAGGCCTCCTGGTGAAGGATTCAAATTAACTGCGGATCAACAGTTTGACATAGATCATAAGAGATTGTGTAGTCTCGCTGAACCAGTAGATTTGAATGAATACAACATCATTAGGACTAATTGAAAAAAAGATTACAAATTTAGAATTTTTTATTGAAATAGAATGACGTCTGTTACGCGAAACTGTAGCAAATTCGAGGAAAATCATTGAAGAAAATAGAGAAAGAATCAAAATTATTGATGTTCAAGTAGAGCAGCATATTGAATTATTACAAGAACGTCGTAAACGTCTGAATGAAGAATTGAATGAAACAATTGAACTACATGAGTCAGATCGATTATGTTTACTGAAAAAGGCAAATCGTAAACAAGCTGAAACTATTAAACAATTGGAAGAAAATATTTAAAAATATCTTGTTCAGCAGCATCATGAACAAGGAGAAAAAAATAATAACTAAAGAGCTACATAGACCGGTCAGGAGGAATTATCAACGACGACATGTTGATATACCTGGTCTTGATGAAACTTGGCAAGCTGATCTAGTTGACATGAAAGCATATAAAACTTATAATAAAGGTTATCAGTATTTATTGACTGTTATTGATGTTTTCTCAAAATACGCTTCGGCTGTGCCCACAAAATCTAAAAATGGTAAAGACGTCGCTCATGCAATGAAATCTATTCGATCACAAAAAAGAGTGCCAAAATTTTCGCATGTTGATAGAGGAAAAGAATTTTACAATAAAGAATTTGAAGCACATATGAAACAATATAATATTAAAATGTATTCCACATTTAGTAATCTTAAGGCATCTATATGTGAACGATTTAATCGCACGTTAAAAGTCAAATGTGGAAACAATTTACGTTGCGAGGTAATTACCAGTGGATAGACATCTTACCAAAATTGATGACATCATATAACAATGGTAAACATAGAACCATCAAAATTAATCCGATTGATGTTACTTCAGCCAATAAGAAACAATTACGTTATACTATCTACAATAATAAACTTGAAGTTCAACAAATAATGGAAAAGACGAAATTTAAGATTGGTAACAAAGTGCGCATAAGTAAATACAAACATGTATTTGAGAAGGGATACACTCGTAATTGCACAACTGAAATCTTTAATGTAAGCCAAGTATTGAACACTAATCCAGTAACCCAAAAGCTTGTCGACTATTAAGATCAACCGATTAAAGGAGGTTTTTATCAAAAAGAATTGACTAAGGTTCAAAATCTTAATATTTATTTGGTGGAAAAAGTTCTGAAAAAGTGTGGTAATCGAGCTTTTGTCAAGTGGCTAGGATTTGATAAAACGCACAATAGCTGGATTAACATAAAAGATTTATAATGTCTCTAACTAATGAGTTTGAAACAATGACTGCCAAAATGGCTTTAGCTGAAGAGCTAGAAGCAATGGCTGACAAAATGTATAGTGATGCTCACAAATTACCACGTTATACAAAAGATAAAGCTGCTAACATTAAATAAATACCTTCAACTCATAAAGAACAACAAAAAATTAATAAGGAGAAAGAAAAAATTAAACATCTTGATATAATTATTAAACGAATGTTGAAAGAAATTAAAAAAATAAAATAAGACTATTAAGGATGACCATGATTTTGTCATATTATTTGTAAGAGATGAATTTAAAAATACAAACAAATGTGTACATTTTGGCTTTTAGACCAATGAATTCCGTTATTATTTCACCTTTATTTTTATCTTCTGTAAGACCTACAATTTTTCTATTAACTAATGGAATATTAAAACAGTTATTTGGTGGATGGTCTGAGGTGTCAAATTTATGTATATTATCTTATGATGCAATCATAAATATCAATATTGAGAAATTGATAAATAAAAATATCTATATCTGTGTATAAGAATTTTACCGGATTGTCTGTGAATTGTCATTTAATAAAATTGTGAAGGAAATCATAAATAAACATTTTTGAAAGATCTAAAATTACAAATCTTACATATATCGACTTATTAAAATATATATTTTTTCGCTCCATTTTTATTATTACCATGTCATTGTTCAAAATTATACTATGGTAGAATTTTGGAGAGGCAATGAGATTTTTTGCACGATACCGACCTTCCCACTGTGTAACTAACTTTACATCTTTATATTTATTCAGTAAACACTGAATATAACAGCAATATAACACAAAGGTAACAATATGTAACAAGTTATATAACGAAACGTTACATGTATGTTATATGACTGTAATATATTGTCAAAGTAACAAGCTTATATTGCAGATGTCACACCCATGTGACGTTGTAGCTATAAAACGTAGTTATCTAATGGCAATATAATTGGCGTCACATGCATGTTGTATCCATGTTATATAACACTGTAATACAAGTAGTATACATTGTTTGTTATTTAATGTTATGTTTCTATGATATAGCACTGTAATCTCTATGTTACATTACATTCGTTATGCAACTGTCATTTAAATATTACATGATATATTTTTACTAATGTTAGGTAACATTTGTTGCATACGTGCAATGGTCTTGTAATATAACATCGTCACATCGATGTTACATACGTTCTTTGTATTGACGGCATATTGTAGAGATGTAACATTACAAAATTCTAGTTATAGTTGCTTTTCTTTTCAATGTGTAGATAAATTGAGATCGATAGCAGATCAGGGTAATTGTTTCTACGCTATAAGGATATTTTACAGTTCAAGAACTATTTGTGTACCTAAATTGTCAGAGAATTTCTCGTTCACTTCATTATTGGCTATGTGTATTTAATACTCAGAAAATGAGGATTTTTTTATCAATTTGTTTAACCTAATATATTTACAAAATGTTTTGTAATCTCAAAAGTGAATAAATCTCAATTAAAAATTAAAAAAAGACATTATATATAATAATTATTACATAATAACTGAAATGAACTATAATTCATACAATTATTCTCATTTTTCTATATATTTATACATGTAACTAACATATATGTTTATATGGGCCTATTTGCAATTTGGGAATTAAGTATCGGAATAGCCTAGTGGGTAAAAACGTAGGTTTAAGTTGCGTGCGAGCAGGCGGTCGTAAGTTCGAATCCCCCGAAATAGGAAAAATTCATTTCACTAAAGAAATCAAATTACATTTAAAAAATAATAGAATCGTAAACAAAAGCAATGAAATTCAATAAAAATACATTGCTGACAATTTTTTTTTCAATTTAAACAATATCAATGTTGATAAAAGTGTTATGTAACCATAATATTACTGTAATATCACAAAGTTATAAAACAATGTTATATAATTAAGGTGGAAATAGTAACATCTATGTTACTTCTATTGTACGTAACTGTAATAAAATATGTAACAAAAACTATGTCAAGGATATATAACTACAATATAGCAGTGTTTACTGGATCTTACTTAAATTCGAAACGACACAATGTAGTAATAGTATTCGTGGTTGGAAATCTTCTCTCTCTCTTCTCTCAATTAGAATGTTTTTTTGTAGCTTTTTTCAGCTTATTCCTAACATTTTTAATTTCAGGATCATTGAATATTAATTTAAGGAGGCTTCGGTCTCCCACATTTATTAAATTCTGTATAAAAGAACCGGACCTCTATCTTATTATTTTACATTTGATCGATCTGGAAACAGTAAGCCAAGTTTTCTATAATAAATCTTGATATTTGCTTGTCTCTATACTATATTTAAATTTCTCGTCTTCAACCAGTTTAACAGAAATTTCTCTCAGATAAGTGCAACCATATCTTCTAATACAGGTAAAAAAAGCTCTGGTTGTGGCCATGTAAGCAACGATATTTTCAAAATTTCATCCTTTAACTCTACAAAGTCTCTCAGCTCTACATAAATTTTTAATCTTTTCGAGAATAGTAATTGCTTTTGATTGTCAGTCATTTGATTCAATAAATCGAAAAAATTGTGACTTAAAATAGCAAGGCAAATGGATTTTACTATGTCTTCATCTATTTTCTTATCAGTAAGCCTGTGCCAAAAATATTTTGTGGCAAGAAAATAACGTTGTTGTATTGATAATCGCAACATATTGTATTCTGTTGTTGTTTTGTTTTTCAATATCTTATAAAAATAAGCAGTTTATCATTTTAGCAATATTCCCAGTATGATAGTATATGTTGTTCAAATTTGTTGTATACTTCACCACTGTAATAATTATTTTGCAGATCATTTGGCATTTCATTCTATAATTTATCAATGTATTCTTCTAATGCAAATTTAAATGCGAGATTGTAGGTTCTGATAACTTCAAAATTAGGATTATTGAACAAAAACTTTAATGTAATGACTTCATCCACATTGCCAAATGATGTCCAGAATCTTTTCTCAGTATAATTTATTGTTTCTCCATATTTATAATTGATGTGCTGACTCTCAGGAATCTGTGCTTGGCTCACTCCGCGGACGATTCAATTGTCATTATAGATGGAAATTCTAGAGAAACCCTTGAGGCCAAAGGGCAGACAGTCGTTGACACAATACTCACTTGGTGCAAGAATGCCAAGCTCGAGTTATCAAAAACAAAAACAGATACAATCTTTATGAAACGAGAGACTAAATTTAGAGGCAAGAGGAACTACAGGGATAAAAACAATCCCAACGATCGGAAACGTAAATCACACCTCGAAAGAAAGATAGGCATGAATGTAAACTGCCGAAAATCACTATAGAGGGTAATAAAATTACTATTTAATAGAATGAGACGCCTTTCGTGAATGCGTTGGGGATTCATTTATCACACTTGTCTAACACAGAAAAGACAAGAAGGCGTGTATAGTACTAACTTGTATTTTTTAAAGAAAAAGAAACAGAGTTTGCAATACAAAAAAAAAAGACCCCTTTTTACATGTCATAGATGTTTACTAAATATAAAACAGGTGCGCCAAAAAGCTAGCTCCAAAAACGTCATAATCTGGGAATCACTGCTGCTAATTCCTGGCGCGTAATACGAATTGTAAATTTTAGCAGATAGAAAATAGAAAATTTCTAAGTCGTATTATCCTATTCAGTTAGTCAGTTTTTCATTCAAATATCTACTATCATTTCCTATAGAATTGCTAATTACCTTTTAGAATCATGATAATCCTATTTAGTTGTTTGAATTGGAAAGTTCTGAATTCTGTAGGTTTTACGATTACCATTTATATACCTCTTCGGATTTGCATAATCTTATTAGACTTCCTGCGGGTAGTAAAAATTTCTCAACTTTTCCTATTCAAATTCTGGAAAAATGCATAGGATTTATTCTTTTTCAATAGAAGTGTTTGAAATGGCTAGGGGTACGGCATGAGACTTTTAATTTCAATTTACGTATTCCAACAACGTTCAGACAAGAGAGAAAGAGAATATGTTCAGTGCTGCGTTTTCGGAGATAGTAGAGCACCGCTGCATTGGTTCTTCTGTGAGAGGTCAAAGGTTGCGTTCCAGCGAAGTACCTTGCGTACTACCTGTTACCTCCACCGCTACTTCTCCACTGAAATGGCATGTAAATCTTATACCAAAGCGTAAAGGATGTTCCGAAGGATATTCAGGATCAATAGAGTGCAGTGATTATTTATCGCTTCTACGTTATTTATCACCTATAAGTATTTCAACTAATATAAATAATCGCATTGATCACCCAAGCATTTAAGTTAACCTTACAGTACCAATTTACAGTGTAATTAAATGGTAAATACTGGGTTTGAAGGGATTTCTAACAGTGTTTCCCGATGGATTAAAAAACTCAATTATCACGATTTACAATTATAGTTAGCCGTGCATTACCCATGTGCCCTTACTACAATTGAATATGATGACAAGCTTACCCTGAGGTTGTCCTCATGGTTCTATAGAATCTCCTCAACCCAGTCAATGGAACCCCAATCCGGCTCCAGGTCCTTCAAGGACTTCGAAGATGTCCTATCCTCAGGATTTCTTCTTCTACTGACTCAAGCTCCTGGTTGCCATGACCCGTAACGTTGTTGGCAGCCTCTTTGACCGTGACTTGCTCTTCCACGACTATTTCTCTCTCAACCAACTTTTTGGTAGTAAAGTATAAGTACCGAGGAGCGCAGTTTTGAGTTCGATTCGTTTCGAGTGTCAAATAAATGATTCCAACGCTGAGGACGGAACTGTATCAGATTGTGAATCAGAAGACTCGTTTGAGTTTCAGAATATTTTTGAAAAGGGAGAGAATAAATTTAAGTCAAATAAATCTAATATTGTTATCACCAAAGAGATGTTTCAATATCTGACTTGGTCTAAGGTTCTCTATCGACGGCCTAACATTTTTCTCCCCATCGAATAATTAGATGACTCGAGATCTCTCCTGCCAACTCATTTTCGCCAATTAGACAACTCTAATTAATTCCTAGACGTATATATCCCTTCTCGAAGGGCCGACTCAAAGTCAGAACAGTTACACCGTATGAAATTGTTTTTGGTAAAATTGCTAGAGTACCGTCGAGTGAACTTTTACACGATTTAGATTGCTTACCCACGTATAATAATTATATTGGTAATTTAGTAGATAGAATGACTGAGTTAAGAAAATTAGCTTATAGTAATTTAGTCAATGCAAAAATAAAGTCAAAAAAATATTATGATAAGAAAGCTAATCCTATAGTTTTAAAAACAGAAGATTACGTTTATTTATCCAAAGGTCCAAAACCGGGAAAGTTAGGAGATCACTTAAAAGGACCTTATGAAGTTTTACAATCAAAGATCCCTGTACTCCTTCCCTATCTATTGGCTGCGAAGCTAGGGCAAAAACGGAGAACTATACGTTTGTTTCTTTTATTGCAAATAATTCGATAAATTAATTGTACTTCAAGACATGACATTTAGTTCCCGCACCTATTAAAACATAATTATTTTTATGTTTTAATAGGTGCGGGATACTTTCATGACGTTGGATGCTGAAAGTTTTTCGAATATTTCCGAATTAGTTCATCTAACTCCTTTTGTATAGTTCACCGTACTACTCCTTCTACCCAACTACTTACAAGTAGTTGACGCAACTACATTCTTTCCAACTATCATGGATAGTTGCTTCAACCAGTTTTCTGATTGCAGCAACTATTTTTCAGTTACCGCAACTACAAATATTAGTTGCCATAACTAGTCTTCCGTTTTTAATGTAGATACATGGCTGAACTTTCTCGATTTTTCTCAGTGCACAATTGATAATTTTTACTAGAGATAGTATTCTGCTTCAACTGATCAAATCATTATTGTTAGTATGCATTATACATGATGATTCAATTTGTAGTTATTTAAATATAATTAGCAGATTCCCGTGACTTCGTCCGCGATGGTATTGAATGAAATCAATCCATTAGAATTGAAAATAGACGAGAAAAACCTGAATTTCATTATGAGATGCAATTTCTGTTCGTTGACAACGATTCAATTGTTTAGAAAGAAGACTCTGTTATTATTTATGTTGCGAAGTCAGGAACTTACTGAAAAGAAAAAAAAAGGTCCAGTTAGAAGAACTTGGTATATTGCATTGCTCCAGATTTTAATTATTAATAGCAAAATCGACTGTTATAAAATTAAGAGTTTTTTTTCTGTTACGTTAACCAATCAGTGATTCGTATTCAGTTAAAGACAAAATTGTCCCTGTGAAAGACTTAAGCATATTGTAAAGGTTCCATTTTACATCGTTTATGATAGATTCAATTGTTACAAACAATGCACGTCAACCAAAAGTAGCCAATAATTTTCCCCACAATGCTCTCTACATATCTACAAAATTTAGTCGCAATCAGATTAGCCGTTTTGAAGATTTCTTCATAACATTATTTCAGTAAAAGAAAAAATTACGCTTTGGAAACATTAAAACATATTGAACAGATCCCGTTTTCCATTGTTTCTAACAAATTTAATTGTTATAAACAATTTAAAAGCAAAAAAACTAGCCTATAACTTTCCCGAATATGCTCCTCTCTCCATGATAACCTCAAGGCAGTTTCAGGTATCGACTTTTAGTGGACTACTTCCTCAGCCAATTGATGGAACGGTAAGGGAAAATGAGGCGAACAATCTCTACAATAAAACGTCGAGTTACATGGCTTTTAATAAATATTTTTATGAAATTAGTGACTAAAGTAGTAACTGTTTATTTCAACATTATGCTGTATGAAAATTACAAAATTATTGTTTAAGTAGTCACAGCTCAGAGAAATTAAAAATATTTCATTATTCGCAGGGTTTGAATGCTAATGATGTTTGGGATGATTCTGTTTTAATCAAAGCATATGATAAAGCTGTAAGCTTGGCAAAGGAAGAAGTTGCAAAACGACTTAGTATAAACACTAATCATACTAATCAGTATGATCAGAAAAAGTATTATCCGGCGAGTGCAACAGAAAAGGTACTAGAAAATTGTTTTATTTTTTCAACGTTTGAGTTTCAACATAGGAACTAACTGTAATTCTTTCGAATCGTTTCAGATATTTTCATGTTATTTAAAATTTTTGAATCTTATTACAAAATTTTTAATTCAAATACTGTTGTGAACCCCAATTTCCTGTGCAACACTTTTTCATAATTTGAGGTCATATTCTTTCTATTATAAATCTCATGAGCAATTTAAATGACGGTCAATATCTCCAGAAAATTCTTTGAACTATAACGAATACACGTTGACTGGCTGTTAAGATCAATTAATTATAAATTTTACATTGTGCAAAAATATTTTTTTCATTCTGTAATTAAATAGAAAACAACTGATAGTAATGACTACCAACATGATCATTAACATATAAAAAGAAGACAAATCGATTACTAGCACAGTAACGAACATAAATGGTGTGTGATTTTACATAGGAGAGTATAGGGAAAACGAATGTATAACCTTCATAAATTAAACAGCATTTATGTCCGGTACTGTAAAAGCATTATTAAATAGAAGTATTATCATGTGTAAGTATCACTTTTTTATGTACTACTTCTATAGTTGACTTATTCATCAGTTATCGTCTGGTTGTTAGAGGAGCGAGCTCACTCTGATTAAACATTCCGCTAATATCCTATAAAGAAAAATTTATTAGAGTAAATCGGAAAATTGTATTAGAAATATCAAACTTTTCATATGTACAAGATAGTTTCTTGTAAATTCTTCTAAAACAAGTGATATTTCTGATGCAATTTTCCGATTTATTCCTATAACTTTAGAAGAATCTATAACCACGTTTTGTATTACTTTCTCATTCACACAACTGAATAAAATTATGATGATTTTAAATGGTAGTTAGCAATTCTATTGGAAACGAAGAGTTTCCGTAGGAAATGGAAGGAAATACTCAAATAGGATGAAAAATGCATATTAGTACACAATCAACAATTGTGATTACCTAATATTCCAAATATTTCTAATAGGAAAGATACATTTATAGTCAATGTGCAAACTGTCTAAAAATAGAAGAGAACCATTCTCTGATATTCATACATATCAAGTGATAACAACAACTGTTTGTACTGAAGGGGGCGTTCGGATTAACAGTAGTTTTCAGGGTACGAAAAGTTGTTTCTCTTATTTGTTTTTGATTTTAAAATCCGTTGTGATTTTAACCGGGAGTGGCGGTTCTTCGCAGTTTACCGTGCGAGGAATTGAATATGGAAGGGGAAAAGGAAAGAATTAAGATTTGACTTCAATAAAGCAAATTTATACTTACCATGAAAATAGAGCTTAGAATGGAAGAAACTATTATGCTTACTCTTCTTCTTTGATGGTTCTCAATAAGGCCCGGAAAGGTTGAAAAAATGGTAGACAAATACCAATAAACACTGAGGGTTAGTTTTGAAGACTCTTATTTATTCTTATATAAGATATTCTTTTACTTGACTTATAACTTGTATTTTGAAGGTAAATTTCGAATTCTGATTATTAAAAAATGGTTACAATTCTTAATTTAACGATTCGCAAAAACCTGAATATACAATTCACTTTACTTAGTTCAATAATGTTAAGTTCACAATGTGACACTTTGCACTTGGACTCGATCATAAATTTATTATTTGTATGTAGTTATTAGTTAATTTCAATACTACGATTTTCCCCCGTTTCCTGCTCTTTAAGCTACGATACTCGGTATGTTGGAGGTTAGACTTGCCACATTCCGAACTATGAATATTTTCGAATTACCCATAAATAATTAAAAACTCATTTTGCATTCGGTTACAAATTCATATTGACGTCTGCTGTCACTAAAAACAACCAAATGAACAAAATCGGTTAATGTTCAACAGACTTTAAAATTAGGCTGTTTTTTAAAGCATATTGACTGGACTATGCCCTACAATACCCTTTACATTTTTGCAAAATTGATTGATTCTTACTAAATAGTATAGGACCATTTTTGGTCTTCCAATAGACCTGTAACTTTCCTGTTAATCTTTATAAATTGTATATTAGAATTTGTCAGAAATTATGAGTTTTGTCGATTTTTTTATCAGGGTAGTTATCGACGCAATGATCTTAGTTAATATTCATAATATTAGAAAATATAATTCAAGATCATATTGTTTTATATATTCTTATAGTCTAGTAGCCGTGTGAATTTATCGTGCATTAACTATAGAATAATAATAAAAACATTTTGGTTAGATATTCTTGTAGAGGATGATTAGAAGAGTATTTGTGCAAATTTTCATTACTCGGAAACAATAATTACTATTTGTAAAATATTCGATATTTTTAAATTTCTACACTGTCAGTTGAAGATGGCAGTACTTCACGGTTACTCCAGTAACTGCTGCTGCCTGTAGTTCACAAACTCGAAACTCTGGCGTCACGAGCTCTCTTCCCGCCTGTACAGTGCACGCGTCCGGACGTTTGTTCTCACTCGCACACAGTTTTTTCGTGAATTTTGTGTTAATTAGTGGTTTACTAACTCCACTCAACCTCCCAGTGCATCAAGACATCTGCAACACTCATCCAACTCTATAAAATCATAAGCTTGCACTCTAACAGCACTGGGAAAATCATTTTTCTGGTTCCCACGCCGACAAGCGTGCAACAGATACTCGCGTCAGTTTTAGTGAATACACGACAGTTGATCACGAATCAATAATATTCGAATCAACTGCACTGAAACGCATTCAAATTCATTGTGGGTGCTTTACGACCACCCACACACTCCATGTTGTCTTCGACTTCATCCAAGTGTGGCCAAAATTCATTAATTCATCGTGTGACGTCACATCAAAGCTCATACGTACTCTTCACATATACAACGCTCACACTCACGCATTCCAAGAATCCATCACGTGGACCTGCGACACTCAACACTCTCTAAAGACAATACTCAATGGCTATTACCGTAATCTAACATTCTTGTGCTACAGTGACTATCTAAATACATTAGTTGTGATTGTGATATTACAGTATTTTCACCTAGTGCCTAAGTATAGAAATATAGACATAAAGAAAACAATCACGCCTGCTTATTGACTTAATTCGGCACCCATCTCCAACATCCTGAGCTCTCTTTAATTTAATTTCATATGAACTAATTAAGTCTTTGTACTTGAAAATACAACATATTCAACACCTCGAATTTTTACACTATTGTTTATTGAGTGTCAAAGTTTGGCAAATTGCGTTTTCCACCTTTCATCGCTTACGGCGTGCAAAAAATCAAGCATTTTAGGTGCTCCGGCAGTAATTATAAAAAAGAGAGAACATAAATCAGTTACAGCCGGTTTGTAATAATGACCAAGTAACTGTAAAAAAATATATTGAAGAAAAAAAATTGTTAATAACGAAAAAATTGTTTAAAAAACAATTAAAAAAATTTTATAATTTTCCCGGAGGCATCGATAGGAAGAGCATCCTTTATTATTGAAAAATAATTTGTTTAATAACCATAATTGTTATTGGAACTATTTTTTTTATAAACAATTGAAAATTAACAGACTGAAAATAAACTTTTAATAAATTCAAAATTCTGTTTTTATCCATAACGAATGCTAAAAACAATTTTTAAAAAATTGTTTTATATTCTTCACGTGAAAATATGAAACTTTGCTGCACATAATTTTTATATTAAAAAATAATTCACCCCCAAAAATAAGGGTAAAAGAATCCAAAAACAACATTCGGATTTCTTTCGGTATTAAAAACGAAATGTTTTAAAAAACTGAGATCACCATTTTATAGAGCGGGAAAAATCCTATCTGCTCCTAAATTGGCTATGAAATGTGCCTATAAACAGAAAAAAATATAAGGGTGCGAAGTTCACGAATTTTTGTACTGTTTGGGTCTTTACGAATTTCTTTTCACGCAATTAATCGTCTTTCTATTTCTATTGCCTTTTCTAAGGCCTCGGTGACGTTGTCACATCGAGACATTCGTTGATCTATATCATTTCTTAATTTTTGAACAGAACATTGAGCTACGGCTTTATCAGTATTATCTTTATAGATTTGAATTTCACTCGATTCTGATATTTTTGTTAAATCACTGATGCCTGAATCAATAAACTTAAAACTTTTAGGTCTAGCGGGCGGAACTAAACCTTCAGGATATAGTGGATCACCGGTATTTCCCAACGAATAACCTTTTTTATTATTATCAGATGATCCAGAGTTATCAGACATTTAAACTATTACTATATAGAAAATCATTGCAATTCCGGATGAGCCCCCAAAAATTGTTATGTAATTTTGCTCTTTAAAGATGTCAATATGTAAACCATATGCTGACTCTTAGAGACTTCAAGTTCCTCTTTTAAGTCCTAGCCTTCCAAGTAATAGACAGGGATGAGGGGATCTTTGATAGAGAAAGTGAAAATGTGTGATTTATATAAAAACCATAATAAAATTTATTGAAAAATTATTATAATAATTTAATCGTTACCAACAGATGATTTCTTTTACTCTGTTCAAGATGAATTACAATTAACTGGTCCTTAGTCGATGCTCTAGTCAGCGCAATTATTCACTTTTACTCGCGAGTTACTTTAAATAATTTGACGATCAAATAAACTTCATACGAAAATTTACAAACTTTGAAATATTATCAATACAATATTCAAGACAAATTAAGACTTACGATTTCAAGAGATGTTACACGACGATTTAATCTCGATCTTACTTTTCCCACAACTGACTGATGTATCAAACTTTACGTATTTTTTTAGTCGAATGTGACATAATTAGAAGTCCCTTGCTTCAGGCGCACACAAGTCCCTTCGCATGGTCTTTCCTTTTTTGGAAAGCTAATGCTCTTTTTACGTCACGTAGTCTTTTTTTAAAATTTTATTGCTTTTTGCCATGTGGGTTTTCCAAATAAAATATCAAAAAAATGATTTTCTCAATCCCTTCTATTTTAAAGAGATCTTTGGAAAACTCAAAAAATAACTTGAGTAATAATCGTTAACCTCAATCCTTGAGTTTTATTGTTATTCATTTTGAGCTTTTAATCAGAATTTAAAATCTAAATCAGATTTATTTATATGTTGAAAATATTTCTATTGAAAAAATGAGAATTTAGTTATTTATTTATCTGTCTCAAATTAAGCTTAGAAGGTTATTTGCATGGCTTATAACAATTGTATTTGTTATAAACAATAGAAAATGGGACCTGTGCAATATATACGAGTTGTTCCAACGTGATATTTTTTCTTTTACTGAAAAAAAGTTACCAACCATGTAACATGCATGAACATAAACTTTTTTGTTGACAATAATTAAATTTGATATAACAAATTAGAAATAGGATCCAAAGAATACAGACCCATAGAAGCCCAGGGCAATAGGATTTAATGTCGCAGTAGAACGCTCAGTACTAACTGCGACCACAGATGTCGCAGCAGTCCAAATGAGTAGGCTGCAGATGGAATGGCCAGCAGTCGTTGACCAAACGTCAACCGAACCAGTACTGAGTCAGTATGTAAATGAATGTTTGAATTTTTAGGTGATTTAGATAGCAGAAAACAATGATAACATGAATGAAAAAATTCATTAAAGAAACAACTAGGTAAACAATGAATCAGAGCCAGGTTACATATCCGAAATTCTCGAATATTTCCAATAAGCATATCGCATTTTAAATAATGCAAATTTCGAATAAATGACAATGGAACATGATTTTTTCATCGTTCATAATTGAGAATTTTTTTAATTATCAACATTGAAAGATAAAAAATGGCAAACTTATAAATATAATAAGTCTGATGTAGAATTCTGTATGTTTAAAATATCGAAAAGCCGCGAATCAAGCTTGCAGGCAATTATGAGAGCGTCCATTTTAGGGGAAAAGGTGCTTAAACCATAACTTTTCCGTTTTTCAAAATTAATTACTTTGTCAATTTTTAAGATTAAGGAATAAAAATCAGCAGGATAATACAAGATAGTATAATGTATACTTCTGTATGATTAAAATAATAAAAGCCCGCAAATCAAGCTCGCGAGCAATTATAAGAGCGTCCATTCTAGAAAAGAAGGTTCTTAAAACATAACTTTTCAATCTTTTAAAATTAATTACTTTGTCAATTATTAAGATTAAGAAATGAAAATTAGCAGAATTATGGATAACATTCTGATGTAGAATTCTGCGTAATTAAAATATCGAAAAGCCGCGAATCAAGCTCGCGGGCAATTATAAGAGCGTCCATTGTAAGGAAAAAAGTTCTTAAAACATAACGTTTCCATCTTAAAAAATTAATTACTTTGTCAATTATTAAGATTAAGGAGTAAAAATTGGCAGAATTATACAAAATAGTCTAACGTGTAATTCTGCATAATTAAAATATCGAAAGCCGCGAATCAAGTTCGCGGGCAATTATGAGAGCGTCCATTTTTAGGGAAAAAGGTGCTTAAAACATTACGTTTCCATCTTTTAAAATTAATTACTTTCTCAATTTTTAAGATTAAGGAATGAAAATTAGCAGGATAGTACAAAATAATATAATGTATAATTCTGCAAAATTAAAATATCGAAAAGCCGCGAATCAAGCTCGCGGGCAATTATAAGAGCGTCCATTTTTAGGGAAAAAGGTGCTTAAAACATTACGTTTCCATCTTTTAAAATTAATTACTTTGCCAATTATCAAGATTAAGGAGTAAAAACTGGCAGAATTATACAGAACAGTGTGATGTATTATTCTGTATAACATTATTTCAGAAATTATTATTTTTTCACATATAGAATAATAATACCAATGCTACTATGGTAGTTTATGACTTAATTGAGGTTTGGTTTAGGACGAGCGGTAATACGTTTGAGTTTATTTCCTGTTCTCGATGTGAAAATACTTTTCCAGCTTACAATTTTTTTTACTGAAAACGTTGAGCATGACATAAAATATTTTTGGTCAGTCTTTCGTCCACTGATTCGTTCACCTCTCGAACATGATGTTTTCAATATCTTTCTAAATTATTAAGATTAAGGAGTAAAAATTAGCAGGATTATACAGAATAGTCTAACGTATAATTATGCATAATTGAAATATCGAAAAGCCGCGAGTCAAGTTCGCCGGCAATTATGAGAGCGTCCATAGTTGCCCGCGAGCTTGGTTCGCGGCTTTTTATTATTTCAATCTTACAGAATTATACATTATACTATTTTGTATTATCCTGCTGATTTTTATTCCTTAATCTTTAAAATTAACAAAGTAATTGATTTTAAAAAATGGAAAAGTTATGGTTTAAGCACCTTTTCCCCTAAAATGGACGCTCTCATAATTGCCGGCGAACTTGATTCGCGGCTTTTCGATATTTCAATTATGCATAATTATACGTTAGACTATTCTGTATAATCCTGCTAATTTTCACTCCTTAATCTTAATAATTTAGAAAGTTATTGAAAACATCATGTTCGAGAGGTGAACGAATCAGTGGACGAAAGACTGACCAAAAATATTTTAGGTCATGCTCAACGTTTTCAGTAAAAAAAATTGTAAGCTGGAAAAGTATTCTCACATCGAGAACAGAAAATAAACTCAAACGTATTACCGCTCGTCCTAAACCAAACCTCAATTAAGTCATAAACTACCATAATAGCATTGGTATTATTATTCTATATGTGAAAAAATAATAATTTCTGAAATAATGTTATACAGAATAATACATCACACTGTTCTGTATAATTCTGCCAATTTTTACTCCTTAATCTTGATAATTGGCAAAGTAATTAATTTTAAAAGATGGAAACGTAATGTTTTAAGCACCTTTTCCCCTAAAAATGGACGCTCTTATAATTGCCCGCGAGCTTGATTCGCGGCTTTTCGATATTTTAATTCTGCAGAATTATACATTATACTATTTTGTATTATCCTGCTAATTTTTATTCCTTAATCTTAAAAATTAACAAAGTAATTGATTTTAAAAAATGGAAACGTAATGTTTTAAGCACCTTTTTCCCTAAAAATGGACGCTCTCATAATTGCCGGCGAACTTGATTCGCGGCTTTTCGATATTTCAATTATGCATAATTATACGTTAGACTATTCTGTATAATCCTGCTAATTTTTACTCCTTAATCTTAATAATTTAGAAAGTTATTGAAAACATCATGTTCGAGAGGTGAACGAATCAGTGGACGAAAGACTGACCAAAAATATTTTGTGTCATGCTCAACGTTTTCAGTAAAAAAAATTGTAAGCTGGAAAAGTATTCTCACATCGAGAACAGAAAATAAACTCAAACGTATTACCGCTCGTCCTAAACCAAACCTCAATTAAGTCATAAACTACCATAATAGCATTGGTATTATTATTCTATATGTGAAAAAATAATAATTTCTGAAATAATGTTATACAGAATAATACATCACACTGTTCTGTATAATTCTGCCAGTTTTTACTCCTTAATCTTGATAATTGGCAAAGTAATTAATTTTAAAAGATGGAAAAGCTATGTTTTAAGCACCTTCTTTTCTAAAATGGACGCTCTCATATTTGCCCGCGACCTTGGTTCGCGGCTTTTTATTATTTCAATCTTACAGAATTATACATTATACTATTTTGTATTATCCTGCTGATTTTTATTCCTTAATCTTAAAAATTGAGAAAGTAATTAATTTTAAAAGATGGAAAAGTTATGTTTTAAGCACCTTTTTCCCTAAAAATGGACGCTCTCATAATTGCCGGCGAACTTGATTCGCGTCTTTTCGATATTTTAAACATACAGAATTCTACATTAGACTTATATTTATAATTTTGCCATTTTTTATCTTTCAATGTTGATAATCAAAAAAATTCTCAATTATGAACGATGAAAAAATCATGTTCCATTGTCATTTATTCGAAATTTGCATTATTTAAAATGCGATATGCTTATTGGAAATATTCGAGAATTTCGGATATGTAACCTGGCTCTGATTCATCGTTTACCTAGTTGTTTCTTTAATGAATTTTTTCATTCATGTTATCATTGTTTTCTGCTATCTAAATCACCTAAAAATTCAAACATTCATTTACATACTGACTCAGTACTGGTTCGGTTGACGTTTGGTCAACGACTGCTGGCCATTCCATCTGCAGCCTACTCATTTGGACTGCTGCGACATCTGTGGTCGCAGTTAGTACTGAGCGTTCTACTGCGACATTAAATCCTATTGCCCTGGGCTTCTATGGGTCTGTATTCTTTGTAGGATCTATGCAACATACCCAAGTTTTGCGCATAGGAAATGTTATCGATTTTCGAAGAACTATGTGAAGAGATGGTTTCCGCGCCCTATATGTATACATATAGTATATGTATATATGTATATATGTATAGTATAGTATATGTATATGTATATATACATCAAATTTCCTATATAACGTACTGAAATTTCAACGACATCGGAGGGGTTTTAGCTTAACTAGATAATAACCATGTTTTTTTTTACTGGAGGAGAGTTACTAATTATGTAAGGTGAATAAAATATTAGAACTTCTTCGAATTTTTCATCGAATCGAATAATATTTTTCGGAATCTCAGAACATGGTCATAATTTTGAGAAATTCAATCAATTTCTGAAACTGATGGATGATTTATTCATTTTTTATTTCGAAGAAAGTAGAGTAAGGCTACCTTAATGAACAACTGGAAATTGTAAGTGCGCTCTCCGAGCGCTCCATTACCACACTCAAATTATGATCATGTTATATCGAAATCTTCTATACTATACTACTATACAGTGAGTGTAGAAGTACTCGTACACCTAGGGTTGTAATAAAAAAATACAAATTTGATAGATATTCTTTTAATTTATTTAATTTAGAAGATACTAATAAGTAGCTAAGGGTAGTTGTTCCTCATTGATGACAAAAATTTAAAAAAAAATCATAAGCAGCATAACAATATTTGTAGATCTACTACATAAAAAAACTGCTAATAACAAGTATTCGTACATTCATTATATTTTCAGTTAAATCGTGTTTGTTCGTTTATTCAACAGATTTTTTCGTATGCTTCGAATATCAAGTTTATTTCTAAGGGATAATATTTAGTTTTATTTACACTTGTAATATGTATAGACGCGTTTAGTAGCAAAAAAAAGACTGTAAAAGAAAAAAAACGAGTCAAGAGGAAGAGACATTAATTAAAAACTTACGTAATCAGTGCACGTCATTGAGTGAAATTGCAAAACTTGCCAATAGACCACGCTCAACTGCACAGACTATAATTGATCGATTTGGTGTTAATAAAACTATAAAAAATAAATTTAGAAGTAAACGTCCGTCAAAACATGAATTGAATTGAATTCGTTATAAACGATTAAAAACGGGATCTATGCAAGATATTCGAGTTCTTCCTACGGGAAATTTTCTTGTTTTCACTAAATAAAAATGACTACACGTGTAACATTAATGGAAAGTAGCCTCTTTTTTTATAACAATTAAATCGTTGTAAAGGAGCAGAAATTAAATATGACGATAGAATTAGCATTTTTACCGTTCTTAATCAAAGCCTATAAAATCATTAACTTTTTCAATACTATCACAGCGCAATGCGAATTAAAATGAGCTAATTTATATTATGAAATTACTATTCAAAACATTATCGATTAATCTTTCTTGATGGAACGTAATTCTACATATTATGCGGACGAAGTCGCAGGAATCTGCTAGTAAAATAAGAAAACAAGTGATAAATTTGTGTATATTAGTGAAAAACAGTAAAAATTTTAATGTACGATTTAATTTATGCTCACCTAGAAAAAAATATTAGTCTTATGTCTTAGGCCTGCAGGTTCCCTAGGTTCCCAAAAATTTCAGGTGATCATTCACAGCATTGTATTCTTTTCATTCTTGACAAGTGGCGCAGCAATGGTCTTTGAAAAGCATGGAATAGTTTTCGTATTTGACGACAGTGTGTACACTCGGCTTCATTAATGCCTGGTGGATTCTTGGAGAGCAATTACTGACCGCAAGTTTTATTCTTTTTCACATCTAGAATTTTTTTAACTTCAGCTAAACTGGAAAAAGTATAAAAAATTACGATAACATTGTAATGTTTCAACAAATTAGGTGAATAAAAGGAAATGAATGAATATATTATTATAATGATAACATCAAAATTACGATCTGAGAGATTATAATTTATTAAATTAAATAAAAGAAAAAGTGATTTGTCATTAATAAGATTGGAGCACAAATATGCGTGGTACAAAATAATTGCTCCTTTTTGTAGAATTATCATTAATTTGTATATATGTAATGGTCTTTGTTACCGTCTGAGCGACTGGTGGAGGCCATGCTTTCGTGTAGATCTAGGTGTGATGATATTCCAATCCAACTAGGTCCACTCTAATATCAGGATAGACAAGACGGTGCAGTTTGTAGAATGGACAACAGCCGGAGTGTTCAGCGTGGTAGCAGGAAACCAAGGGAGTGAAGGTACGCCACTTGGGTTCGAAATGACCAAGCGGTGTCCCCCTACTCTAATGACAATCAAAGGCGTCACCCCCTAGTAATTAGGGCGCTGAATTTTAAATAGGTCGTAGACCTTAAGCACATTATATCCATCCCCCTTTAACTGAGCGTTGGCGAAGTCAAACATCTTCCAGTCTCACCAGTCGACAGATAATGGTATAGCATGTTAACATGACCACAGAATTGAGAATTTAACATCAGATCGCACATCAGATTACATGAGCGTAGTTTCACACATATCCATCAAACTCAATTATATTATAATAATAATATTAATTAATAACACAATTAGTATCATAGTATACTTTGTCATTCATATCATAGTAACATATTAATGATCATCTTCTCTCAGACCCCTTAAAACATATTGATAACAAAATCCAAGTTACATTCACTAGTCTTCATATTAATAATTACTGATGTCCCATTAAACACTCGTACATCATACCTTAACATCATTACGAATTAACATACATTAATATCATTTTTTACATAGTTTGTATATTTCTGCGACTATATTAATACTGAGTTGAAGCGTATCGGGCTCGAAGCTTCAGGATGACAAATAAGCAGCTACAATGACAATAACTAAATCATTGACAGTACTTTCTTAGGCTTGTTCTATTATATGTTCCAATGATTCGATCACAGACTTTAAGAGTGTAGGTGTTTGGACCATGCTTTTGACTAATTGAATGAGGACCCTCAAACAGGTGGTCTCTCTGTGGGCTGTGTTGAATATTTCGTCCTTTGACATGAATCACATTGGCCAACTACCCTTTTTACATCCTTGACCATTGTTTTCCAGTAGAAATAACGACGAAGATGACATAGTGTTTTATACATTCCAGTATGACCCATACATGAATGTTTATAATTGATAACGACTTCTCTAAGATTTTTGGGAATTAGTAAGCATCAATGGATGTCATTGGTGGGACGATAGAACCCAAGATTATTATGTTGCTGTATACGCTCACTCGAACCTTGAGACTCTAAAAAATCCTACAAGATCATTATCATCAGTTTGTGGACGACTCAGATCTTTTAATGCTCTTTTAGATTGTGGTTCTAACTCCAATAAATTAATTACTACTAACACGTCATCAACATAGAAGAAATTACGATCTCTCTAGGTTGATTAACGACAAATTTTCCGTAAAGATTTCTACTCAAAAAATCAGCTACTGTATTGTCTTTACCTTTACAATACTCTATGTCAAAATCATACTCTTGTAATATTGAACTCCATCCAATCAATCGAGCTGTATGAAACGGCGTGGTATGAAGAAACGTTAACGCTTTATGATCCGTCATGACAATAAACTTTCGCCCTATTAGGTATACTCTAAACTCATATAACCCATAGACAATGGCTAAAAGCTCCTTTTCAGTGGTAGTGTAACTGATCTCAGCTGTTATCAAACATCGACTGACCCTAGATATGATACACGGACCAGTATCCAAAAGTTGATACAGAATTGCACTAATGCCAGCATCTGATGCATCTGTCTGTACTATTAATTTTTTACTTAGATCATGAAAACATAATTGTGTAACACTACGTAAATTATTCTTCAAATCATCATATGCTTTAGCATGTTTGTCAGTCCAATTCCACGGACTTCCTTCTTTTAATAATTCTCTAAATGGTTCAATATAATTGGCATAACTGATAGTGAACTGTCTATAATAATTGCACATGCCTAAAAACTTTGCAGTTGTTCTTTATTTTTTGGTGGTTCAAAATCTTTAATTACTCGTAATCGAGTTGGTTCAGGCTGAATGCCCTTTTTATTGATAATAAATCCTAACAAAATAACGCTCTATCTAATCTTTACGTAAAATTATGTCTTGAGAAACATCCAAACACTTCTTCTAGATGCATCAGATGCTCATTAAATGAATTGAATCTAATGAACATATCATCTACATAACACCTCAAGAATTTATGAATGTTAGGTCCAATAGCAAGACTTAAAGCTCGAATAAACCCACTCATGAACTCTTTAGCTAACGAGTCTTGAATTATTTCTTGAATTGCAGGTGGACATTCATTATCATTTTCAATTATTTCATTTGAAAAATGAGCATCGAGACAAAGTCTTATAGCTCCATTCTTTTTTATTACAACTCGTATTGAACTACAATACGGACTTAAAGACCGTTCAATAATATTTTGTTTTAACATATGCTGGATTTCTTTTCTGACTGCCTCCCTAATTGCAAAAGGTATATAGGGCAATAGGGTATGACCTTTTTATAAAACTTTTGAAGCTGATAGGTATGATCTTATGCTGATAAATATTCGTACAATCAAGTTTGTCTGAAAACAATGAGCGATAATTTTTAACTAAATTTACCAATTTATTGATCTGATATTCATCAAGCCCCGTTAGCTTACTTGCGAGGTCATGCAGCGACTGATGAAATGACGGAGACCCACTTTTACCCAAGTGAGACCGATTATCTATATCATTTTCAACAAAGCAAATATCTACCTTATGACTGTTCTCATTCTTACTATTTCTTGATACATCCCCCACTTCAAGACCTATCATTCTACTTCCTTTCGGTGAACCGATATGATTTTCATTGTCACTTTTCTCTAAGTTGTTTACTTCAAATTGCAATATTTTATCAAATTGTAATGAATGAAGACCATTAGTCCCACTACCGGCGCGAGCCCCATCATCACCCATGTTCTGCATGCCGAACAGCACTTGACTTCTATCAAGAATTTGATTCCTTAATTCGACACACTCAGTCAAATCCAACTGAGAAAGTAATACGTGAATTGGGAAGGTTTTTCAGAGCATACTGCAATGACCAACATACTCGTTGGGCAAAGCCAGAGAAGAGAGACCAGTATAGAAGTCCAATGCTGTGTTAGAAATCCGGAAGAAGTTTCGGTCAACATGTCGGTAATCTCAGGTCACAACATGAAAGTTTCTGTGAACCCATCGAGCGATAGCTCTGCAACGGTTTATTTCAGCCGCGCCCCTTAATCTAAGAGAGAAAAGAGATAAGATTTGTGTTCTCTTTCACTCTCATTACAAGAATCCTAGGCCAGTTTATTTTCAAGCACAAATTTTTAAATAGAAAAGGTCCAGCACTGTTCGCGCTATAAAATTAATTTGATATTCTTGTAACAGCTCAGAGGTATCACACTCGACTACCGACACGTAGGTTTTGTGGTCAAGCTTATCAATGTGATTTTTTTTTATTTAATTAATTGTAATAATGAATTTTTTTAGGACAAATTTTATACGCAATCACATCAAAGGAGAGTAAGAAATGATGTACGACCGAAGCAATTTTTTTATGACAAATAACGATGATTATAAGGAAAAAAAGAGAGAATTTAATTATGTATGATAATAATGAGTCAAAGGCTTCGATAATGATATTTATAATATAAATAATTTATTTTTAAAAAAATAATATTTAATAATATAACAAAATTTTTTTAAAGAATATACTTTTTTAAAGAATATTGGGACTGCTCGAAAGGCCTGGAACTTGGTACCTGAAGAGAGTTTTTTAAAAAATTTTCTTGGGCAATAAAACCTCTATTGTCCTAGCAGCCTTAATCTCACAAACAGTAGGGAGTTTCGAAGTCCTATCTATCGCAGTAGATAAAAATGAGACAAATAACAAAATAATCTTTCCTATGAGTTCCGTAGGGCAGAGCCGGGCAAACTCGGCTCTTTTGACTCCCAAGTGCTCCCCAGGTATATTCAGGAGCTCTTTATTGCTCCTGCGCGTGCAAGTGAGAAAAAAATTATATTTCTCTCCTTTTCTTTTCCCTTCCATACCGGAGATCCCCACCATTCCGCCCAGAAGTCTCCTTCCTTCCGTAGGCAAGCGAAGCCCTACTCGCACTCTAAATGGGACTTATAAAAATTTCCTCATCGTGACGATATAGGTCAAGGGCAGCGCGCTAGCCTACGGGTCCTATGGTTTTGGGTTCGAATCCTACTAAGTTTATCACTTTTTAGAATTTTTTTTAATTGTTTATTTTTATTTGGCACAAGTAATATCACTCAATTGAAAAAAATTTAAAAAGCGAAAAAAAAAAAATAAACCTAGTAGGATTCGAACCCAAAACCATAGGATCCGTAGGCTAGCGCGCTGCCCTTGAGCTATATCGTCACGATGAGGAAATTTTTATAAGTCCCATTTAGAGTGCGAGTAGGGCTTCGCTTGCCTACGGAAGGAAGGAGACTTCTGGGCGGAATGGTGGGGATCTCCGGTATGGAAGGGAAAAGAAAAGGAGAGAAACATGGGTCGTGTTTCTCACTCACTTGCACCCATTGGTGGGTACGGTAACCCAAGGATTACTGCAGATAGCGGTTCCCATGGAGTCAAACTTTGCCTGGCTCTGCCGTAGGGACAGCCTACCCCACTTAAGACTTTAAATATGATTTTATCTTCATTTGAAATAAATGGGTCGGTAGCCTAGGGATTAAATCTCTGCTTATATATCCTTTGGTGACTGGTTCGAATCTCAGCAGTAACTTTTTCTTTTTTTTTAATTCATTAATTAAATAATATTTATTTTACTATTTTGTTTTGTAAAAATACTAGTCCCTTTTTTTTATCTGGGTAATGGATAGAAATGCAAAAGTTTTTTTATCATTTTCTAATTAATTTTAATAACAACAATGGACAACTAATAAATGTATGACCGAATGACATGGTGAAATATCTACATAAGGCTTGTACTAAGTAATACCAGAATTTAAAAATATAGTATATATATTTATAAGTTGTTAATTGTTGTTAATAAAATTGAGTAAAAAGTAATTTTAAAAATTTGGGATTTTCATCCATTACCCAGAAAAAAAGGGTACTAGTATTGCTACAAAAAAAAATGTAATAAATTTTATTTAATTAATGAATAAAAAAAAATGCAACTGGCGAGATTCGAACCAGTCACCGAATAATTCGTAGACAGAGAATTTACCCCTGAGCTATCGTTCTATTCAGTCTGGTGAGAAACGCCTCCTTGTCAACTACTGTTCATTATCGGATCCTCGATTAAGTGTAAATAAGTGATTTGGAGCCCGCCGGGCTTCACTTAAACATTATAAGACGCAATCAGCAACATCAGTTAATACCGGGCGATCTGGAAAGACGAGTTATTTTACAATAACTAAGCATAGAAAGCTAATTCCACATACTAATCCTAGGACAGCCATTGCACCCGCAAGGCTGTCCCTGACGATGGTCCCAACGGCCAAAAATCATCAAGGAGAAAGCTCAGGTGAGGACGCAACCGCAAGGCTTAGAACTAACAAAGTTTTAAAGGAACTCAACAAGGATTTTAATATAAACACTTTTAAAAAAATATTTGACACTACGAAAAGGTATGCCCCAAATGTTAATGCTAAACGAAGCAGTAGCAGAGCATCCATTAACGAATCACCGGACGAGGATGGGTTCATTAACCCTAAAAAGACCGCCAAAATCTCCAACGATTTTCGGAGCGACACCCAGACAAACACATCTACCAATAACATATTTGAACCTCTCACAATTATGGATTGTGAGAACACGACTCCCAGCAATGCCTCGGACACTCTAGGGACCGCCAAAATAAAAATTCCACCTGTGTATGTGGCAGAGCAATCCATCAAAAGTACATCGGAGCTGCTACTGAATAAGGAAATAGCCAAAGGAGAATTCATCTTAAGACAGGTGGACGATCACCTGATCTGTGTTAGTGCAATAAACATCCAAACTTTTGACAAAATAATTGATATACTTAAAGTTAACTCAATCAAGTTTCATACATTTACTCCAAAACACCGGAAGCCCAAAGTATTGGTCCTGAAAGGGGTAAGAGGAGGATATGATGAATCAGAAGTAAAGGCGGAACTGGAAAGCCTAAGTATGGCCAACATAACAGTCACCAAAGTAACTAAACTAAAGTTTAGCAAAGGCAAAGAGGAATTACACCACTTTCTAGTACACCTGGACAACTCCAGCACCCCAGACGAGCTATTTAAATGCAAATATCTTCTCAGCCAAAAGATCAAATGGGAAAGACTAAGGAAACGTAAAATCTTTCAATGCAAGAACTGTCAAGACATAGGACACGCAAGCGCTAACTGTAGCAGGGGATACAAGTGCGTTAAATGCGCGCAGCCACATGGTCCCGGGAAGTGCGATATTACCGACAAGGGAAACAAGGAGCTTCTCCTTTGTGCCAGCTGTGGCGAAAGAGGGCATCCTGCTTCATACAGAGGCTGTTCCTTTCTCAAAATGGCAATGCTTAAGAACTAAAAGTCAAAAACAACACAACACTGCAGATAAAATTAAATTAAATAAAATTTATAAGGCTGTAAACCCGAATTATTCATTCGCTAACGCTGCCCAGCACCATCACCAAGCACAGCGTGGAGAGAGGAATATCGAAGACCAACCTATAAAACCCCAGGTTCATTCCAATCACATACAGAGAAGTAACATAACCCCTCTTACTAACTCTAATAATTTCTACGTGGAACTAGAAATTACGTTAACACAATTCAAAGAAGCTCTTATGAGGAAAATCAAAACACATCTAGAGAAAATAGAAAATAGAATCTCGGTTAATTCAATTAGAATAGATCAAATATGCTCACAATTTACATACGAGTAGAAATGGCTGCTAATAAATTTAATCTTAACAATACGCTAAGGTTTTTATCCATAAATGTGAATTCTATTAGCTCTGCGAAACGAAGATATGATCTACACAAATGCATTAACCAGAATGACATTGACATCGCTTTAATTACAGAAACCAAGCTGAACGAGAAGAATATAGTACAATTTGACAGGCACGTCATCATAAGGAGAGACAGGCCTAACTCTAAGAGAGGTGGAGGAACAGCAATCATCATCCATAAATGCATTAAGCATACTGTGATAACCTATCCTAACCCTGACAATTTCAAGGTGATCGAATATACCTGCATCAAGGTGGGAATGAAAAATAATTACTCTCTATACTGCTTTAGCCTCTATGCTAATCACTCTGACAGCCAGCTATTTGTTAAAGAACTCGAACAACTATTTATTAATCATAAGTTGATGGAGGATAATAACTATTATATTATTGCAGGCGACTTTAACGCCAGGAACATATGCTGGGGTGACTCTATTACCAACGATAGAGGCAGGCAGCTTAAAAAATGGGAAAACGACTTTGCAATTCAGTTTAAAAGTAAAATATACCCACCTGCAAGCGCCACATTCAACAAATCTGGTTCATACTTAGATTACTGCATAGCTGACAACAGGATTAAGTTCCTAAACACGTCTAATGATAAAGCAACTGTCTTAGCGTACGACAGTGACCATAATGCTCTACTTCTCTGTCTGGATACCAATTCTCTCGGTGATGGCGTCATGGTAAACGACGATCAACCTAGTACGTACAACTATAAGAGAGCCAATTGGAACAAGTTCCAAAAATACCTGGACAAACAATTAAAAGAAAGCGACGTAGTAGCAACTAATAGAAATTTATCACTAATAGAAATCGATGATCATATCTTAAAACTAGAGAAACTAATCTTAGCAGCCATCGACAAAATAATCCCTAAGATAGACTGGTCGAAGTGGAAATACTACGAAAAATATGAAAGCAAGCTTATCAAGAAATTGCACACATATAAATCTTTTTTAGTCACTAGACTACACTGCATTAAGTACAAAAGCACAGTTACACACAGCAGACAGGAAGCCATCAGGATCAAAAGCACTATCAAATTAATTAACAGAAAACTAGCTAAGGAGTTCAAAAGCACCATTACAGCTTACTGGAGTACCCTGATTCGAAGCATCGATTACAGGAACTCTCACCAATTCTTTCCAATGGTCAACAGACTTTTGAGACCTAGAAAATCTTCTCAATTAAACAACTTTAAGATAAAAATTGAAGACGACAATCCCTTCAGCGTGGAACTAAGTAAAGTATATTCACAATTAGTGGACAATAATGAAATCACTGTCACCGACCCACTTTTAAAGCTCGAGGTCATCGGGAAATATCTTGAAACCATAAACTCACCTAGATATACCAACTGGAACACTGATACTAAAGCTACAGCTGATCGAACGGCCCAGGAGCTAGCTGACATCAAAAACAAATTTAGAAGCCGCAAACAAACCTTCACTGATTTTTCTGAAGACAACCCGGCTCATAAACCTAGTCGCCACGTCGTAACTGAGGGTGAACCTAAATTCCTTTTCTCAGATATTGAAGTGGCCACCATCATTAAACATCTTAAAAATAAAACCTCTTCAAGACTGGATAATATCCTGGCCATAGTCATCAAACACTTACCAGAGAGATATATCAAGGAGTACACCATAATCTTCAATAACGCCATCAATCGGGCTTATTACCCAAACCGCTGGAAAATGGCTAAAGTCTTACCAATCTTGAAGAAAGGAAAAGACCCTTACATACCACAAAGCTACAGGCCAATCAGCCTGACAATGAATTTCAGCAAAATCTACGAGAAGCTCATTAAAGAGACCATGAATAACCACCTAAGCAAGAAGGGCATTATACCACCTAACCAGTTTGGGTTCAAAACTGGCCATTCCACCACACACGCCATACACAAGTTCTCCTCTGATATAAACAACTATTTACACAAGGGACTCACAATCGGCGCAGTTCTTCTTGATCTTGAAAAGGCGTTCGACTCCGTTTGGAGGAACGGCCTCATACACAAGTTACATGAATACAAATTCCCTATAGGATTAATATTGCTAATACTAGATATGATCCAAGACAAAACTTTCAAGACCTGGGGCGGATCCGGATACTCTAATACTGTTTTCAAGATCACAGAGGGACTGCAACAAGGCACAGTCACCTCACCAATTCTGTTTAACATCTTTAATAGCGAAGTTATCAACCTGTTTGGTCTCAACTCCGAAGAGAATCTTCACTCGATCGCCTACGCGGATGACCTTGTGATTTACAAAGCAAATACAGAAGTGAGCAACATATCCTCATCCCTTCAGAGAGTAGTCAATGAAATAAATCTATATTACAAAAGTTGGAATTTGAAGATCAATCCGACCAAAAGCGAAGTTATCTTTTTCAGAAGACCAGTTAAGAAAGTCAAATATTCGACAACAAAAAAAATCAAAAAAGTTATAATCACGGCTACTGACATCCACAGCAATCAGGTTCACGAGATCCCAGCTAAGGCCGTGGTAAAATATCTTGGTGTGCAACTTGACTATCTATTCAGACTAACGAAACATCAGGACACCCAGCTACAGAAGGCCATCAAGGCTTTTAAGTCAAATGGGAGAATTTTCTACAATAAAAATTTGGAAGACAGAGCCAAAATCATTTGTTACATGCTGCTAGTCCGACCGCTTCTCACCTACGCTTCACCGGTGCTCTGGAACACTGGGTCAACAATTATGGAGAAAATGAAAAGGTTTGAAAGGCTTTGCTTTAGAACCTGCTTAAGGGCTCATAGAACTAGTAGCTCTAGCTACCGTAAAAGAACGAGTAACTCGTACATCTACAACAAGACTGGTATCCCCAGGGTGGACTGTTTTATGCTTACACTCACCAAGAAATATTTCAGTAACCTCTCCAAGGTCAAGAATACCCTACTGGATAAAATTAAAGACCCTGATGACCAGTTAATTATAGAGCAAATCGCCTCTGGTTATATTCCACCGGAAGGGTTCAAAACCTGTGATAATATGGGGATAATCCAAGATGAGACGAACTTACCAATAATCTACCATGTGAAACGTCACTCAGCCAATAAAAGCATTGACCCAAATTTGACGTTAAACAAAAATAATTTAAGTTTTTCTACAGAGCTACCTAAAAGGGACTTAGACGATCTCTCCAGAGCATCGAAAGAATACACTTGGCTCACACCAAATGCCAAACATCTAGACGAGATCAGAAGGCGTGCCAGGCTGAAAGGAAGGAAGGGACGAGATGTTCAGTGATAGTGCGAGCTCCAGTGCCTACCCAGTGACAAATTATTTTTCACGTTATCTACGGGATTGGCCCACTCTAGAGACTTTACTCATTCACGGGTGTACTTTAGTGCAATTGTAAATAGTCCTACCCCACCTCTTCCCTTCCTTATTTTCCTGACACCCTTCCCCTCCCCCTTATCTAGTCATATGTAGCTATAAAGTTTAAAAAATAATTGATGAGGATGTTTTTTTTGTAATCATTTTTTTATCCTCAATTAACAACTTAGATACTGTTCGGCGTAACTTCAATTGAAGGCCATTGTTAGAAATGTTATATTGATTACTATAAGTCAAACTATTGACCGTTAGTGGATATTACGGAGTCCTAACTGCTGTTTAGCTTGTAATACTATATTTTCTATAATGACATAGTATTTTCTTAAGATGGTTTTATACAAATGTATTATTGTGTTTTGATAAATAAACTTCTCTTTTCAGCTATCGTTCTATTCACTGGAATGGAAAGTAAAGTAATATTTAAAGTCTTAAGTGAGGTGGGCTTGCCCTACGGAACACAGAGGAAACACTATTTTTTTATTTGTCTCATTTCTATCTACTCAGTAGATTCTACTTACTGTGATAGATAGGACTTCAAGAAGTCCTGTTTGTGGGATTAAGGCTGTTGGGACAATAGGGGTTTTATTGCCCGAGAAAAATTTTTAAAAAACTATATTTTTTTCGCTTCCTACTACCCGAGAACGAAACTAAGCTCCGCCCTTCACTTCAGCTCGGCGAGATGCCGGGTTGACGTGCCATCTTGCGGTCATTTATATAAACGCTGACTACATTTCTTAGCTCCTATAAAGACTGAACTTCTATACTGGTTTCTCTTCTCTGGCAAAGCATATCAAAATGATCGAGAAAACATTCAAAATATGATGTTTCAGTACACTCGGCTTCATTAATGCCTGGTGTATCCTTGGAGAGCAATTGCCGACCGCGGGTATAATTTTTTTACATTGAGTTTCTAATCTAGAACTTTTAAGGCTTGTGCTGAACTCAAAAAACTTTAAAATTTGTGATTACATTCCAAATATGATGTTTTAGCATGTAAAATATTTTTTTTTTCACTTGTCGAGAATGAAAAGAATACGATGCTGCGAATGATCACCTGAAATTTTTCTCGCAAAACTGTGTTTTATTTATTTGATTTCTTAGTTACAAAATATTTTTTTAAATATTCCGAATAATAGTATGTACATCGGAAAACAACGATTTACAGTATAGGTACAGTGGTTATTGTGAAATAAATCATTTTCTCGTTGACGGCTGATGACAGCGGTATCCGCCATGACACCTCCAAAATCTAGTGAAAAATGAGTGCATATCTTCATCTTCATTTTCAATTATGATAAAGTAATTAATGTTAATATATCGTTGTTTTCCGATGTGAAGAATAAAATAAGCTTTCGATTGAGTCCTAAATTAACTAAATTTATCCATTTTTGACGCCGTCGTTTGTAGAGAAATATTTGCTAAGAACTTTCTAGGGGGAAATGTATCTACAGCCCAGCCTTAAGAAGGTTATATGCTACGATTTGTTTATATTAATTGTTTATAACGATTCAATTTGTTGTAAACAATTAAAAATGGAATCTATGTGATATATTTGAATTTATTCTGTTGAAATGATAATCTTACAGTTTTTAATAAGACTGTACTGGTAGGTGACAGAGGGAGAAGCAAAGGGCTCTCTGTCTTATGTTAGTCAGTTTCCGTCAAGACAGTTGTAATTGCCCTGTTGATAAGCTATCTAATACGTATTATAATAAATGTAATAGTGACTAGGAAACTGTGCAGATTATTTACTGCACCATTCTCCTCCATCCCACACTTATTTCATTAGGGTTATGGGCCCAGAGTCGCAAGTGAGTAAATTAAGAAAAAAAAAATAAGTGTGGAAGAAAGTGGTGAGGATCAGGAAAAGGATGAACTCTAGAGAAAGATATTATAATATTACGGCCTTTGCCGGGAGAAGTTTTAGTGCTTGGGCGTTTCGAATTAAAAGTATCCTCAAAGTTCTCAGAATATATTGAGTTGTAGAAACCAAAGCAGATTGCAGCGTCAAAAAACGGTATGAGCCTTGAAGCAATTAAAATAGGAAATTAGAAAGTGTGTTGTAAGATAGGAAAAAGAAAACAATCGTGCAGATTAACAAATGTGTATTATATTATTATATCCGTCCCAAAAATCATTATTGAAAACCATGATGAAAAGAGCGACGAACATGAACAAATAAATACTCCTGTTTCAGGAAGAGCTAGAAGGCAGACTCGAAAACCTCATTGGCAAAAAGATTATGTCATGGATCTAAGTAATGAAGATAAGAATGCATTGTATGCTTTACTTGAAAGTTGGGATGATGTACCAAAATTATTAAATGAGATAGAAGAACGACCAGACCGAGCAGCATGGAGAAAAGCTGTTGAGGAGGAAATCTATTGAAAAATTATTGAACTGTAGATGCATGTTTGCAATGAAAGAAATAAATAGTAAAAGAGTATGCAAAGCCAGGTTAGTTGTGAGAGAATTTCAACAAGAAAACAATTTGAGTGAAGTGTATTCTCCGGTATTAAGACTGCAGACCTTGAGAGTGTTGTTATCAATAGCGTGTTATAGAGACTATCAAATACATCAAATGGACGTAAAAGGTACATTCTTATATAGGAAAATTGATGATCAGATATATTTGAAACCACCGGAAGGTGCTGTTGTGAAATCAGGTTATGTATTAAAATTAAATAAGTCGTTGTATGGCTTAAGAAAATCGCTAAAGTATTGGTATGAATGCTTTAATGATACTATTGCAAAATATGGGTTTGTCAGATCTAATAACGATTGTTGTATGTATAAGAAGGATGAATGATATTTACTATTGTATGTCGATGATTTATTAATTGTAGGGAAAAATAATACAGAGATGTTAGAGGTAAAAATTCTCCTCCATCCCACACTTATTTTATCATTTTCAATGCGTAATTCTTTGTTTTACTAAAATCAAGTCACGAATTACATTAAATGCATAGAAACCTACTCCTTTTGTTTATAACTAATTGAATTTGTTATAAACAATAAAGAATGGAATTTTCGCTATATGTTATATAGCAATGTATATCTTAATCATTTCATTTAATCTAGGAAATTACTAATTAAATCTGAGACAATGAGTCCACCAGTCTAGCTGTTGCCACCTATACCTGATGTCTCATAGCCCAGAATTTGCCCACTCACGAATTGAACTATTAATTTGTAAATTTTTTTATGCCCGTAATGCGCCAGGAAGTCTTATACCAGACTTCCACTGGTTAATGGTACGTGAAATAAGTCAAGTAATTAACTGGCCTGCAAGCAGGACCTCTAGTTTATTTATAATAATAATTACAATTATTGAATTTGAGTTCGCAAACTGTCGCGACTCTATTGCAGGTTACTAAAGAATCATACGCGGAACGTTCCAACGCCACACCACATACGATTACAAAATTAATTGACTTATTATAATTGACAGTAACAATTAAATTGAGCGTTATACTTAAAAGATGCTCTAACGTAAATCTCTCAGGGAGTATTTATGTTGGTCGTTATCCGTTGTTTACAATTTATTGAGTCTGCCGTACACACGATAACAATGCGTGACCTTAGCCAGCAACGGTTTCTCGAACCTTCGAGTCTTTTGTTAAGTTGTGAGTTTAAGGCGTTAGTTACTGGAGAACAACGTAAGGTATAGAGTAAATGACTAGAAGATAAGAAGATAGTCGAAATGACACGAAATGCATGCAAGAATTATTAAGATGTAGATCGGGCTCACGCTTGTTGCGTCGTATCCGCCTCGTCGAATTCTCCGAATGGACGACGATAGCTTCTGCCGGTCTTTCTTGTTCCTCCAGACATCTGGTTTGCTCTCGCCCGAGATTTCTTGACAATGGGTCACAACTGAACTATTCTTCTTGCCAATGTTCACAACTGAACTATTCTTCTTGTAGTAATTCACCAACTTCAGTAACTTGATTGCGATGAGGCACTCTTACTTTTATTGTTACTTCTCGAGTGTCTCGCAGCTTGTTCTCTTGCTGCCGCACGATCTCCGTGTATCCCTACTAATCAATAATTTAGGGCAGTGGGGCCACTGCACGTTCCCTAATTGGGTCATCTGTTTTGAGGGATGTCTTAATTCACGCCGTCGCCCGACGGCACCCGATGTTAATCGATTGCCCATTGCGAGCATTGACAGGCTGAGCACGAGATCGCTACAATCCTCGTCTCAAATCATTTCTATTCAATCATTGATACTCTTATCAATCATTTTTTCAGAATTTTAATTAATTTGGTTCCATTCCCAAGTCAAAATTTGAACAATTCTGACTACTTGTTTTATTTCAGCTACAGCTTAGTTTCAGCATATAATATTTGACTTTGTTATAAAAAAGAGATTCATGCAACTGATTCGAATATTTTCAACGGGATATTATTTCCTTTACTAGAACAAAAATTACGTGCCATGTAACATAGATTAATATTAACTTTATTTGTTTACAATGACTAAATTTGTTTAAAATAATCGAAAATGGGATGTATAGAAGCAATTTGAATTCTTTTAACGGAATATCTGTTCTTTCATTAAAAAAAGTTACTAATCATGTAACATGGGTGGAAATTTTTCAGCAAAAGAAAAAATTTCCCGTGAAAAGAGTTTAAATATATTGAAAAGATCACGTTTTTTATTGTTTATAACAAATTCAGTTGTTATAAACAATTGACATAAACAAAAAGTAGGCTATAACCTTTCTCACAATGCCCTCTACATGTTTGCCAAATTTTGTCAAAATCACATCAGCCGCTCTGGAAATTACTCTGAACAGATTAACAGACAGACAGTCAGGCACTAGAAATTCTCATAGTAGTATATAGATGATTAAAGATATTGCAATTTCAATGTGCATAACCTCAACGGACTGTGATTTAAACAGAATAAAGGCACGGTGGTGTCTTCGTCACCAGCATTCAAACTTAACTCACAAGACACTACTAAAGTAAACATGTCACCTGATAATCATAAGATCTGAATTCTGGATCTTAAGAGTGGACTTTCAGTTTTCCCTGAATGAATCCCATGGAGTCGATAAATAACTAATTTATCAGCTAATTTGTAATCATATCCATTGATTTTGGTGTCAAAATAAAGCTTAATCCATGTAGGATATTGGTATTGAGCATTTTACGTTATGAACTACTATTTTAATAAAATTTAATTAAAAAGTGAACTGTCATCAAAATAGTACCAGATTTTTTATGCTTCATGGTCATCAAGAGAAAATTATTAATCTTCGTTTTATGACATAACAATCACATGAAATTTAATTATTATGTGATGTACATAATTATTGCTTTTCCGCTAGGTAACAGATACATTGGGATAAAGTATTTAATTATTAAACATTGGAAGTCTTGACAATTGAATAGTCAAAGTTGAATGATAGGTATCTCCATGAATATTTAGATAACACTGTTGATCAATTCAATAGAGTAAGATTGAAAACGTTCGAGTGATATCATTCTCAATCAATATTTATCAATTTTTGTAGATAAATGATTCATTTTGTTCTGTATACTATCTAAAAGTAATTAAATTAATATATACTTATTCATATTATCTATTTTACAGAAATGGGTTGTTGGGTCTCATTGCCGAGCCGTCTATTCGTTGGATGGTAGAATGTATGAAGCAATCATCATAAAAATATTCCATGATATTGATAAATGTCTTGTCAAGTTCGTCGGTAATATATTCAAATGTTTATATTTATAAGATAAATGTGATGATATATAAAAAAACGTTATTTCAGGTTATGGAAACATAGAGAAAGTAGAACTTTCATCTTTATATACTTCAAGAGACATAAAAAGTTCTTTAGAGCAACACGTAACTTCTGTTTCTTCGACTGATATTTCTAAGCAACATAATGCGAACAAACAAAATAATAATGATCGCGCTGGAAACAGACATTCAACGAATGATGATATCCATTCGTATTATAAGTCTTTTTCATCAAATTTATCGGCTACTTCTGAATTTGAAATGCCGACAGCGCCACCACTTCCACCTCAAATATTGACACAGTAATAGATTAATAAATCTTATTTCACATGAAATAATTATTAATTTTCAATCTTTTGTTTCAGACTTCCTATTAATAGTTCTGATGCGCTTTCCAGTATGCTAATGTCTTGGTATATCAGTGGTTTTCACACAGGTTAGTTTAAAAGAAGTTTTTAGTTACATATAAGTTAAATTTTTCTATGCACTTCAATGAGAACTTCGGAAGTCAAAATATGAAAGCTGATTTAGACTCTTTTTTGAATATCGGAAAATGCTAACAAAATAAACCTGATTAAACAATCCTATTGGAAGAAAAAAGTTCAATAGGAAAATTGCATCGGAAATTTTCTATTGAATCCTATGGAAAAAATTTTTTCCTATGGAAATTGCCTGAATGCTATTCAATTATCCTATTGGGAAACGCTAAATTCTCTTCAGTCATCCCATTGAGGTACGCTAAATCTTATGAGAATATTGTTCTCTCAGAATTTCCTAGATAAGACTTAAGCATCCCATTCGATCCTTCAACAGAATTTTAGTGAATTTAATAGGACTTTTAAGATTACAATCACCTGATTAAAAAGAGGCAATTCCTTTTCGATGCTTTGATAGAATTTGATAGAATTCGATGGGAATATTGTTGTCTTAGAATTTCATATTAAATCAAGGGTAAACCTATTGAACGTTTTAATAGAATCTTATTACAACAAAAAAAAAATAAGTTTACCCAAGAAAAAGTTTATAACTTACTCTCGAGGTTTTTTATCTATACGGATTTGTTGTTTAAATGTACACTTCAAATGAAATTTATTAGAAACTTTGTCTGAACAAATCCTGCTGATGGTGAGATTCGTCCTAGCATCCTAGGGTCCACAGTCCAATACGTTGCCGACTGAGCTACTCTAAAATATGGAGACATGAATTTAGCCTAATCGTTTTAAGTTAAAAATTTGAAATAACTTAAACGTTAATCAAGTTTGCTTCCTAGTAATTATTTTAAAGCAGAAAGAGAATAATTGTCATTTGTAAAGATATAACAGGTCAAATGTAACTTACAAATTATATCTTTATCTCAATGTCCCACGATAGAATTTCATATTATTTTAATGGAAACAATAACTGTAGAAAATTAATCGATTCAAAAGGAAAACACGACTTGTAAAATGTTTTCTTGTTTTAACATTTCTTAATAGAATTTGATGTTTTTCAGTAGAACTAATTTCTATTTGTTTCTTGTCACGTCATGTGGCACTACTCACCTACACGTTTTTGAATTCAAAATGTATAATTAAGAAATATATTTAAATTTTATTATTAATCATTTTAAGAGATATTTCTGATCAATTTTGATTGCGTTTTACAATACTTCAGATATAATTTAGTATGCAAGAAATATAAATCTTTGTCAGAAGCATCGCTCGCAAAAATATTTAATTACAAACTAAAAGCAAATAAAAAGAAATTGATATTGATTTTACTTTAACCAATCAAAATTAATTATTTAATTAAAAATGTAAAAGAAGGGATGTTGCTACCTGCTAGTAACAACCGAAAATGTCCTCTAAATGTCACTTCAGTTTCAATAATCAAAATATTAAGACGTGTTAAATTGTTTACAATGATTGTTATTTGAATAATAAATTGTGATCATCATTTTATTAAAGGAATACGATTTGGATTAAAATTATTAATGGGATTTGAATGTTACATTGTTTTGTAGAATGTTATACATATAAGAACTTGAGACTGGACTTAAGTACGAGACAAGGTTTATACCACCTATGACGCATAAAATTTCTTGATTTTATTAGAAAGAATACTAAGAGCTATAGCTTTAGCTCTATTTTCGTTGCCTTTGCATAAGTTGAACTCATTCATTAAGTCCGCTGTATATATGTTGAAAAGAAGAGGTGAATTGACTGCCTCCTGCTGCAAACCCTCTCACATTTTAAATTTAACTGAAGATGTGTTTAGGCCATCCCACGTTATGAAAGATTTATCGATTATCATATCTAGAATAGTTGGAGTAAGGAACCTTGGAAAGCCAAATTTATGAAATTTATATAAGATACCATTGATTCATATTGAATCGAATACTTTTTCCAAGTTGATAAGGATGGCTTGACCTATATTATTCTTCAAAATAGCAGAATTTAAGTCAGAAATAAATTTATTGATGGCGTGTACTGTCAAGTGGGACTTCCTGAACTTATATTTGTTATTAGGAATTAAATTTTTCTCATTGCATACCTTCATGATTTACTACTATTTTTAAGACCTTGCTAATGCTAGAAGTGAGGCTGATCGGCCTGTAACTCCCAGAATCAGCATGGTCCTTGCCAGGTTTTTGTAGTGGTAGTACTTCAGCAGTTTCCAAGATGCTGGAAAATAATGAATGTTTAGGCAATTGTTCAATATTTTCGTTATTGCTATTTTTACGTTCCGAAGAAAGTGTTTATATATAATAGGTGGAATCATATTTCTCCTTGAAGAAGTCTTGTTAGGCAGCCGCCTTAGTATTGAGCTAACCTTTTCATCATTACAGACGTAACTATGAAGCTCTTATTTTCTCGTTGCAAGTGTGTAATGTGTGTAAGTTGCATAATATGTAAGACACTATCTTCTGCTTTGTGTAGTAGAACGGAGTCCGAAATGGTCTCGAGTATGTTATTTTGGATTTCTTCTGAGTAAGATTCAATTTCTACCGTGTTTAAATCTTTACTTTCTGAGACTAAGTCCATTTAATTCCAACATTATTTCTGAAACCACCCTAGTCCGTTGCTTTAAAATTATACGCGTACTCAATATCTGCTAGTTTAAATTAAAATAGATGTTATGTATTTTTACTTTTTAAAGGTGTCAATAAGTAAACCATATGCTTAACCTTAGAGACTTTAAGTTCCTCTTTTGAGTCCTATCTGTTGAGAATTAATTAATTCTCAATTTGAATTTGCCAGCTGACAGGAACTTCGGCGGCCATCTTGGGACTGGGTCGATAACCAATCGACCTAATAATCAATAATTCTTTATCTAGCCACTCATTTGACTACTTTTGAGTGTCCCTTTTGACTAATGAAGTTCCTGTCGCCATTCTTTCACTGTTCTCGTTCACGTGTACACGCCATTCTTATTCATTCTTCACAAATCTTACAAGTTTGAGTCAATCATCAGTACTAGTGCCATTGAAAATCATCAGAGCCATTCAAGTTTCATTCTAAAACTAGAATCAAGAAACATTTCAAGATTTTTCAGTGTAATTCAAGACATTTCATCAAGATTCATTTTGCATTGCATTGATAGGCTAACGCCACGTGCACAATCACATTCTTGCTCAACTTGAGAAGCGTGCTGAGCTCGTGTGGGAGGTCAATAATACCGAACACACCAAGTTGAGTAGTGTTTTGGACATTCAATTCAGATTCAAGAATTAAATCTAGACATTCAGTGATTTTGAGCGACATTCAGTCTTCCTAGTTAACAACTCAAGTTTGTCAGTATACTTAGTGTACCTGTTAGTGCTTAAAATAAAGATACTTTATTTTTTATAAAACCTGACTTCCGTTTGCTCTGTTCCGGCACAATCATCCCTATCCTTAAACGGTTAGGTTAATTCACAAGTTGAGATTTTCTCAACATTTAATGGTCCTTCGAGCCGGATCAGAGCTCTCGGTTGTGAAGTACTAAAATTTTGGTGCCACAAGTGAAAAGGACAAAGACAATCAAGTGTTCAAGTGCACAAAATGGCCGACCAACAAAAAGAGAGTGAGGACCAAGAGTCCAAGACCTCAACCAACAATTAGCGTGACTCCTGACGATGGCGTAGAGGAGTTGGTAGTCCAACTGATCAACTAGAAGAACCAGATCTCCAGCCACAACGGAGATCGACAACTGAAAGCACAATACAGACAATCACACCATCAAATCCTGGTCTACCGATTCAATTGACCTTCAAGATCAAATCTCAAATGGCTCGGCTACGCTTAGCCCAGTCATTCACTCAGCAAATCAAAGACCAACAACAGACAATCACTAAAGAAGAAAGACTCTCGCTGGAGAAACAACTCACAGCGTTGCACGAGTCATTCAATTCAGAACATCAAGTGCTCGAGGAGGTTTGGCCACCATCTCAATTTCATCATCCGTACATTGTGGATGATGTCTTTGAGACATTCAACACTATCCTTTCGAGCAATAGACAGGGAAGAGGGGATCTTCGATAGAGGATTTTTTTATTTTCTTTAATTTTTGTACTATTTTGGTCTTCACGACTTTCTTTTCGCGCAATCAATCGTCTTTCTATTTCTATTGCCTTTTCTAAGGCCTCAGTGACGTTGTCACATCGAGACATTCGTTGATCTATATCATTTCTTAATTTTTGAACAGAACATTGAGCTACGGCTTTATCAGTATTATCTTTATAGATTTGAATTTCACTCGATTCTGATATTTTTGTTAAATCACTGATGCCTGAATCAATAAACTTAAAACTTTTAGGTCTAGCGGGCGGAACTAAACCTTCAGGATATAGTGGATCACCGGTATTTCCCAACGAATAACCTTTTTTATTATTATCAGATGATCCAGAGTTATCAGACATTTAAACTATTACTATATAGAAAATCATTGCAATTCCGGATGAGCCCCCAAAAATTGTTATGTAATTTTGCTCTTTAAAGATGTCAATATGTAAACCATATGCTGACTCTTAGAGACTTCAAGTTCCTCTTTTAAGTCCTAGCCTTCCAAGTAATAGACAGGGATGAGGGGATCTTTGATAGAGAAAGTGAAAATGTGTGATTTATATAAGAACCATAATAAAATTTATTGAAAAATTATTATAATAATGTAATCGTTACCAACAGATGATTTCTTTTACTCTGTTCAAGATGAATTACAATTAACTGGTCCTTAGTCGATGCTCTAGTCAGCGCAATTATTCACTTTTACTCGCGAGTTACTTTAAATAATTTGACGATCAAATAAACTTCATACGAAAATTTACAAACTTTGAAATATTATCAATACAATATTCAAGACAAATTAAGACTTACGATTTCAAGAGATGTGACATAATTAGAAGTCCCTTGCTTCAGGCGCACACAAGTCCCTTCGCATGGTCTTTCCTTTTTTAGAAAGCTAACGCTCATTTTACGTCACGTACTTTTTTTTTTAAATTTTATTGCTTTTCGCCACATGGGTTTTCCAAAAGCAATAAAATATCAAAAAAATGATTTCCTCAACCATTCTTTCTATTTTAAAGAAATCTTGGAAAAACTCAAAGAATAACTTGAGTAATAATCGTTAACCTTAATCCTTAAGTTTTATTGCTATTCATTGTAAGCTTCTCTTACAATATATATTTCAAATAATTATCCCAGCTCGTGCTTAGTCGAGCTCACCCGACCCGCTCGCCGTATCCTAGCTCTTCTTTCAGCGCTTAACCAATCACGGCTCTTCTTCTCCAACCTAGTCAATGATCGTTGCTCTATCATTGTGCTAGGTCCACCGACGCCGGCTACAACGTGTTTGCAGTCATCAACGCTCACGCGACGCTCAAGTACACGTGCTTTGTTACCGCGATTTCTGTTTTTCTCATTATATATTGTTGGAAGCTCTCGTATCAGCTCTAGATGGATTAAAACATTCCAACTAAGCTCTACTATGGTTAAGAGTTCATTGTTAACAGTAAAAATAGTATATTCTTCATAATAAAAAGTGCTTTCTGCGCAAGAAAGGTGTTATTCGTGTATGTGCACCTCTCCTGACCACATCCTACGGCGTAGCTCATCAGTTATCAATCTTTTGGCTCAAAATAAATAAATTAAATATTAGTAGTAATTTACTTGCACTAAAAACAAGTTGAAACTGTGCAGGTTGAGATAATTTATAGTTAGATTTTCTTGATCCTTTATGCTGATCCTGAACGATTCCTTGCTTATTCCAACTTCGATTATGATTTCAGCTATCTCTTTTAGGTTACTGTTAATTCCTCTTATGTCAACTGACCTAGCATTAAACTCGTTACGGCCCCGCTTCTTCCCGATGCTTATATCGTTTTCTTCTTTCTTCATAGAGCTGTCTATGTTTTTTTTTATTATTAATATATTTCTTGTATGAATAATACATATTTACTAATAACTTTTGTGAACTGATTACTCTTTTTTTTCTATAGCTATTTGCAATAATTATCATAAAAGAAATTAGAGGCATCACAGCAGGGTAGGTGTGTTCACTTCTGTAGCCATGCTACGACTCCCGTATGGGTATACTTAGCTTTATCAATGCCATTCGTATGTTTGTGTACAGGAAATTGGCTTTATATGGTTCATATATGACCTCATATTGATCATGGGGCATGGGGCATTCATGGGGCATATATGATTTTATATAGATCGTATAAGAAACGTGTAAGATCGTTCACATAACGTACATGGCCAATAAAAGTTACAGATAAAATCATATATGTTTCATATACAATCATATAAGATCATATGTGAACTGTATTGAAGTGCTGCACCGTCACAGCTAAGTTATCTTCACTGACCTTCGACTGATAGATGTAGGCCAGCTTAGCAACCTGTGTGGGAGTCTCAAAATTCTACCAAATATTACTTAATGGGTGCTTGGCAGTCCTCATTCTGCCATTCATGAATTAATGAGGAATCTCTTTACTTTTAACAATAATCAATATCTTAATGTCTATCTCAGAGGTAGGGTTTGGTTCAACTATAAAGTTCTCTTTAGGTCTTTAAGGTTATTCTTTTCATTTAATAGTCTCACATAATATTCATACCACTGCCGACCAGTATCTCTATGCAATTCTTCGCAATTTCTTTTTTTTTCCCCACCAAAATTTTTTTCTGCTACTACACATAGGCTCCACGTATACTGCAATGATAAACAAATAGTGGTTCTCAATCTGCGTTGACTGTTGCGCTTCGAAGCAGTGTCTATCGTTAAAAAAAAATAAATAATTAATAGGATATATAATTCAAGGGTTTAGTTTAATTTGAAACAATTAGATATAATTTATATAAAGTTAATGAAATTTCCATGAATTGAAATACAATTTTTTATTAATTCGGGCACTAGGTAAGAAAACAATCAGGTTCTATCGACTAATATAATAAGAAATTGATTTTATAAAAGACCTTGAACAGTTTACTTGATTGAACCGGCTATCTTTGAGCCGACAATAATTCATGAATAAACAAGTAAATGGGAGCTTAAGTCTTGCGTAGGGTGTCACCACCGATAATCAACCAATGTCATTAAAATAAATAATGAAGTATCAAAAGCGTATTTTGCTTACTGGCAATGTCCCTCGTAGTCCCAGTGACAGCAATGGCTGCTACAGATGATAGGCTTTTGCTCCACCACCAACGTTTGAAGGCTGCTGATGGAGTACTCCTTTCTCTGGTTTCCTGCTGGCCACCAACTGCTAGTGAGTATACTAAGAGACTGCTACAACACATCCAGCTGCGCACACAACAAATTGGGGTGAAGTAGAATGAGTTTATCACTGCTTTGCCGATAAATAAATCGCTGCCAGCCTATTTTCTTGAGAGTAGCCTTTGGTTTCCCAAGTAACTGAAACACTCTGGAGGGCAGCAGCTTATTAACCCAGACCTCGAAGTCTCGAGAAGAAATCGGCCTGGCATCCGGTGGTAGGTTTGCACAGATAAGCATGGATGAAGACAACTTGCCGAGCTTGCGTTTGGCAGCAATAGCAGATTGCACAAGGTGAGCATCAGTACATTTCACAGCAATAGAGACAGTAGTCTTAGGTTTAGATGTCCTTCTGATAGCGCCAGTCAAAGAGAGGGCACTGCGGAAGAAAAAGAAGAAGAAGACAAAGGCAACGATTGGGAAAAACAACAGTAGAACTGGGATGGGTAGATCTAGAAGGCAATCTGCGCATAAACCTGGATTGATGATGGCACCACAAAATAGTGCAATAAGTAGAAAGATGTAAGAGACAGCAAATAACCTCAAAGGTGGCTAAAATTGACAGGTCCGGGACACAAATCGTAACAATATGCAGTCACCAAGCAATCCCGTGCTGAAATTATTATGCGGTGTTTTAAACCGCAAAAAATAGCATGTGTAATCTGCAACCAAAAAGCCCGAAGGCAAAAGAAACAGATCGAAAAAGAAAAGTGTGTAAGTGTATTTACAGAGAGAGAGAGAGAGAGAGTCTAATGAAATAGATGAAGAAATATGTAAAAGAGAGTATGAGAGAGTGGATGAAGAAATGCATGAGAGTATAAGAGAATAGATAAGAAATGGCATTATTAAGAGTATGAAAGAATACTCTGTTCTTCTTACTTTGAAATAAGCTTTAATGATTTCAAGAACAAACCGTCTCCTTACTCTTTGTTTTCGAAAATGGCTGTGTTCATTTTTATTCATTCGAGTGGATTTATTTAACGTACTCGGCTTTTTGTCACCGGCGACTTACACCTGATTGGCTTAATGTTAAGTTTTTAAATTTTATATATCTCTCAAAGTACTCATTTGGAAAAATTTTTGCAATGGAACTTTTATTCCCATTTTCGTAATTATTTATTATTGTTAAAATTATTCGTATTAATAATGTATTCAATATACATTGGAAATTGACTTTAATGTATAACACAATTTTCGTGTTGAAAATACACGAAAAAATGTACTTTTTTCATTCATTTTTCGTTACACGAAAATTGTGTTACCATTGTGTTGTTCATAACTTATCGACATTTTTATTATGTTAAATCGAAATTTGTGTCAATACTTTCATTTAACACAAACAATAAATATTAAATTAACACAGGGTTGTGTTGCTCATTTAACACAAAAATTTTAACTCCTACATTTTTTTTACACAGAACACAAATTTTTTTACTGTGTATTAAGTACTAAATACTTGATAAATTTTACTGTAAAGTTTTCTCCAAGTAACAAATTGATGACGTTCTTGCATTAACTGAAATTAAAAATTAATCTAAAAAATTCTTAAAGTCATAGCTAATAATTCCAAAAAACCAAGTTCGCTTTATCAATAGATTTCACCATTTAATTTAGCAATAATAAGTGTATAACGTTGAGTTAAAAGTTAGGTTAAACACTGAACCCAATGGCACAAATAAATTCAAATTTTTGCAAACAAATGATTGAAAATTATATAATTTTGTAGCCAATCAATTTTAATTGTCAAGTTTTATTTAATACCAAATTTTGTCATATATTTTTCAATTAAATTTTGCCATGGGATTTTCCCATATTATACTATTAGTCGTGCAAGAACCTCCTTAAGTTAAATCTCATTCTAATTTAATAGTTTTTAACTGTAAAATGAATTTCACTCATTGCAAATTTTTAGAAATTATTTTTTATTGATCTTTAACAGGTTACTATCATGGTATTGGGCAAGTTCAACGATTGAGATCACACGAAAAACGGGAAAAAGCGGAATAATCATCAAATATTAATCAAACCCAATCAGCTAAAATTACATATGATTGACTGTAACTTTTTAATAATCTGTAACAGTTTTAATGTGTCAAATATATTATTTCTTATGTATTTAGTTTGTGTGTCATACAAAGTGCAAAGATTATTAACGAATATTCTGAATAAATAAATATATATGAATTTAAGAATGGATTCAATTTTTCCTATTTTTCCAATTATAAAATTTTTCCATAAGATGTTTTGTAGTGGGAGATAAAATTTTCAATGCCTCTTCAAGGAAAAAAATCGAGTTGATCGAATGAATATTTGATTCTGATAAATGTGCCGATCTATTTTTCTTATTCATGTTTTCAATGTATATTCTTGTTTGATTCATCCAAGCTTCTTTACACAATCTTTTGAGATCAGACCCAGAGTAGTATTTGGTATTTTTAATTAATGAATCGAATTCATCGAGTTCGTGAAGATTTGATGCTGTATAGTATTTTAAAATTTGCTTTCGAGTACATTCGTCAGGGAGATCCACTAATATGTGTTTTTCAAAACGTCTTAGTAATGCAGTATCAAGATTCCTGTTAACAAATGAAAAAATAATACATTTGAGATTGAGGTTTTTTTTTTAAAAAATAACTTTTTTACCATGGAGTGTTGGTAGCCGCCAATAATGTAACATTATTGTTATCTAGAGAAATAATGCCGTCAAATCCAGTCAATAGTTCAGCTCTAAAACGTCGCATTGGTTCTGAGTTTTTTTCACTATTTGTATCACTTCCTGTTGTCCAATCAACTTCATCTATGAAAATGATAGATGGTGAATAATGCCTCGCTAGCTCACATAGAATCTTGAAATAATAATAGAATCATTGAATTACGATATTCAAGCATCCAAATTGAAGAAGAATTATCGATTACAACTTCAACAATGTAGTGAAATCAGTTCGGAAATTAATGTAGAATGCAACATAATTTTATTCTAACTACGCAATAACTTGATGTAAATTAGACGAAGAATTTAAGATTGAAATTGGCCTTTTCATTTAAGTTTCAAACAGAAACAACAAAAGAAATCAGTGCTCGCCAGTGGTCTGGGTGTGGCATGAATGGTTCATATTACTAACTTCCTAACGAAAAGAAGAAAAAAATTTAGCTACCCGGAAAAAATAAAATAGATCTTCATTTATCTCTATTTTTTTCGATTGAAAACCAGTTAAAAAGCTGAAAAATAACTCTAGTATTTAACTGAATATATTCGGTTACATCTGATAGATCGAGTGCCCGCTGCAAAATCTTGGGCCTATTGAGTTACCGCTTGAAACATCCTTTGTTGTGAAGTACTCACTATTTTTTTTTCAAAATTCGAAGGGATGCCATTCTGAGTAGTGCACAAAATTTAAATGATTTTTTGAATCTTCCAATATAGGTACAGTAATCGTATCAAAAGAGTTGCCGCTTGGAAGTAGACTTGAAATTTACTCTTTACTATGTAAAATAAAATTAACATTGAGTGCCTTGATTTATATGGGACCATCACCTTAACAAGAAACTTTTCAATATTGTTTTCTGTTGACGTACCGACACCAATTAACTTAAAAATTGGTAGGAGTGTTGTTTACACTTCTCAGATGTAAGATTTCTTAGTGGAATTCGTTTAATATCAGCTAAGTGAGGTATCTGATGACTCTATGACTACCCTGCTTGAACAATCCTATTGGAAGTAGGAAGTTCATTGAAAAAATTGTATCGGAAATTTCCTATTGAATCCTATCGAAGGTTTTTTTCCCTATAGAAATGGCCTGAATCCTATTCAATTTTTCAATAGGATTTGATAGAATTCAATGGGAATATTGTTGTCTCAGGATTGCCTAGAGAATACTTAAGCATCCCATTCGATCCTTCAACAGAATTTTAGTGAATTCAATAGGACTTTTAAGATTATCATCTCCCGATTAAGAAGAGGCAATTCAAAAAAAAAAATAAGTTTACCCAAGAAAAAGTTTATAACTTACTCTCGAGGTTTTTTATCTATACGGATTTGTTGTTTAAATGTACACTTCAAATGAAATTTATTAGAAACTTTGTCTGAACAAATCCTGCTGATGGTGAGATTCGTCCTAGCATCCTGGGGTCCACAGTCCAGTACGTTGCCGACTAAGCTACTCTAAAACATGGAAACATAACTTTTGCCTAATCATTTTAAGTTAAAAATTTGAAATAATTTAAACGTTCATCAATTTTGATTTTTAGTAAGTATTTTGAAGTAGAAAGAGGATAATTGTCATTTATAAACATATGACAGGTAAAATGCAACTTAGAAATTATATATTTATCGAAAATTAGAGGAATCTGACTGTATGTACTATCCGTATGAGTATTTACTTGATATATCAAGTAGAGTGTTATTACTTTTATTAGAAATGCTTGCTTTATCATGATTTTCAATTCTTTGTAAAAAAATTAAAAAACGAAATACGACTTAGGGTCTTCTAATGACAATATTTCTCATTAAAACTTGATATTTTTTTACACGGATATTCTCTTAAGTTCCTATGGGGGAATGAATAGATTGAAAGGAGAATGTGACGTAAAAAATATTCTTTCATTGGGATATTCCTTATCAAAACTACGCTATCCAATTGATACAATGCATAAAAAAGAGAAGAGAGTATTGACAACAGATTTCTAAAGGCGTTCTATTGAGATCTATTTATCTCCTATTGAATGCTGAAGAAGTCAATCGTACTGAATAATGTAGAATCCTATCGAGGTTAAATAGATAATTGAAAAAACATTTCTCAATCGTATTATCTTTTTTAATTACTTAGTCGCCTGTTCAAGTATTTTCTTTCATTTCCTATAGAAATTCTTCGTTTTGTATAGAATTGCTAACTACCTTTTAGAATCATCACAATCCTATTTAGTCGCGTGAACAGAAAAGTTATGAATTCTGGAAGTTTCACAATCTCTATTTTTTCACTTATTCGGATTTGTGCTATTCTTTTAGATTTTTTGCGGGTGGCAAAAATTTCTCAACTTTCCTATTTAAATATGGTGTTCTCTATTTAAATTTTGAATTCACTTATAGGTTTCAGCCATTTTCAATAGGAATGTCTAAGCAGGGTACTCTTACGACTCTATTTTGTTCATAACAGCCTGTTATTGCTATAAATGATGAAAAAGTTTCATTGAACACGTTACTTGGCCCTACACGGAGAAAAAATTCCGTTTATTTTTATTTAAAAATCCATACAAAAATTACCGTGCTGCTCAAGAATGTGAGTTCAAACTTACTGAAAAGTAAAAAGTAATAATCAATATACAAAAATTATAAGTTACATAAGAAAATGTATCATTCAGTTTTTTGAAAATTACTTTGGCAGCACCAAGAAATTTAGTGTTCCACAGCACCTGAAAATTTAGTAACGTTAGCTGTGATAACTACGTTACCGACAAACAATTTTATTTAAGTTTAGTGATAATTTTTTTGGTTATATAAACAAATAAATAAATAAATTAGGTTCATTGATAATTAACTTTCTTAACTAATTAATTCGTTGGAATGAATATGGCACGTTTTACAATACTGCCCCCCATATCTCTACGATCGAGATCTTACGCAGAAAACCTGTGTCGTCGATACAACCACCCGGATCTTCGAATAGATCTTCTTCCCGCTCACGGTGACCCGAGAAAAATCATATAAATGACTTTTGTCTCGGCCGAAACTCGAAACCCGCGACCCATCGTGCGTCAAGCTGACGCTTAACTATGAGTCCACCGCGTCAATCCATTTAAGTTTATAATAAATTGTAATGATATAACGTGTTGCCGCCAATATTAAATCGTAACGAAAAATATGAATGTCATCTTTGTTTACAATATTGAAAAAAGTAACTATACCACACGGTTCATAATAAATTATATACAGATTCTTATTTTTCCAGTCACTCACTAATTTTTGTTTAAAGTTTGAATAAAAATTAGTATTTATCGAATATTACCGTGCTGCATAAGAATTTTTACTTTTACTCTTCTTAATAAATATTGAATCTACAATAAAAATTTTAAAAGAATTACTAATTTTTCTCTGAAAGTTGTCTTAATTTTTTAGGGAATTGACATTTGCGCGTGGATTGTTGTGCTGAGCACGGAAATTTACTTTTTTTATTTAACTAATACTTGATTGGCTTTAAATTAATTAATTAAATTTCATTAAGAACCTGATATGGGGCTCTGTACGGTTTTATTAGTTCTTTATATACTATATTAATTATTTATTGTTTTATATTTTTTATTATCATTCATTATATTTTATTGTGTCTAATGATGTATCAAATGTTTGTCCCGAAAATATTTAACCGTGATATTCGTCAAAATTCATAAAAGTTTTTTAATTGATATTCCATCGGTTTTTAACACGTATTTCACCATGTTTATTTCGTTAAATACTTGAAAGTTATCTGGTATTTGAGTAAGATTTATTATTTGAATTAAGGTTCAAAAATTTTTTAGTGGGGATAGTCTATTGTTGTAGGGACTATCTAAAAGACTATTTCATCATGAACTTTCTAAATTAATTTAGATGTGGAATCTCTATTTGAAAAAAAAACTACTCCATCGATAATTTCTCGGATGGTATCAAAATTTTGGATAGACCAGGCATTAATGACGCCGAGTGTACACACATCCGTGTTTAAACCTTCTAATATGCTTTCAAATGTTTTAAAAGGTAAAGAAATGATAACAATACAAATTTAAAAATCAACCACATTACAATAACTTTCTGATAAAAAGTCAATAATCAAATATTCTTGACCTACTTTTATGAATTTTTCTGAATCTCCGCGCCATTTGCTTACTAGTAAACTTGCGGTGACGTTAAAAAAAGTCCACTTGCACTCAGTTGCAACAGCTTTAGCCAGCATAGTTTTTCCTAGAAATATTAAAATAATTCAACGATTATTAATGCGACGTAATGTAAGGTAAGAAAAATAAGAAAAAATTACCTGTTCCAGGAGGTCCATACAAAAGAATTCCTTGCCATGATGTAAACTTTGTGTTAAATATCTCTGGATATTTTATTGGATACAAAATAGTTTCTTGTAAAATTCTTTTACATTCCTCTAATCCATAAATGTCAGCCCAATAAATATTTAAATTAGTTAATATGACCTCCTACAAACACAGTTAAAATTTTTTTATTTAAATTTTTATACAAAAACAAATTTATAAACATATATATACTTTTATAATGATTTGAGCAATATCATAAAACTCAGAATTATCTGGATAAAGGCCTTTCAGTGATAAATTTATTTCACTTTTTGTGTGATCAGTTTTATTACATTCTTCTGTCTTAGAGAGTTGGACAAAATGCTTTTGGGAAATCGGTGTTATTGTAAAAAAATTAGAAATTGAATGGGTAGTATGTACAAGAGATTTTTTGTTTACTTTCGAATCAGATTTGCATTTCACTTCAGAATGAGAATTATGTTTACTGCAATAAAAATTTACTTCGAATGATTTCACAGTGGTTAATATTTTGTGATAATGAAATAAATATTACCGAGGGCATTTGTAATGCTGAGACACTGAATTCGCAACATTTTTTCGAATTCTTGGCATTTTATTGAATTTCGCAACGTAGTAATCGATGAAGTGGTGTAAAATAATTTCAAGATCAATATTATCACACAACTGTTCATCAGAAATTAGCTGAGCCTCTTTCTTCAAACATTTCGAAGTTTCTGTCAAACTTTTAAAAAATTATTGATATTTTCAATCATCACATATCTAAAGTCAAACTACCGAAAGAGTGTTCAGATTAGCTTCGATTCGAGCATAACAGCATAACCACTCTTTCGGTAGTTCGACTATACTTTACCTATGAGTTAATTTCGTCGTTACATACTTGAATGAATCTTAACAAATTACGTACACCTAGCGTCAGTAATACCGCCTAAATTTGTATAGGAAAGTAAAAGGAAATTATATGTATACCTCTTAAAAAATTGGGCGGCATAAATGACACTAGGTTTATACTTTTACATGATGTATCAGATATTTTTTTTAATGTAAATTTACATACTTGGCTTGTCGTAAGAAATCAAAAATGAGATATATTAAATCTCGTCGTAACCCTTCAGATTGTTTTCCACTAGCACTATGCATAATTTCATGTAAAACTTTTTATTTCTTATTGAGATTTTTAGATATATAAATATATATATATATATACATAGAATACGTACTTGACCTGCATTTTTGAGAGATTTGATAGTTTTACACTTAAGTATAACGTTAATAGCTTTCTTAAAAATGTATCTCCAATAAGCTTGAAGATGGGTGCTTTTCATTTAGAAACACAATTCAACACCGCTTCGAGTCAAGAGTAACTGCTCGTTACTCGCGCCATGTCACGCCCCACTTTTGCCCCCTCCCTCTTTTTGTCGCTCTCTCTCTGTCTGTCATGTAAAGCGACGAGCAGACACTCTTATACACAAAACTTCGTATTTCTTTCTTCCCCGCAATCTTATTTCCTTTATTTACACTCGGCTTCATTAATGCCTGGTGTATCCAAGACGTATGCAAAGAGCCAGAACTCTATAATCCCGGATTAAGTATAACCACGAAAAATAATTATTCTGAATAGGTTATAGACTAAAAAATTCAAAATCCTTAAGGCTGGGCTGTAGACAGATTTCCCCCTAAAAAGTTCCTAGCAAATTTTTCTCTACAAATGACGGCGTCAAAAATGGATAAATTTAGTTAAATTAGGACTTAATCGGAAGCTTATTTTATTCTTCACATCAGAAAACAACAATACAATAACATTAATTACTTCATCATAATTAAAAATGAAGATAAAGATATGCACTCATTTTTCACTAGATTTTAGAGGTGTCATGGCGGATACCGCTGTCATCAGCCGTCAACGAGAAAATGATTTATTTCACAATAACCACTGTACCTACACTGTAAATCGTTGTTTTCCGATGTACATACTATTGTTCGGGATATTTAAACGAATATTTTATAACAAAAAAACGAATAAATAAAACACAGTTTAGCGAGAAAAATTTCAGGTGATCATTCACAGAATCGTATTTTTTCCATTCTCGACAGGTGGCATAGCAATGGTTTCTGAAAGGCATGAGAATCATGAAAACAATGATAATTTTCAAGCTTTTAGTTCACATACGGCAGGGCTATATGCACACCTAAACGCATTAGGGTAAGTTTCACTTTTTTTTTTTTTTTTAGTTTTTTATTGAACATATTGTAAAATATTTGTATGTCGCCATCTGATGACTATTAGACTAACGACAGTTTGTTAGTTAACAACGATTGCTTGACGATTAGATTGTTTATAGCAACGAGGGGAGAGTTTGTTTATCTCCAGTTTTTGTCTGAGACTTGAGTTGACCGCACGGATTCTTTCTTTTTATTAATTGCTATTAATCATTAATAAACATTTTAATTAATTTACTAATTTTCCGAAGTTGTTATTGAGTCTTATTTTACAATATATACAAAGTTATTTACATCTATCAGGCATAAATAGAGAACTCATTAACTAGTTACCTAAAATTAAGTTCAACATTATGACAAACATGACTACAGCATGTAGTACTCGAGTCTCTATTATTATTTATTTCTTAAAATCACACCAAAAACAGCCCTAACGGTCTTCACAAAAATACGCGCCAAGTATGAATAACGAAGACGATAATCGTCGTTAATCAAGTGCGATCTCTATAAAACTTTTTTATGTGAACAACTACAAAAATGCGTGAAATCATTGCAGCCAAGTATTTAAACATAAAGATTAATTATATTTAATAAAATAAAATAAAAATGTTTTTTAATTTTCGTTAAATTATTATGTAATTTTTTACATAAGTCAAAGACAAACTCTTTATAATGAGATGGAAAAAAAATTCCATAAATGAAGGAAGTTGACAGCCTTATTACGTTTTAAAATTTTAAAACTAGAAAAAAAAATTGAATTAAAAAAATAATTTCTCTTTTTTCATAAAAATTTATTTAAACACAATTAACTTGGTGTGGCTCTTACAGCTGTAGATAAAACGATAATTGATTAGATAGTTCATATAATCGATAGTCACGCCAAGTTAATTAGAAATATTCACGCCAAGTTAATTAGAAATAAACGTAGTGTCAGAAAGTTTCCCGGAGTTGACTTTACGCCCTCGCGTTGTGCGGCAAAAGGCTGAAGCTCGACATCAATTGAAATTGAGTAGGTAACAATGAAATCGTTCGAAAAATGATAATTTTCAGGGATGCACTACAGAAAAAGGAGCCTCAGAGCACCAAGAAATTTACAAATTTCAGAATAATCTGTTACGAGCAAGACAGAGCACAAAATATATCTATCTATCTCCGTCGTATTTTGTAGAGAAGACTGCGAGTTTGAACAGTTGACGAGTAAGCACATTCCCTACCCTCTGTTACTAAGCCTGAAGCTTACGATATCTAAACATAAACAAAGCAAATAAAAATATGCTAGCTCTATAGTCAGAAGGTTCGACAGTTATTTTACAGAACGGTGTTCGATTCCAATTGCGGCAAAATTTTTTTTTCATTCAAATTGCACGTAATTGCAATTTTATCATGCCGAAAATGAGTTTTAAATTTCGATTTTTATGTAAAATTATTTTTCAATCAACCGATGACAAATGAGAAAATATTTAAACAGGGCCATTAACCTTTTTTTGTTCAAATACATTGATAATAGCCTTTTTTAACAACTTATTAACAATAAAAAATAGTTTAAACAATCCGCGGCGAGTTCCGGCACTTCGCGGGCAAAAATACCATATACCTCATATATGGAGATTGGACTCCTTGTCTATATTCTTCATAATAGGGACTATCTCAAAGGGTATTTAATCATAAACTTTCTAAATTAAGTTAGATGTAAAATCTCTATTTGAAAAAAAAAACTACTCCATCCATAATTGCTCGGATGGTATCAAAGTTTTTAATGGGCCAGGCATTAAGGCTGGGCTGAAGTCAGAGAGGCGACTGATTCCCCCCATCCAAATACATGGGATCGGGATATTTCTAATTTCTTCACCAATTTGCTATTATTTCTATAAAATTAGGTACCAAATTACAGAGGAATTAATGCCGGACTGACGTAAACAACAATTTTTTGTATACACTGACAGAAATTTTTTCCGGTGGCGAATTATACGATTTACTTGTCCCCAGTATAAAAGTGATAGGTAAAAAAGTTTCGGAAGGCAGGTAAAGAAAGTACCTGGAATCAGTAAAACTTCGTTTTAAAATGAATAAAAAAAAAAACTTAGTCTAAATACAGAATATACCACTCCTGAGTAGACTACAAGCGGTTGAAGAAGTAAAAAGTATACAAGTTTTATGAAAATAAAGTACTTGTATTTAAGTAGTCTTTCTACTTGGAATCAGTATAATGTGAGCCAATGTATTTTGTTTATCTCAAGTAGGTAGATAATAGAAGAAGATTACAAAGTTTACTTCAGTTGATAATATAGTTTTTCTTACACTGAGAATCTTCCTTACTTACCACAAGTGTATTTTATACGGAGATCCCGTATAAAGCGTACTTATGCTAAGTATAATGCTGTTTTACACTTTAAACACCATGTTCTCACATTATGAATCCTTTTTTATTAATAAAAAAATACTTGTTACTTGATTCAAGTATATCAATTCTTCACTGCAAGTATATTATATACTTAAATTAAGTATACGAAGTACTCATGCTAAAATTTTTTTCTTATTAAATTTAAAAATTTCAAAATATAAATAATTATATTAATAATAAAAAAGTTACTGTTATACCCATTGGTATTGGTCAATTTAAATTAGTGACCATTACTAATGAAGTAATTTAATGATTAAATATTCAGTAATTAATAAATAGATGAAAAGTAATCTTATAATAATTACAACAATTACTGTTGTACTTTTAAATACGTGGAGCTGCTACACTTACCAAATATTTATACCTGTATAACTTTTAACAGGTGCAAAATAATAAAAAACTTTGCATGGATGAAATGTTCCATTTTTAATTCTGCACATTTTGAGCCCAAAATCGGCTGATCGGTGCATTTGAACCAAAATGGGAATGATTTAAATAATTCATTGTTTATAAAAATAATGAAAAAATCAATGAAAAAAAAAAATTTTTCTCTAAAAATGAAATTCAATATCTCCTTTTTCTAAATAAATCGCCAAAAAGTAATATTTCTAACATTTAGTATTTTTTATTAATTTCCTTAGACGCGACTGAAGCTTTTGTCAATAGTGAAGCTTCAGTCGCGAATAACTTTTTATCTATCTTAGATATGTTCAGTGCTTTTTTTTTATTAAAATTACATTCTGAACAACTTTTATTTAAAACATTTTTTCATATCTATCATAGAAATCGAGAAATTCGCGAGGGGGGGGGGCGGTTTTTCGCGATTTACTTCCCCCCTATGCGTGCCAAACAATTTTAACCTACACCATTGTGTTTCTCACAAAATTTCCGATCCAGTCATCTATAAATCATTAATTTGGCCGCAGCAAACCAAAATTATCTCATTTCCCTCGTTTGACTGGACTATTAGCTATAAACTATCTAATATCATATCTTTGATGATGATAGATAAATTATTAATTGAACAATAAAAAATCCATAGAGGTAATTATAATTTTCTTATAATTACAACAATTATTGTTGCATATTTCAATATCTCGAGCTTCTGCAGTCAGACTCTTTTACTGTTAAAAGTTCATCTCCAAACTCAGCGCTCAGCAATAAATTATTTAATATTATGTATTCAATTATGATGAATAAATTATTTATTGTACAATAATTAATGATCAAAAATAACCGTGATTTAGTTCGAATTACAAAAACAAAATACTGTCTACAACTATGGCGTTTGACGCCTATGTTGCACGTGCTTTAGTTATAATACGATCGAAAGAATTTCTTTTCGTAACGTAGCGCTAAGCCACAAATTATTTAGTCTCACACGTTAATCAATGACAAAAAAAATCATTTTAAGTCGTTTATCAATTTTATGAATTTCTTTATTTTGTGGGGTGGCTTGAGTCAAGGTCAAAGAGGTTTAGACTCATTGAGGATGAGAGGCTATGAATACATTAACAAACGCAAAATGTCATATTTCTGTGTCCTTAGGATAATTGTATAGTCCAATCAAATGAGGGGAATGGGATAAATATGATTCGCTCCGGCCAAAGTAGTGATTTATAGATGACTAGATTGGAAATTCCGCGAGGAATACGATAGTGCAGGTCAAAAATGCTTGGCACACATAGGGAGGGAGTAAATCGCGAAAACCCGCCCCCCCTCGCGAATTTCTCGATTTCTATGATAGATATGAAAAAATGTTTTAAATAAAAGTTGTTCAGAATGTAATTTTAATAAAAAAAAAGCACTGAACATATCTAAGATAGATAAAAAGTTATTCGCGACTGAAGCTTCACTATTGACAAAAGCTTCAGTCGCGTCTAAGGAAATTAATAAAAAATACTAAATGTTAGAAATATTACTTTTTGGCGATTTATTTAGAAAAAGGAGATATTGAATTTCATTTTTAGAGAAAAATTTTTTTTTTTCATTGATTTTTTCATTATTTTTATAAACAATGAATTATTTAAATCATTCCCATTTTGGTTCAAATGCACCGATCAGCCCGATTTTGGGCTCAAAATGTGCAGAATTAAAAATGGAACATTTCATCCATGCAAAGTTTTTTATTATTTTGCACCTGTTAAAAGTTATACAGGTATAAATATTTGGTAAGTGTAGCAGCTCCACGTATTTAAAAGTACAACAGTAATTGTTGTAATTATTATAAGATTACTTTTCATCTATTTATTAATTACTGAATATTTAATCATTAAATTACTTCATTAGTAATGGTCACTAATTTAAATTGACCAATACCAATGGGTATAACAGTAACTTTTTTATTATTAATATAATTATTTATATTTTGAAATTTTTAAATTTAATAAGAAAAAAATTTTAGCATGAGTACTTCGTATACTTAATTTAAGTATATAATATACTTGCAGTGAAGAATTGATATACTTGAATCAAGTAACAAGTATTTTTTTATTAATAAAAAAGGATTCATAATGTGAGAACATGGTGTTTAAAGTGTAAAACAGCATTATACTTAGCATAAGTACGCTTTATACGGGATCTCCGTATAAAATACACTTGTGGTAAGTAAGGAAGATTCTCAGTGTAAGAAAACTATATTATCAACTGAAGTAAACTTTGTAATCTTCTTCTATTATCTACCTACTTGAGATAAGCAAAATATTTACAAAAATGCAGTAATCGCTATTCTTGGTATAAATTAATATTATATTAGGATTGAGTGATGAAAAATTTAAAATCAAGTTAATGTTATTATGATTGTACAGTACACGTTAAACTTCATTTTGATATAAAATGTACTTGCATCAAAAAATAATTATACTCAAATTGAGTATATTTTGTGTTTGCCGCTAGTATACTTTCTAGCTATCACATTTTTTCTGTCAGTGTATAGTGAATATTTTTATTAAAAAAATTAGAAAGAATAATGAAAAAATTATGAATTGACTTACCGCGCTTAAATTTCAAGATGGCGGCCACATCATTCAGATGAAAAATCACTAATTATTTCATTTTTATACGTTTTTCGCCCAAAATTCGGGTTTGCGTCAGTCCTTGCCATCTGTCTGGATGTCAAAAAAATCAATTCATAGTATAAAATTGAACAATTTAGAAATAATTAGAAATATTGTATTCCAGATGATATTCTCCGGAAAATTAGTTTGAAAAAATTCCGATAGGTGACAGCATTATGCTCGTAGATGACCTCAGTCATCCATATTGAAAAAATGCTCAATCCGTATCCAGAACTGATGGTGCCCTGCATTTTGGTGAGTAATTTGTGTATGGGTGTGTACGTCTAATATATGTATGTCATGTAAACATAGTGTATCACTTCACAATGCCTTATACTTTGATGACTATTGCAGTTAGAATAAATAAAAATGATGATACTCATTTAACATTAATTAATATAATATCTGCAAATAACTTCAAATACATATATTCATCCATTATTATCATTTTTATTAGGTATAAATGTTAATAAAGAAGCTCAATTCCAAGTCGGCGTATCCAAGCATGTAGTGCAAAAACAAATACACATAAACTTAATACCGAGATTATGCTGGCCATGTGGTTAAGGCGTCAGAGGTCTATTTTGCCGGGCAGGGTTCGATCCCAGTCATAATCACTATTTTTTCTACTTCATTCGTTAGATTAGCATGTAATTATAATATTGACATGCCATAATTAATCCTTTATAATGATTCGATTTTTTTTTCTCTTTACTCATTGAATTTATTGACGCTAAATCGGAAAATATTCAAACAGAGCTATAAACTTTTTTTTTGTATAAATACATTGATAATAGCCTGTGATTAACAACTTATACATTTTTACATGTATTAACAATGTTATGTTATTAACATGTTATTAACAAGTTAATCATATTATTATCAACATTGAAAAGTAGTTTAAACAATCCGTGGCGAGTTCCGGCACTTCGCTGGCAAGCTCTACCCCCACTCTCTATGCCCAAGCCTGCAGCTTATAATTTTTGAGCATATATAAATGTTTTGTTATCATAATAGCTCGGTGGTTAGCGCATCGATCTTTCATTTTGATGGGCAGGGTTCGATTCCAGTCATGGTAGTTTTTTTTTTCTTTTTCATTTGTTAGATTTGCATGTAATTATAATATTAACATGCCAAAAGTAATTGTTTACAACGATTTGATTTTTTTTTCTCAATTATTTATGTAATTTATCGACGCCGAGTCGGAAAACATGAACAGGGTTATAAACACTTTTTTTACTATAGCTATATGAACGTAGCTTTTTTTTAAGCAATTTAGAAATATTTAGAAGTAGTTGAAATAATCCACGGGGATTTCCGGCACTTCGCCGGCAAGCTCTATCCCCACCTTTCGTACTCGAGCCTGCATTATACAATTTATAAACATAAACATGATGTCAGAGATAATATGTTAGCTCTGTGAGTAGAACACCAAGCTTTCATTTTACCGATTAGGGTTCGATCCCAGTTATAGCTAATTTTTTTTTTCATTAAAATTTTATATAAATACAATAATTGGTTGTTTGTATAAGTTCAAAATCAATTCCTAGTGTCTTTTAAAGACAACATTTTCTAAAAAAGAGAATTCATAGTAACTCGTTCCTCACCCTCAGCTTATTTTCAGAAAAACAAGTTTTTTTTCGTAATTAATTGGAAGAATAATGTAATAAAATATATGGATTGATTTATAAGTATATAAAGTCACTTGAACAAGAAACAGAAAAAAAAATTGCCTATGACTGGGATCGAACCCTGCCCAGCAAAATAAAAGGTCGGGGCTCTAACCACTGAGCTATTATAGTTCCAATTATGGAAAACAATGCTTGAAAATTATAAGCTACAGGCTTGGGCACAGAAAGTGGGGGTCGAGCTTGCCGGCGAAGTATCGGAACTCGCCGCGGATTGTTTAAACAATTTTTTATTATTAATAAGTTGTAAAAAAAGGCTATTATCAATGTATTTGTACAAAAAAAGGTTAATGGCCCTGTTCAAATATTTTCTCATTTGTCATTGATTAATTGAAAAAAAAATTTTACATAAAAATTGAAATTTAAAACTCATTTTTGGCATGATAAAATTGCAATTACATGCAATTTAAATAAAAAAAAAATTTTGCCGCAATTAGAATCGAACACCGTTCGGTAAAATAACTGGCGAACCTTCTGACTATAGAGCTAGCATATTTTCATTTGCTTTGTTTACGTTTAGATATCGTAAGCTTCAGGCTTAGTAACAGAGGGTGGGGAATGTGCTTGCTCGTCAACTGTTCGAACTCGCAGTCTGCTCTGAAAAATAAGACGGAGATAGATAGATATATTTTGTGCTCTGTCTTGCTCGGAACAGATTATTCTGAAATTTGTAAATTTCTTGGTACTCTAAGGCTCCCTTTTTGTAGTGCATCCCTGAAAATTATCATTTTTCGAACGATTTCTCTGTTACCTACTCAATTTCAATTGATATCGAGCTTCGGCTTTTCGCCGCACAACGTGAGGGCGTAAAGTCAACTCCGGGAAACTTTCTGACTTCAGTCCAGCCTTAATGACGCCAAGTGTACATAAATATTTGTCGTTTTCGATACCGAAAAACTCGGTTGGCATAATACCGACACGGCATAATGACAGCGCGGAATGTACGATCGATCGTCGCGCATAACATCCACGCAGGTTCAGAATTAGAAGCGGCACCTTAAATTTTCCGGAATGTTAGATTTTTTCGCCTTTTCTGATTTTAACCAAGCTTTACCTCCACTGTCTGTGCGCAAGCCCTGCCGGAACTCTCCGCAAATTGTTTAAATTGCTGCTAAATATTTTTAAATTCCTCTGAAAAAACTACATTTATATGACTGTACTGAAAAAGGGTTTATAGCCCTGTTCGAATGTCTTCTTCCTCAGCGTTCATTAATTAAAAGAATTATAAAAAAAAAACTTAAATTCTTATAAAGAATCAATTTTAGCTTATTAAAATTATAATTACATTCAATTCCACTAAAAAAAAAAGAAAAAAAATTGGCCGACATCGGGATTGAACGCTGCTCGGTCAAATAGAAGTCTGGTGCTTTAACCACAAGGCCAGCATATTTCCAATCAAAGTTTCATGTTTATCCATCTTAAACTACATGCTTCGATCCGTAGACTTGGAATTGAGCTCGCTTTTTGAAATTTATACCTAATAGAAATAATAATAATGGATGAATATATGTATTTTAAGTTATTTTTAGCTATTACATTGATTAATGTTCAATGAGTATCATCATATTCATTTATATAATACTCCAATTGTCATCGAAGTGTAGGGCATGTAGTGTGACACACTACATTTACATCACAACATGTATGTACACACACAGATACAAATTACTCGCCAAAATGCAGGGCACCATCAGTTCTGGATACGGATTGAGCATTTTTTCAATATGGATGACTGAGGTCATCTGCGAGCATAATGCTGTCACCTATCGGAATTTTTTCAAACTAATTTTCCGGAGAATATCATCTGGAATACAATAGTCGACACAGTGTCAAACACAGAGAGGTTTTCTTTAAATGGAAAACGCCCAACTTTGTTATATTACAGTAATATTATAGTTACATCATATTTTTATCAACATTGATATCGTTTAAATTAAAGAAAAATGGTCCGCAATGTATTTTCATTGGATCTCATTGCGTTTGTCTACTATTCTATTTTTTTTTAAGTGTAATTTGATTTCTTTAGTGCAATGAATTTTTCCTATTTGGGGGATTCAAACCTACGACCGCCTGCTCGCACGCAACTTAAACCTACGTTTTTACTCACTAGGCTATTCTGATACTTAATTTCCAAATTGAAAATAAGCCCATATAAACATACATTTTGGTTACATGTATACATATATAGAAAAATAAGAACAATTGTGTGAATTATAGTTCATTTTAGTTATTATGTAATAATTATTATATATAATGTCTTCTTTTTATTTTTAATTGAGATTTATTCATTTTTGAGATTACAAAACATTTTGTAAATATCTTAGGTTAAACAAATTGATAAAAAAATCCTCATTTTCTGAGTATTAAATACCCATAGCCAATAATAAAGTGAACGAGAAATTCTCTGACAATTTAGGTCCACAAATAGTTCTTGAACTGTAAAATATCCTTATAGGTTAAAAACAATCACCCTGATCTGCTATCAATCTCAGTTTATCTACAAATTGAAAAAAAAGCAACTATAACCAGAATTTTGTAATGTTACATCTCTACAATATGCCGTCGATACAAAGAACGTATGTAACATCGATATGGCGATGTTACATTACAAGAACATTGCGATTGAGACCTGCAAACACGATAGTAGAAATTTATAATTTATTATTTTATTGAGAAATTTGCGTTGATTATCATTATTTGTGGCAGACCTTTCGATCGTTCTCATAATAAAAAGAATTCTTTTTCATACTAAAACATCATATTTGTCATGTAATCACAAATTTCATAGTTTTTTGAGTTTAGCCCAAGCTTAAAAAATTCTAGATTAGAAACTCAATGTAAAAAAAAATGATACTCGCGGTCAGTAATTGCTCTCCAAGGATGTGTACACTCGGCGTCATTAATGCCTGGTCCATCAAAAACTTTGATACCATCCGAGCAATTATTAATATTATTATTATTATTATTATTATTATTATTATTATTATTATTATTATTATTTAAATTAAGGTTCAAAAATGTTTTAGGAGGGGGGGGTAGTCTATTGTTGTAGGGACTATCTAAGAGTATTTAATCATGAACTTTCTAAATTAATTTAGATGTTGAATCTCTATTTGAAAAAAAAACTACTTCATCGATAATTTCTCGGATGGTATCAAAGTTTTTGATGGACCAGGCATTAATGACGCCGAGTGTACACAATAGCAGCCTGCTATTAGTGAAACTTACCCTAATGCGTTTAGGGGGAGCGTGACATCCGTCCCCAATAAGATGTCAGTCAAAGGCATTTTTACAATCTTTTAAATTTGAATCTTTAAATGTATAATCTTACTGATTGTTAATCAAATTCTATGATGCCCAGATTTTTTATCTAATGATCATTTTAAAAATAAGCTTTATTCTTTTAATCTTTTAAAATTGGTTTTTTTTATTTTCAATCATTTAATATTCAATCAAATTATAAAAATTTTTCTTTTTTTAATGTTTATCATTTCGTTGAACAGTCAACTTAAGAAATTAGGACTGGTAAGTTATCTTGCGTCGGTATAGTAGAAAAAAAAATTCAACTAGTGTCACTGTTTTCTAATAGATGACAGTAATTACACTGTTTTCAATCAAAAATTCAAAATACTTATATGATTTTAAATTTTGAATTGTTTAATAGCAACTTTACTTACCAAAAATAAATATTAGATTGATCTTCTTGAAATGGAGCATAATTTTCTTCAAAACCAATTACTTATATCGATATTTTTCATCGTTAGAGATATACCACATCAAGTTATATTGAGTTAATTTCTTTACAATATTAATTACACAATTCAAAATAATAAAAAAATACTTTACTTTTAAATTGAATTTTTCTTCAATATATTTCCTTTTTTTGTTTCATCAATCATTTAAGTTACTGAATTACTTGCTATTTCTTCAGTTAGTTTGTGTTTTAATTGACTATCAGTAAGACAGTCTTCTAGTATTATCGTAATTATAAATAAAATAAAATATATTTTTGTATCATTAATTTACGCTTAGTTTAACTTTTCTAATAAAGTTAGTTTCTTCCATTGTGTAATGAAATTTTTTAAACAGGTTTTTTTTCAATATAATTTTTATTTCAAACTCTTTTTTCATTAATGACATATTTTTTAAAAATCAAAATAAATTTTCACACAAATAAATTATATATTGAAAAGAAATAAAATTAAGATCCTATTAAATTTTTATTATTACTCAATTAAGTTCACACGACAATTAGTTTTAACACAAAAAAGTAATTTTTTGGGTAAATATTAAAACACATTTAATATATATATTTATACATATTCATAATTCTGTATTGAATTAAATTTCATTTTTCAGATCGATTAATAAACATAATTTGTGACAGTGACATTGAATATTGTAGAATAATGAATGAAACTACACGACAGAATCATTCTCGAGCAATTCAACATACAATTGACTTGTACATTAATAATTTACAAGAGTCCTTGAGAAATGGAAGGTACTTATATAATTTGTTAATTTATTCAATCATTTTATATTAAATTTAAATAATTTGTTATAATATCAATTTATATATAGGATGACATTGTCAGAATATTTGTAGGCAGTAGTTGAACGCACAAATATTCGACGGGAGCTGAGACAACGTGGCTCATAATTTGGAAGTGTAGAAAACCAAAGTTAAAGAGATACCAGCAAATGTAAATTTTCTTAAATATAAATAAAAGTTATACTTATAACTTCAGGAATGATTTTTGAATTCTTTAATTGACCCTGATTATTTTATTTTAAAATAATTGAATTGAGTAGTGATTTATATTAAAATTTATTAATAAATTTATATTCATATTATATTTATATTTAAATTCAGTTAAATTAAGGTATTCATTAAAAATACTGATTTATTTTTATAAAAACTTAAGTAATAAAACTTTTTTTTTTCGTTGCACGAAAATCGTTTATGTTTATTAAAGAAGAGAATAATACTGACAGACATTATTTTTGAAGTTTTTCAACTTTTTAATAATTCAGTTTTCAAATTTTTTTCACTTGGATTACGTTATTACGCTAACATTAAGATAAAAATGTTATTATCATTAGATTATAAGCCTAAATATACTTATTTATGTAGTGGGAATTACATGACATTACATGAGCCAGAAAGAAGACTTTTTTTTGTATAAGCATTTTGAATTGTTGATTGAAAACAGTGTAATTACTGTCATCTATCAGAAAACAGTGACACTAGTTGAATTTTTTTTTCTACTATACCGACGCAAGATAACTTACCAGTCCTAATTTCTTAAGTTGACTGTTCAACGAAATGATAAACATTAAAAAAAGAAAAATTTTTATAATTTGATTGAATATTAAATGATTGAAAATAAAAAAAACCAATTTTAAAAGATTAAAAGAATAAAGCTTATTTTTAAAATGATCATTAGATAAAAAATCTGGGCATCATAGAATTTGATTAACAATCAGTAAGATTATACATTTAAAGATTCAAATTTAAAAGATTGTAAAAATGCCTTTGACTGACATCTTATTGGGGACGGATGTCACGCTCCCCGTTTAGGTGTGCATGCATATAGCCCTGCCGTATGTGAACTAAAAGCTTGAAAATTATCATTGTTTTCATGATTCTCATGTTATCTTCTGAATTTTAATCGTCATGAAGGTTTTATCTTTCACCGCAGAGCGGCGCGAAATTAACATTGGAACTTTTCTTGGCTACAACCAACCTTAATTAAATGTTTCTTGTTAAATTCAGTTTTGCTATGAGCAACTGTTTAGTTCACATAATTGGTTTTTTTATATTAAAATAAACCTTAATTATACGCTAACTCAAGTAAACGTTAAAGTCAATTTAATAATATTTATAAATGATGTTAACATCAGATGCAAAGCCTGATCCACCACGGACAAGAATAAATGATACTCATTCTATATTGAAGACATATTTGGACGTTAAATACATTCCAAAAAATACACAAGAAATGAACTCTCACATCAGTTTCATTAATGATGCATCATTTACGGAAACACAAAAAAATTCTATACCACGAAGAAAAATTCCTTCCTTGAAAATTGGAAATTCTGCATCAACTGCAAGTGAAGACAGTATTCAAATCATAAATCAATCTAAAGATTCCAGTAAGACAAATATTTCATAACTTTCATATTTTTTCCATTTTTCTGTATTAAATTATATTTCAGAGTACCATAGCAATTCAATGAATTTCAATATAGTAAATTGTAACGGAGTGAAAATTGGCACTACAAAAAAATATATTTGTTATTTCAATCAATTCAATAAAAACTTTAGGAATATCAATGATAAAAGTGGAGTACTGAGAACCAATGATCCCAGACAAATGCCTAATATAATAAAAAAATGGAGTACTTCAAAACATAAACTAACAATAGAAGATATGTATGTTATTAAAACTCATATTGGCTATAGTTGGCGAGAAATTTTTTCAGCATTAGGGTATTCGGAAGGTCAATTGGATCAATTTACAGAAAATTATAAATCAAGAGGCATAGGCGAAGTAAGTTAGTTGAAATTTATTTCTTGATAGCAATTTTATACTTACCAATGTCAGTATTCAGAGAAAAATAAAATGAAGTTTGTCAATCATTCAGGTAATTTATCAAATACTCCTTGATTGGAAATATGCGAACGGCAGAACAGCCGGACTTGGTACTATCATCAAAATGTTGTGGAGACACGAAGAATACGATTGTGTAGAGCGATTAGTTCACAATAAATTACAAGAAAAATAATTCTAAAAATGTTATTATGAATGTATAATTTTTAGAAAATTGTTGTGGGAATTCTTTAAGTCAAAAAAGTGAAATGTGTATCTTAACAATAAAAATATATGAAATCAAGATAATAATTTTCTCAGGTATTATCGAGAAATAAATATATGTAATGTAAAAAAACATACTGCAGACTATCTTTTCATTATCGTACACTGTCGTACTTTATTTATTAAGAGGCTATTGTAGACTTTAATTTTATTGGCTGAGCTTTTCTGGTATTTTGCAGTATATCAATAGAAACAATGTGCGGTTCAAGAATCAGAAATGTATACAATATTGTATTATTATATCAATATTAATTTACATCAATACAATCCAGTAAAAATAAAATGTAATGTAATATAAAAAAGAAGTAACTAGTTATGTAACTTTTTTGACTTATCGGTGACATAATATCGTTCACACACAATCAAAAATATCAGCCCTAAGACGTACAATTTGAGACGTGCGCGTGCGCACTAACATCATATTAAGTCAAAAATTGGTATATGCGCATGCGAACTGTACGCCTTACGGCTTATGTTTTTGATTGTGTGAACCCCCCTTCGTTATGTACCTAATTGTAACGTCTACGTTGCATAACAATTACATGACATTGTTACTGTAATAAAAGATCATGATTGAGACTACTATGTTATGTTTAGATGACGTTTTAATGTTTCTTTGATGAAACGTCACAATATTGACCTTTTTGTTATATACTACGCAACATAAATGGTGTCCGACTTTGTTGATTTTTCTTCTTTGTTATCCATGCAATTTCCTATACTCTTCTATATCCAATTGAGACACCATTTATGTCACGTAGTTACAGTGTAGGATAGAGTGGTCACTTTTTGTTAAATCTGAAAAAAAATACAATGATATGTTATAATAGACATCCAAGGTTTTGTTTGAAAAAATAATACTATTTATATTCTGTCAAAATAAAAAAGTACTCTCGGGAAGATAAAAGTTTACTCGTGTTTAATGCACTTGGCCCATTCTGCCATAGTATACAAAACTCTTACATTATATATAATGAACCAGATTTTACAAAAGAGTGCGAAATACAAACGTACCAAATCATATTACGAAATACAACAAAAATAAAGTTTCATCTTTACTTAAAACTAGGTCTAACCAAGTTGTACAAAACTACACCTCTTACGTATAAATGTCACTTAATTAATTACATATGTTTGTACATGTACACAGGCACTAGCTTTTTATCTCTGAGGTGATTGGAGTTCAGCAACCATTAACAACAAGTAAATTCTTTTGAAGTGTCTGTAACTTTCACGAACCTATAACTAGGAGCAAGAGCATCTGGCTGATATGTTTGGCAATTGCTGAATCACAGAGACTTGTAAACGCTTATATATTAATATTAATACTGTTTATGAACTTAGCTATAGCTACTACAATATTATAGTCTATGCTGTGCAACAAAACCTCAATGTAGTAAGGTGGAAAAATTTTATTTCTCATGAGGTCCTTTACAAAAAGCCCTCTAACATCTTCATATAAACTACGTTGCCAAAAAATATGATTGGGAGACTCAATTTCTTTTCTACATTCGCAAAGGCTAGAACTTACAACTTTTATCTTAATTAAACTGTCTTTAAGACACGCATGGTTACTGCGTAATCTGTTTATGGCTGCAATAGATTTCTTACGGAGAGCATAACAGCGAAACCATAGTATTGCACTCTCTGAGTAATAGTTTTCAAAGTAAAATTTACCTTTATCTTTACTCATTCTCATGCACCAATGGTGAGAATCTTTTCGCATCATATTCTTCTAGTAACCTTTCAAATCTGAATAGGGACAGCCCAACGGCGAGTTTATACTTCAGTAATACTTTTTTTAGCCGCTTGATCAACTCTTTCATTAAAAAGAATACCCACATGTGTAGGAACCAAATAGAACTTTACAGTCTTGCCTTGGTTCTCTAGCATCTTAACGTGATATTTAATACCGCCCACGATAAAACACTGATTACCTACACCGTTTTTAGAGATGAGAGCTTTTATGACGCTCAAACTGTCCTTGAAAATAGCAAAATTACTTTCATTCGGCCTAGCAACTGACTCAAGAGTATAGAATACAGCCATCGCTTTTGCAGTGAAAATGGACGCAAATTTAGTTGTTCTGCAAAACCCACAATGTCCCTATTATCCATCTTGGCAGTATCGGTGAAAAAGCAGACTGTCTGTTTATCTAACCTGCCCAAAAGAGCAAAACAGACCTCATTAGGATTCGTTGCTTTTTTAAGCCTACTCCCTACTTCTATATTAACTGTCACTCGGTTAGGCATGGATTCGAAGGGGTACATCAAACTGCCCGATCATTGATAATCTGCTATAAGATGCCGAATAGATTCTCACTCTATGAAGGTTCCCAATAAAAGAGGAATCTTATCTCTAAAAACTCTAGTTGGCATTTCCCTGATATTTTGTGCTTCTTCTAACACTGAAAACATGCGATGACTTGCACTTCAACAAACTCTTGACAGAAAATTTCTACAAAAGTATTCAAATCTGATACTAAACGGATAAACATTTGCTTCAGCTAAAATAATATTTGTGGGAGTCGATTTTCTATAACCAAGTGCCGCCCTTAGGCCATAAAACTGAATTCTTTCCAGGGATAATAATTGGGCTTTCGAAGCTGAGTAAAAGAGAAAGGCTGTGTACTCTATTCTAGATCTGACCAAGCTTTTATATAGGTTTATCAAAATTCCTGGATCTGCACCGATCCAAGTAACTCTAAGATGATTAATTATTGCCAAGCTTTTAACACACTTTTGTTTTATCGACTCTATCTGAAAATTCCATTTAAACGACAACTCTAAGTAAATACCTAGGAACTTGACAACATTAGAGATGTTAACTAACAACCCATCAATTTCTATAGTCCAGTCTCTAGTCCTTGCTCTAAGTGCTGAAGATGCACTAAACACGTACCACTGACACTTATTTGGAACAATATCCAATGTTACGTCCCCGTAACAGAACGGTCTCTTTTTTGAGTCAAGACACAATCGCCTTCTACTCCACTCGGGTGCGGAGACCTCGCAGAATTTATTTCAGATGGAAAATTGAAGAAATAGGGAAGGTAATCAGTGCTGACAAACCACTATGGTGCAACAAATGAAGAATAGAGTTATTCCTTTTTATTACAGAAAATCTTCATTACTCTCTACTCACTTTAGTTAGAATTGTTTTACAAGGGTAAAATTGGTAGGTAGCAGAGAGTTGAAGCGCTGTGCAACAGGTTGGCGTGTAGCAGGCTGTAGTGCTGCCTGAAGATACTCGGCTAGGCTCGCTGGTTGGTTGATTTACAGCCGCTTGGGCTCTCTCGCTGTGCCGCACCTCTCTCTCTCTCTTTTGCCCGGAGATTTCGACCTCGCTCGTTTACTTGCGTTTAGTAATGCTCAGAGATTTCTTTTCACAAAAATCTTTTCCGACGAGTTGTAAAATTCTTTTATTATTTTAAAGAAAAATTTTTCTTTGGTCGAGTTGAGTTTAAAATAAATCTACTTGAGTTGATAGAAGAATTGTTTTCTTCAAGAAAAAAATTGTTTCTCTTGAATCATTATAAATTGAAGGGAAATTTAGAGATACTGAGAATAAATTCTCTCAAAAATCAAATTTAAGTTTAAATGATGAAGTAGACTACAGTTCAAAAATTTGCACCGAGCCCGACAAAAATTCAGTAGAGACTGAAGCTCCTTGGGAAAATTTAGACTATTTATGTAGGTTTCCAAGCCCTCTGAAAAGCTGGAGGTGGTTGTTTTAATGTCCTTTTTGCCAATCCTGTCGATTTAAATATCCAAATTTTCTTTGGTCAGGCCATCCACGTGCGGGTTTCTTAAACTGCCTTTACGCACGCTTTCTCTTTCTTCCTTTTCTACCTTGCGTACTTGGGTTTTCCCTTGGTGCCTTCAGGTCTGACTTCACTATTCATTTTTTTCTACCTGACTATTCTCAGCATACTGTCTTCTTAAAATATTTATTTTTCTTAAAGAAAATGTTGAGTACGCTGTTATATAATATCCAAACCACTCTGCTAAAAAAAGGACTGAATTTTCTTACAAGAAACCGAAACTTTCTGTTTGCTGTCATTTGAATTGTCAGCAGTGCAGTAGATAACTACATCGTTTGCAAATTAGATAATGTTACATTTTCCAGTTATTGTATTCTCTAACTTCAACATGTACAAGGTATAGAGCATAGGACTCAGGACACTGTCTTGCGGTAGCCCTCTGCAACCGTTTTGATACAATCAACCGTATCAAACTTGAAGGCGAGGTTACGTTTCGAAACCAGATTATACACGACCTTAAGCAATTGTTTAGAAAATCCTAGTATTTTTAATCTCTCTATCAACGCCGACGCGAGAATATTATCATTATCTTTATGTCCAGAAATACTGCTGCAACATACTCATTTCTGTCGGAAACACTGAACACTTCCGAATACAATAAAAATGAATTATCGAAACAAGATTTATTTCTACGAAAACCGTAGTGCAACAAAGGAAACTTGAAATTATACTCTAGCCACCATGTTAATCTCAGGTTAATCATTTTCTCCATAACTTTTAGCAAGCAAGGAGCAAATGAAATAGGTCTTACTCTATTACTCTGGTTCTTTAGAATAAAAAAGACTGAATATTATTGCCATTCATGAGGAAAGTACCCCGCTACAAATATCTGATTATGTAGGTAGAGCAAAAGCTCTTGGAATTCCACTGAAAGAATTTGTATTATTTTATAATCTTTCCGATCTAAACCCGGACTCGACTCCGTTCTAACGTTAGCAATAGCTATTTGAAGTTCACTTATAGTAAAAGGCAGATCCAGGAATGGATCCCCTTCCTCATTACTAAGATCCGGAGCATCTTCTTTCACCCATGCTGGATACAATAAGTTAATTGCAGATTTTACTTCTTCAATTCGCTCTACACTGTATTCATTTAAACACCCTGATTTGCTCCAACTCTTCCTCAAATCTCTTAATTTCCTCCAGATACACGTCGGGCTAGTAAACTTGTCTAAACTTGCGCAAAAATTCCGAATGTACGCTTTTTTAATTGACCTAATTACACTCTTAGCTTTGGCTTCAACCTGTCTATATAACTGAAAATTTTTGACAGAAGGAAACTCTATGAGTCGATAAAGTACAGCCCTTCTTACTCTCACCAACCGTTAACATACTTTATTCCAAAAGAGTGCTGTACGACTTTTACCTGAGTTCTTAGAAACTTTTCCTCTTCCTATATTAACCGTTGCCTATTTAAACTCTTGCCAGGAGAATGACTAGAAACACAGTCACTAATAATAGCTACAAGTGTTGAATACTTTACTTGGATATCTCATCTGTCATCATTAATAACGTCTCTAGCTTCCTCACTCCAAGCTTGTAAAGATTCAATTACTTTTATCGATTCAATCCTAACACCGTGCAATCTAAACGAAGAGCGAAACTGTAGTTTTGAGTTACCATCTTTGTTCAATTTAATACAAATTGGATAGTGATCACTCCCCCATGAGTCTTTGTTAATTTGCCACTCACATACAGAGAGTAGTGCACAATTAACGAAAGCAATATCTATAGCCGATTCCGCATTGAACTGCCTAGTTCTGAAGGTCATAGACCCACCGTTAAGAGTACCCGCACCTACCTGTTCAACAGCACTAGAAACTTTATTACCTTCTGTGCATGAAAGACTTCCACTCCAAAACGCATGATAAGCATTGATATCTCCAGCAATCGAAAAATTTCTTCCAAACTGGTTTATGAAGCGCACCCATTGTTTCTCTGTCAAGCTCTTATTCGGCGGTCTATAAAAAAAACCAATTAGCATTTCTTCTCCATTAATATAGATATTGTAAAATAAGACCAAATAACAACTTCAGAAAAAAAATTAATAAAGAAAATGTTTATTAAGGATTGACAGCAAATGATTAAAACGAAAGAATCCGTGCGGTCAACTCAAGTCTTAGTCAAAAACTGGAGATAAACGAACTCTCCCCTTGTTGCTATAAACAATCTAATCGTCAAGCAATCGTCGTTAACTAACAAACTGTCGTTAGTCTAGTAGTCATTAGATGGCGACATACAACAATTTTACACTTCTCCTGATCTTCTAAAAAATTGCCACCCTCTAACAGTTGGGTGAAAATATTAGATTAGGCTAAAAAAAAGAAACATTCCAAATCTTAAATTAATAAATTGGAATTAAACATTTATAATGTCAACTGAAAATAAGCAAATAAATCAAATAATTCTTCAGCCTAGTTTCCAATATTGCCGATTCTCAACTCTGCCTGCTTGAAAATAAATTGAACGAATTATTCTGGCAGGAAAAATCCTGCGGCGAATAAAAACCTCCAAAACAGGTCAAAATAATCTTAATTAAACTAAAAACATGATTCTATACAATAAAAGATTCCTTAAAAAATAATCGTCCGTTAGTCAGATTGAAAATTTAAAAAAATCTAAATTGATTCTTCAATTCCCTTTCTTCTTTCCCATCACGAAGAACCACTGGGAAGAACCGAAAGAACCCAAAGAGTAGGAAATGCCAAGAACTGGAAGTTCATAGAACTAAACAAAATAAAATTTCCTTACAGAAGCAAAGTTCTTTAAAAAAATTTCATGATTTTATCGTACATTCAATGTTCAATTAATAATTAGGTTGAATGGTCACATTTCATGGAGTCAATTCTCCAAATGAATTCCGACTTCGCATCCTTTTTTTAAATAAAAATTCGGCTCTCAAATAAATGATTTAATATCATGAAAACAATCAATTCAATTCCACCTTGCGCAAGGAATTTTCAAAAATAAGTTCAATAGCTCCTGCTTACTGTGCTAACTAAATTATTAAAAATTGGACTCACAGTTACGCATACTATCCGAACAAAAATATTAGGATACCATGGACATCTAGTACCTCAATTTGCTTCACTTTGGCCAATAAATGAAGAAAAGGATTCCGGTACAATGACTCCAACCGTGTATATCCTACAGTAACTTCACGAGAACGCTCCAGGACAGACATTGTGAATTTAAATCAACAATCAAATGATCAATGAAAGCCAACGTTCTCAGACTTGAAGTTACAAAAACCCTGAATTCAACAGAAATTAGGAATCCAGAAAGAGTCAACAATTTATTATCATCATACGGAACGAATTCAATCACTTGAAAACGACCATTCAAGATTTTCAGAAATTCGAAGCACAGCATCTTTAAGTACATTTCAGATGCATAAAGACCATCGAAAAAAAAACTTTAGGCGATTTCCTTCACTTACTAAAAAAATCGAATTCAATCTCTGAATTCAATCTAAAAGAATTTGGAGTCAAGTCTAATTATTTTCTGTTAAACTTGATTTAACAGCCCAGGAATCTTACAATTCTTCTTAGAATGACCTTCTATTCCACAAACCCAACATCTAAATCCATGAAAAGAATTTTGATTATTAAAAGATTTTAAATTGCCTTCAGCAGAATCGGAATGATTATTATTATCATTATAAATTTTATCTTTTTCAAAATCATTGTTAAAATTGTCTATATTCTGACCTCCAAAAGTCAAATCTTTAATCGACTCAAGCTGTAAAGCTCCCTGAGTTGCTAATTGAAGAGACTTAATTTTCTCCGAACAAAGAGATAATTGTAACTTCAATTTTTTTAACCCAAAAATGAATTGCAAACCAGCATTTCTATCTCTCTCCTCGAAAGAGACTGAAGGATACGCAAATTTGACGAGCCTATCCAAATCATTTGAAAAGTTTGTTAAATTTTCATTTTCAGACTGTTTTCTAGCCTGTAAACGACTAAAATAAGCTCTAGAAAATTGAGATTCACCAAAACGATCGTCCAAAATTTTCTTCAATTTTTCAAAATTCCCCAAATCTTCTAAACTCAAATTTTCTAAAATAACTTGAGCTTTGTCCTTCAAACAGAACACTGAAATCGATGCTTCAACTTTATTTGTCCATTTATGCAGACGAGCGACTGTCTCAAATTGACGGGAATAAGATTCCCACGTCTGAGAACCATCAAATGTTCCCGGTTTTGCGAAAGCTAAAGAACTATTATTAATCGAAGAAGTTGAGACCGATTCAACCAAATTATTAGATTTATTTTTCACTTGAAGAAAAATTCTGAATAAGATTAATGCTATCAAAGGTTTTTTAATATTCGGCTTAAACATTTGATCTACAATTTCTTACGCAAACTTATTCGATTTTGTTATTCAACAATTGATGAAAACAATTTTATGGTTTTGCGATTATGGCAAGTCAAACTTGGCGTAATTTTATGATTTCAAACATTTTTTGCATGTAGATCAATTCAAAAATATCGGATTTTCAAACAGTGACGTGGCGCCATTTTTTTCACCGATATCGAACGAAATCTGTTTTTGGCGGGTTTCACTTACTTTTTTCTGGGAATTGCCTGGGTAACTCAACTTTACACAAAAGATCAATAGATAACAATAAATATTTTCCGAAATTTATTTTCTTTCGTCGGTAACTTTAGTTTAATTAAAGCTCGTATTTACGGTAAAACAATTCAAATTTTTCGTGATGATCTCGAGTTCGATTATTTATTACAAATTCTATTAGTATAGAATATAGACGTTTGTTTAAATTTATTTTTTATGTTTAGCAATCATTACAGCAAGGCAAGTTGATTTGAGATAAGTTGAACGAAGTCAAAGTGATACCAATCTTTCCACACTGCAAATCCAAATGTGTTATTATTATAGACATTTTTAACACGCTAAGCCTCTTCACTGTTAAATACCGTAAAAAAACTATAGATTTTTCACACACTATGAAATGTGTAAAAAGTGTCTACAAATAATGTATAGTTGGTTTATTTCATGGGGCATCCAATATAAATTGATAGGTAAACTGTAAATTTTGTAGTTAAAAATAATATTATTACTTCTTTAAAGAGTAAAATATTCAAATTGACCAAGAAAAAATTTAATTCGTAAAAAATTAAAAGTAACATGGTAAACTGTAAAAATTGAGATTTGTATAAAATGATAAATCAGTTACAAATTGTGTTTATTACTAAAATTAGATAAGTAGATTTTAAAATTGTCAGTTGTTCAATTTATAATACAAAGAATTATTATTTATTACTGGATGCCCTGTATTTTTTAAAGTCTACGGGTTGTTTCAATTGATATAGCAACTCTGACAATGTCATATATTTTAGATCAAAGTTTTCAGTGTTATGTTGTAATCTGAATATACCAATTCAATTTTGTATTTTTATGAGATAATCTGTGAATTTATATTAGTCTTAAATAAAATTTACAGTTTCACTACTGTAATTTTTACTTTTATATTTCGTATGTGTCACTCAAAGTTTTATCAATTTCTTACTGACAGTTTTCTATTGCATATTTCTTAGAATTAATATTGGAGTAAGGAATCAAAAAGTGTGTAGTAATTGCCTAGCACGTGAAAAGTACTGTCTAACAAACAAATGCTACAGTTTGAAAAGTAAATAAACCAGCAACTTGTAATGTGTATTTCTTAGAATTAATTTTAATGTAAGAAAACAAAGAGGTGTAGTCGGACTAGTGCGTGAAAAGTACTGTTTATCGAGTAAATTTTACAGTTTGGAACGTAAATGAATTAGTTATTTCAAAGCCGCGCTGATTTTATTCATTATAATTGGTTCATCATCGAGACTTTACTGCTCTTTGTGCAAGTTTCATCAAGTTTATTTGAGCCAGTATCGTGACAACACTGTGTGCTATTCTACTCATTCACGAACAAGGTAAGTTACTTAATAATATATTTTACTGTCTTATATATGACAACAAACCCTTTTTTTCACTAATAAATTATTCACAGATTTGTGGGGTTTCATATTAAATTTTTTGTTTGACACAAGTATGTTAGGTATGAGTGAGATGGACAATATTTATTTCACGTATATGACTTTGTCAAGCAATCGTGCGGTACCGGTAGTTTCAAACAATGTCGGGGGTAATAGCGTGTTAGGAATGAATCCAAGTGTATGTTTTTTTATCATTTATACTATTTTTCAACTATTAATTATTGCAAACAATTTTTCTTGTTCTTAGTAAATTTTTTATCCTCATTTGTATGTGTGTACTAATTTGTAAGATTCAACTCTTATTATGACTAAACATATAAATGAATACTAAAATATTTCCATACACGTGCAATGAGCATTACATTTTTACTTTTTCCATTATTTGCTACAGTTTCCAAGTGACAATAATCTTATAACTAACTGGACTTTCGAATAATTCAAATTTAGTAGATCTTACTCATACTACAGAAACTGACAGGGAACCGAGTCACATTTTCCATCCAACACAATTTTCTTAACAAGATTCCACAAAAATAATGTTGATTTATTTTATGATTTTTTTTACAATCATTTTTTTTACAACTAACTAATTTATCAACAACAGACGCCTGCGCTTTTAGAATGGTTAAGTAAATCTCAAAATGGTCTGTCTGTAATAGAGTATTATAACGAACCAAAGTTATTAATACCTAATTTACGAAATATATTAACACGAGAAATATTACGCCGAGAACATAATTGTAAACCAGAGTGTACCACACTGCCAGCAAGTCGTTTTATAGAATTGGCTTAAGAAATTTGTCAATTATTTTCAAGTGAAACTCCAGCTATTTATTACACGCCTCACAAAGCCTTGGATTCGGGAGAAGCAGTCAAGGCTTATGGGAAGTTGCAGTTTCATAATGATTATTTAATTCGTGAGCGGAATATTAGAAAAGGAAAACTAAAGCTTCTAGCTCGAAGTGCTGATGAAGGTATGCAAACTCATATTGTATTTATTGATAATACTCCAATTATGCTTACAAGTTTTTTTTTCATATTTACAAAGAAATTCATTTTCTCTTTGTTTTCTAGATGAAGAGAATATACCAATTTCGAATAAAGAAAGTGAAAATTTGGAATTTTTAAAGAAATACATTGAACCGTGGGATCATGTTGGAAAACTTTGGAAGCTAACGTTCCATGAAAGACAAACTTTATTTGTGACATTAACAATTGCAGAATATTATTATCTTTTTCCTTGTTTGAAACAAGAAAAAGGATATTTGTTGGTAAACATCTGGTCTATATTTATTTCTTGTGTTAAAATGTTTTCATTTATCTTCAGTTCTACAAATAGTTTACAAAATGACTAAATAATTCCTTTTTCATCTTTTACTATAAAGATTAAATGAATAAATAGTTGCGTTTTAATACGAATATTTAAACTTATATTTTGAAATTTAATCCACAATTAGAATTGGATTTTGATGTAAAATATCCTAAAAAGAAAAACGCTTTTTCAACTAAGTGGCCAAAAGTACGAGATCAACTTGTGAAGTTATTTCGAAGTCACAGACAAACCATAGATTTATGTTTTGCAGCAGAAGCAAAAAAACTGCATTAACTTAGTGAAGGTTTGTTTAATTAAAAAATCTATATTAATGCAAGATAATATTGCAAAATATAAGAATACATACAAATATTTGACAATATTATTTCTTTATTGTGAATATGACATATATCTCTATTATTGTAATTTCAAAAAAATATTCTTTCAGACGCTTTAGATTCAGTGGCGCTGATACTACTCTCAAATGCGTTTCCTGAACCATCATTCTTATTCAAAAATACTGGCTCTAAGAATAAAAAAAGAAGTAAAAAGTTAAAAACTACAAATTCTTCGACAGAAGCGAATGAAGTACTTAAAAAATGAAATCCGTCTAAAGCAGAATCACGTGGAGGCTTCATTCTTCATGTGAATGTATGTATCTCATGCTCATATGTTTCTTAATCATTACAGAATAGTTATTATAAATAATTTTTTTTTTGTCATTTCGTGATTATCTTTAAATGACTAAAATCAGAAATTTTCTGTATTCGAGTTTATGTCTATTGTATTTACAGAATCAACATTCTGTAATTATAAAATTTCTTTTTTCAATTTTTGTAGGCAGAAAATGATGCACTCCCGAGCATTAGTCGTCTCTCAAATACACTAGCGACATATGAATTACAATTACAACCTAGATCCATCATTTCTGGAGCTATTGATGATGTCATTGCTGCCCATATTTTTGTGAATAAAACGCAATACGATTTGGAATCAACAATTCGAGCAGTTGCGGTTTGCTTTAAAATATATTTCGTTTTACACGCATTTTATCCACCTGAAGCCAAATCAGCTTGGCTGTTTATACAAAAAGCAGTATTTGATTTGAAATCATTACATGATGGTAAAATTCCGACTGCAGTATCGGAATTTTTGGATGAGATCAATGTAAACCTCAATTAAAATTTATTTAGTTTTTCAAAATTTTGCCAAGTTCTAATTATTTTAACTGGAGAAAAGACTATTTTTTTTTCTTTCAAAGCGAGTGCGAATTTAAACTCCAGTTGATGATATTCGTATAGTTCATTATGTTTAGTTTTGTAATATTTCATCATTTTTATGAGCAGATTTTAATATTGCTATTGTGATAAGAATTCTAGAATTTCATTAATAATGTCATTTATCTGTAAGTGTTTAAAAACTTTCAATATTGGTGTTGCTTTCACTAAGCATTGTCATAACGAGCATACACAAGACTATTCAGCAAATTGTTTTCAATGCTTAGGTGCTTGTAGTCGTAAATATGATAAGTTAGATGTATTTCGAAAGCATTTGTGAAAAAATCATCAATTTCAATGTCATTCTACTAATTTACTCACAGTAAGTAATGAAAATAATGCTGACCTTGAAATCAACATCAAAACAGAAAACAATATAAATGTTAATGACAAAGTATTTCCGAGTAATACAGCTAAATTTCCATATATGTCAAATATTTAAAATGATGTCAATTCTAATTATAAAAAATATTCTAAGAACGTTGAACAATTATCATTAATCCAAAATCAAGTATCACAAGTCGATGCTAGATTAGCTATTACGAATTATGTTTATCAATTAGCTGCTAAATGGTACTCTGATAATAATTTATCTCGAAAAAACATTCAATCAAATATTGAGGATGTTGGAAATTTCTTTATTGATGCTACTAATATTTTATCTGATACTGTAATAAGTTTATTTAGTAAGAACAATATTCCTATTTCAATTCAAACAGATGTACAAAAAATATTTTCTGATATTCAGAAACCATTTAATAATGCAGTTAGTGAGTACATAAGCTTGAAAAAATTTCGTGAATCTGGAAATTTAATAGCTCCAGAAAATGTTCTTCTTGGCACTATTTCTGGGTCTAGAATGATCAATGGATAATCACAAATAATTGCTGAAGAAGTATTTGTTCAATTTATTTCGATAAGACATGTTTTACGTATTTTTTACGAACTGCCTAATGTTTTTAAAAAAACCCTTCTTTACATGAAATATGTTAACTCCAGTTCTAATGGTATATGTAATTTTATTCAATATAGTTTGTGAAAAAAAGTTATTTCTGAGTATGATTCGAAAATTGTTTTCCCTTTATTTATTTATTTTGATGAATATAAGAGCAACAATTGTTTAAGTAGCCATGCAGGGGATGATGGAAAAATTGAGGCATTATACCTTCAAATTTCTTGTTTGCCTCCTGAATTTTTAAGTAAGCATAAAAAAAATTTCTTTATTTCAATTATTTAATTCATTACATAGAAGAATTTTTGGAAATTTGCGAACATTTCAAAGGGTGATTGATGAATTGAATTTTTTGTCAAAAAAAGGAATTGTAATTAAGGCTACTGAAGGAACGTATCATATTTATTTTGTATTGGGATTAGTTCTTAGAGATAATTTGGGACTAAATTCATTATTAGGATTTGTTGAATCGTTTCAAGCTCACTGTTGATGCAGGTTTTGTTTAATGAATAAAAATGACGCTAATACAGCAATTACAGAATTATCTAATCTTGTCCGAAATACAAAACATTATGATGATATTATTTCAAATTTGCAATCCTATAATACATTAAATAAATATGGTATAAAGGAAACGTGTGTTTGAAATAATGTATATCAATTTCATGTCACTCAAAATTTTAGTGTCGACGCGATGCATGACTTATTAGAGGGCATGTGTAAATACGAGTTAGCAGACATACTGTTTCATTTATTCATAAAGGAGAAATTATTTCAGAAGATACTGTTAATGATAGAATAAGTTCTTTTCAATTTGGGCGAAATAAATGAAAAAATGAACCTCCTGAATTATCACCTGACCATATTAAACAATTGAATTTGAAATTAACATCATCAGAAGTTCTTTGTTTTATGAGACATTTCATAAGAAATAATACATAAGAAAATATATCATTCAGTTTTTTGAAAATTACTTTGGCTGCACCAGAAAATTTAGTGCTCCACAGCACCTGAAAATTTAGTAACGTTAGCTGTGATAACTACGTTACCGACAAACAATTTTATTTAAGTGTAGTAATAATTTTTTTGGTTATATAAACAAATAAATAAATAAATTATGTTCATTGATAATTAACTTTCTTAACTAATTCATTCGTTGGAATGAATATGGCACGTTTTACAATATTGACCCCCCCCTCCTCCCTATCCCTACGATCGGGATCTTACGCAGAAAAAACCTTTGTCGTCGATACAACCACCCGGATCTTCGAAGAGATCTTCCTTCCGCTCACGGTGACTCGAGAAAAATCATATAAATGACTTTTGTCTCGACCGGGACTCGAACCCGCGACCCATCGTGCGTCAAGCTGACGCTTACCTTTGAATCCACCGCGTTAATCCGTTTAAGTTTATAATAAATTGTAATGATATAACGTGTTGCCGCCAATATTAAATCGTAACGAAAAATATGAATGTCATCTTTGTTTACAATATTGAAAAAAGTAACTATAGCACTGAGGGTGTTCACACAATCAAAAACAAAAGCCGTAAGGTGTACGCATGCGTGCAAACCAATTTTTAACTTATTGTAATGTTAGTATGCCCGCGTACGTTTTAAATTGTACGTTTTACGTCTTATGTTTTTAATTGTGTGAACGGTCTTACAATACAAAGAAAGATTGTGTTGGACCGATAATTCGAAGATTTCCGACCCAGCACAGAAACTCTCGAGAATAGAAAAATTCATAGGAGAGCACCTGAATTTTTCCTACCACACGGTTCATAATAAATTATATACAGATTCTCATTTTTTTCTAGTCACTTACTAATTATTGTTTAAAGTTTGAATAAAAAATAATATTTATCGAATATTACCGTGCTGCATAAGAATTCTTACTTTTTCTTTTCTTAATAAATATTGAATCTATAATGAAATTTTAAAAGGATTACTAATTTTTCTTTGAAGGTTGTCTTAATTTTTTAGGGAATCGACATTTGCGCGTGGATTGTTGTGCTGAGCACGGTAATTTTTATGGGAATTTTTTCTCCGTGTACTACATTGAATGAAATTTCGAGTATTTTGTTATCAAAAGTATATCACATTGATTGTCCGGACTTACTAAATACGCTTATTTCTGAACATTTAGAATTGTATCAAAAGATTTTCAAAAAACCATTGAAACCAAAGCATCACATTCTTTTGCATTATCCTAGAATTATGAAGATAGCTGGTCCAGTTGTTCATTTCTGGTCTATGCGATTTGAGAGTAAACATAGAGAATCAAAGGTAGCTGCCAGATCCACAGTTTCACGAAAAAACTTGCCTTACACGTTAGCACTCAAACATCAATTGAAGCTAAATCATAAATTAAGTACGACCCGAGTAGACGCTGGCCTGATGTTTCATAAGCTCCTGATGAGGTTTTTCTGAGGTCAGCCTTAATAGGTTTGGCTTTCTGAGGTCATGAACAGGACCACATGTTTTTTTTCATTAAATTATAAACCTAAATTTACCCAATCATTACCTGATGAGGTAGTTTTAGATTTACCGAGTCAGGGTACAAGATTCATCGGTTCCTGGTTAGGCCCTCATCTAACTTTCATTACTTACGAATAATTTATCGATATTATTTCGAATGAAAATATATTCTCACAATACTTATTATTGATTATTGATTGCAATTAACAATTGTAATAAATATCTCTTAGTTCAATTGTGAACATTACATGATTGTATTATTTAATTGCATCAAAAAAGAAAATTAATTCATAATTTTTTATAGTTAATTATAGTTGCTTAAATATTGTTATTATTAATTATAGTTTATAAACGAAATAATTAGTTAAAAAAAATCAATAAATAATTTTCTTCTACTGATGTTATTAAAAATTATAAAAAGTAACTTTTAACAGACTCATAAATGGTTATTCTATAATAATTAATTATTTATTTTTAAACATATGTTTAATATATTTTAAATGTTGCGCCTTTACAAATCATCTGACATACAAGGAATACATGTGAGATGGCGCTACTACCGTCGTCAACATGCGTGCGCATTAGCTGTTGACATCTCCAATCCAAGTACTGTGCAAACGAGGTTATATTATTTTTAATAAAAATACAATATGAGTGAGAATATTAATATCACACCAAAAACAGCCCTAACGGACTTCACAAAAATACGCGCCAAGTATGAATAACGAAGACGATAATCATCGTTCATCAAGTGCGATTTCTATAAAACTTCTTTATGCGACAACTACAAAAATGCATGAAATCATTGCAGCCAAGTATTTAAACATAAAGATTAATGATATTCAATAAAATAAAATAGAAATGTTTTTTTAATTTTCGTTAAATTATTATGTAATTTTCTACATAAATCAAAGACAAACTCTCTATAATAAGATAAAAAAAACATTCAATACATGAAGATAGTTGACAGCCTTATGACGTTTTAAAATTTTGAAAAAAGAAGAAAAAAATTGAATTAAAAAAAAATTTCTCTTTTTTTATAAAAATTTATTTAAACACAATTAACTTGGCGTGGCTCTTACAGCTGTAGATAAAACGATAATTGATTAGATGGTTCATATAATTGATAGCCACGCCAAGTTAATTGTGTTTAAATAAATTTTTATAAAAAAAGAGAAATTTTTTTTCAATTCAATTTTTTTCTTCTTTTTTCAAAATTTTAAAACGTCATAAGGCTGTCAACTATCTTCATGTATTGAATGTTTTTTTTATCTTATTATAAAGAGTTTGTCTTTGATTTATGTAGAAAATTACATAATAATTTAACGAAAATTAAAAAAACATTTCTATTTTATTTTATTGAATATCATTAATCTTTATGTTTAAATACTTGGCTGCAATGATTTCATGCATTTTTGTAGTTGTCGCATAAAGAAGTTTTATAGAAATCGCACTTGATGAACGATGATTATCGTCTTCGTTATTCATACTTGGCGCGTATTTTTGTGAAGTCCGTTAGGGCTGTTTTTGGTGTGATTTCACGATTTTTTGTACAACAAACGGAATATGTATCATTCGACTCCGTTACTACGACATGGAATTTTAGAACAGACATCACTATCTGTGTATAGATAGTACAGTACCAGACATAAATGCTGTTCAATTTTGTAAGGGTTCTACAAGCGATTTTCCTATACCGTCCTATAGAAAATCACACAGCATTTATGTCCGGTACTGTATAATAGTCTTCAGTCTGGTAGTATTTAACTATCAACTCAATAAAAAAAAAATTGTTATCTCTTACCGATCTTAAGAGATAAACAAAATTATTGATTGAAGGACATGAATTAGTTTTCAAAAAACGTAAAACGATTTTTTTTAAAACGTAAAACCATCGGTTATACATTCTATGTATTACCTATCAACTTAAAATGTACATAAATATTTGTCGTTTTCGATACCGAAAAACTCGGTCGGCATAATACGGACACGGCATAATGACAGCGCGGAATGTACGATCGATCGTCGTGCATAACATCCACGCAGGTTCAGAATTAGAAGCGGCACCTTAAATTTTCCGGCATATTAGATTTTTGCGCCTTTTCTGATTTTAACTTATGAAATCTAAAAAGTAATAAGTGAGGAGATGTAAGTAAAATAATTAGTGCAATAATTCATATGAACACATAAATTTTAAATTCTATTCTTTAAATTTTTCCTCCTCTCTTTTTCTTCAATTTAGTAGGATACAATTTCTCTTCTATTGCATTCCCACCATCAACTTTTTTCATGAGAATTTCCTACAAATAAAAGAAAAGAAATACTTATTATGTTCAATTTTTAATTATTGTGATGAAATGCAAAAAATAGATTAGCTACCTTACTTATCATTTATGAGTCACTTAATTTTTCGTTAAACATTATAAAATAAATAACAATCTCTAGACTTTGTACACTTTGGTTTTCTTTAGGGGGAAATTGACCGTTCAGAATGAAGTCGTAAGTAGACAGAAGATTCATGCTGCATTCACATGAGAGTGAATCAAAAGTCAACAGAATAACTATTTGAATTCTTCTATGAATCTATATTTAGAATTTTCCCAAAAACTCAATTCAAATAAAAAGTAATTTTGAAAAAAATTATTAATAATTTTAACGTAATTTTAACTGTTGCGTCTTTAATGCCTTATACTATTGTACTGGAGCGACATTTGTACCAGTACTATACTGTCCTGAACATTTTGGTCATATAACATTTGTGCCCCTTTCGAAATGTGCTAGTAGTAAATTTACAATGTTGGTAGAGTCGAAACAGTTTCAACCGTTCATTGTGTTTATTTATTCAATGATCCTCTAGTACATGTATTTATTGGATATAAAGTATATTCATTATGATTAGTAGAATATTCATTGATTATTTTTTTTATATTTTTTATTTATTTACCAAAGAAAGTATATATTTTAATTTATCTGTATCTCAAAATTATGAAAAATTCAAAAAAACATGAAAACATGATTTTAAATCTATTTAATTTTCTCCTAATATTTTTAATAATTTGTCGAACCCTTTTCTTTTCTTTTCCAACTTCTCTTCTTCTTCTTTTTTTCTTTTTGATGTGTAATATCTGGAACAAGACATTGAACTATAAAATGACAATGTTCATTTGGTTGTACTTTACTTCATTGTTATTGCAATAAAATAACCCTTACATTTTGTTCCGCAGCTTGAGATTTTTCCCACACTACCTCTTTTTTTTTTCTTTGTAGAAACATCTATTTTAATTTTTTGTTTCGTTTGTTCATCTTTTAGTAAATTTTGTGTTCTTGTTTCGATGACCTGTAAATTGAATTTTATTAAAAAGTATTCAGAAAATCAATCACACCGATTTTTTAATATCTCTGTACAGTCACAACTATTGACAGATAAATAAAATATCTTCGTCTGACAATTTATGATTAATTTACCGCTACTATCAACTACCGTACTTACTTGATTTATGTATAGGTACGTTTGACAGAAAGGAGCATTCAACACGCTCACCAGCGCTAAAAGAACATTTATTGAAAGATGGTTGTTTTATTTACGTAATAGGTACACGGTATATCCCCCCCCCCGATGGATACACTCCCCAAAACTTTATTACTTTTTATTAATTTTTTGTACCAAAAAAAATTTACATTCATAATTTGGCGCCTCAGTAATTCTTTCGTTTTTTACCAACATAATATTTTCCATAGTCATGTAGCAACATGGTAGTACCAACTTTACGAAAAAAAGTCGTACTTTTAAGGAAAAAGATTCTTTTTACTTAAAATGCGGTACAAGGGGCGTGGCCAATTTTTATTTTTGCAAATAAATGATTTTCAGGGCACAATAGCAATTGCAATTTATTGTCGTAGCTAATCAATGGGGTTTTCAAAGATTTTTTAATAAAGTTTATGTCATTATTGCAGAGAAATTAGAAATTTAAAGGAGCATAACCTCAAAAGTGCTAATTTGAGCGGAATAGAGACACGGTAGTGCCTTCGTTACCGCTATTCATACTTGGCGCTCGAGACACTACTAAAATAAACGTGTCTCTTGATTCAAGAATTTCGTTCTCGTGAATTCACGCGTTTAAGAGTTCAACGACATCGAATAAATCTTCAAATTGACGCCAGTGGTAGTGCAATTAACAATATTAGTAACAATGAACAATCTAATGTGTTACCGATTCAATCGTCATCAATGTTGTCGGGGTCTGAAGATGAAAACGAATTAATTAATTTTGAAATGCTTGAAAATAATAATAGTCCTCATGAAAATATACTTACGACCACTGAACTATCTGATGACATCAATTTATCGATTTTGGAGCAGTTAGACATTAGTGAAAATACTGTCGAAGAAGAACATATAAACTTTGATAATAATATTGGAGCTGACAGCATTACTGATGACATTATTAAATGGGCTCTTGAACCTCCAGCAATTCCTTTGACTCGTTTAAGTTTTCTACTATGTATTTTAAAAACAAAATTTTCTGAGCTACCTAAAACTGCGAAAACTCTTCTTCAAACAAATGCAGCCAGTTATAATATTGAATATTGAGATAATTTAATAAGATATTTTGAACGATTCATAGACGAATTGAATGAATCACATCTAAATGGAATTACAATAAACCAGCAATTTTATAATCTCAAAACTAAAAGCTTCATATGTGATCGACCAGCAAGATCTTTGATAAAGCAAATAAAAGGACATGGAGGTTATTTTCCCTGCGAAAGGTGCACTGTAAAAGGAGAAAGATATATGAACAGAACTATTTATGTTACTAAGATGCATGATCCAAGATATAGGGTGTGTAAAAAAAGGACAGACAGATCATTTCGAGATCAATGAAATACGGCTCATCATATTGGTGTTAGTCCTTTAGTTACTGTCAATCCCCCAATCGATATGATAAATGACTTTGTACTCAATTCAATGCATTTAGTGAATTTAGGAGTTATGAAGAAGCTTCTGGAGTACTGGTTATCTGGAAACACCATTTATAAATTAAGTCAAAATTCTCAACGTCAGTTATCACATTTCATGTTACTGCAGTCTCAAATACCAACAGAGTTTCAACGTACTACAAGATCTTTAGTTGATATGCAGAAATTTAAAGCAACTGAATTTCAATTTTTGCTACTATATGCAGGACCTTCTATTTTTAAACGAGTATTATCTACGTGTGCTTATGAACATTTCATGTTACTTCATACAGCTTGTCGAATATTGAATTCAAGAGATTTAGCACTTATTTATTGCAATCATGCCAAATATTATTTAAGACATTTTGTTAGATTGGCACCACCTTTGTATGAAAAAGAATTTCTCACTGGTACTATACATAATTTAGTGCATCTAGCAGACGATGTTACATATATGGGATGTCCTCTATCTAAAATAGCAGCATTGCCTTTCGAAGATGCATTGAGAAAATTGAAAAAAGTGGTTGGCTGTGGAAACAAACCACTAGCACAAGTATGTCGACGATTACATGAAGTTTTTTTTAACAATATTGGAAAAGTCACAGCACCACCTCGCATTCAAATACTCCGAAAATTATTGTCTAATAATATGGGAGATATACGCATAAAATCTCTAAAATTTAACGAAGCCGTTTTAACAACTCAACCACCAAATAATTTAATTTTATTATTTAATGATACGATAGTGGAAATCAGAAATATTTATAAAAGTGCTAATGCTGATGTAATTACTATTCATGGCATAATTTTAGAAAAAGAAAGACCAATTTTTATGTATCCTTGCAATTCGAAGGATTTAAAAATGTGGAGAGTATCGAAAAGAAGGAGACAGGAAATTAATTTCGATTTAAATGCAATTCGTTACAAAATGGCAATTTTTGATCTCTCGGATAGACATCAAGAAAAAATTTACACTATGCCTTTACTTCACATGTAATATATTCAATGCTTCATGTATTGTTAAAAAACTACAAGGCTTTTATATAATAATCAATTTGTTAAATTTTAAAGTAATTCAATTTTTCACCACTCATAAATTATCTGAATGCAAATCAATGGTTAAATTTTTTTATTAACTTCAAACAATACTTTTTTTTTACTCTCAAATAACATCATTTTAGTTGACTCAAGTAGTGTTGTGAGCTTTTTCATCTCACGTAGTTTCTGATGTGACTTCCGTTTGCCGCCATTTCAGCTTCAAGCAAGTGACGCTATGTGATTCTTAACAGTTATTGTCCTCTTTAATCAATTGGATAATTTATTCATAGAATTTTAAAGAACTTGAAACTAAAATATTATTGGGAGTACTATTGCAAATTTTTATAAATATTCTAAAACAATAAGAAGTAATTCAATCTATTAACAACGCGTCAACATTTATGGCACTATAACCTTCATTGTTACTTTTTTTTACTGGGGACATTAATATTTATTTATAATAATAATCAAAGTAATTAAAATTCAATTTGAAAGATTTGCAAGACTAATATTATATAAGTGTACACACGTATGTGAGATTAAAATAAAAATTGTCTTTCAGATGGAAAATTTATATAAACTTATATAGTTTTCTTACATGCTCCCTCACAAGTAGACATTGTTTCATCATCTTGGATTAAATATAATCATGAACTGGATTCTCTTGTGACTCCATTTATGCCTGAACCATATAGTAAAGAAAATATTGTGGAATTGCATGAATTAGTAAAAAATCGAGGTCCACCTAATGAAGCATGGGATGGGTATGCAATAGAAATACGAGGAAATGCAAGTTAGTTGAGCAATATCTTATTTAGAACTAATTAAAAATTGGTTTAAATATATATTCCTGGTACAATATATAGATTTTCTTTTTCATTAAAATACATAAATTTTTACTACAACAGAAACTTTTGAGGAAGCCGAAGAATCTTTGGATAAGCTTAAAGTGCAACGGTATGCTTTTAGTACAGATAATGAAGCCAGGGCAGAATCAAAATCTAAAGCTGGAAAAAAAGCTTATAAGTTGAATGCAGTAACTTGAAACACTTCATCTTCGGAAAAAGATTTACATTTTGCAGCTTGTGACTCAACTGATAGTATTTCTAATCGTAAGGCTCGGACATCACATAAAAATTTGAAAAAACGTAAGTAAAATTATTCTTCAACAATTTCTGTTCATCTTTTCTTCTGATTACTATGGACTTTATAGTTTGTATTATAATCGATTTCATTTAGTATTATAATTGAAACTTTGGGCATGATACTTTTACAATAGATTGAATGTATCAAACTTTATTTCCATACTTAGAAACAGTACTTCCGGCGATATCGGATTCTTCGGACACAGATCAATCTGTATCAAAACAAACTACAAAAGTCAATCCAAAAAGATATAACAAGCAGAATTATAAAAGCAAGAAGAAAATTATTATTTCTCCAAATCAATCTGATAATTCACAAGAAGAATCTTATGATGATGAATATGTGTTGGCAGACAAATAAAATTTCTCTCAGAAGCTTACTCAGAAAAAACTTGCTCAGAATTTAGTAAAGAACACAAAAACTTCTTCAAAAAAGATTATTAACGTAAATAGTGATTAAACTCGATATTCAAAAAAGGTCTCTTATAATTCAAAGATGAGCAAAAATTCAACAGTTCCAAAAGCAACATCATATGATGACGAATGTGTATATGAAGACAATTCCAACTCCTCCAGTGAGCTTACGCAAGAAAAACTACCTCAAAATATGACAAAGAACGTGAAGTCATACGATTCAAATGACAGTACTGAAATTTGTGTCGTCAACGTTTTGAACCCGATACTCATGAAATTATCTTTGCAAATGAATGAATTACGAGATCAAATGATTACTCAAACTGCCAGAATTGTGGCAATAGAAAAGCTTCTTCAAAAAAAACTTTTCGAAGGAATTGTTGATTTGAGTACTTTAAATAGTGACTCTGACGATGAATGAAAACTTACATTGCCATGTGTAACTGAAGATGATTTTTCTTTACTAGAAGAAAAATTGAAAACTAATCATAAATATAAAAAAAGAACTGTAAGTTCTAAAAAACTTTATTTTTATTTTTTTACTATTATTGACTTTAACTTTTAAATTCTTGTTATTTATTTCTAGATACAAAACATATGTAGATCTATAGTTACTAAACGAGGAATAACGAAAAATATGGGTGATATTCTCCGCAGATTTTTATCCAAAGAATTGGCGCTCCGTTTCACAACGGTTAAACAAGTTGCTGAAAAAAAGTATTTAAAAATACTACATTATATTCTATACTTGAAAGTAAGTGAACTATTTATGATTAAATAATAATGATTTTTTAATCATTGTCTGAGTTATGATATATGTTTCAGATGCAATGTCAGCTAGCTTTAAAGTTGATAATCAACCCCCTAAACGCAATGAAATCCAAGTGAGCATACAAAGTGTACTAAACAATGTAAAAGATTGGAACGGCGAACGGAATAAGCGTCGTAAAACTGGGTTTCCAAATACAAATGAAGAGGAAAATGAGAAGTGAATCATTTTTTATCATTCAATAATACTTTTCATAATACTTTTAATGATTATAATGATAATTTTTCATGAAATTAATAAATAATTCTTCTAAAAAATATTTTTTCCGTTTATTATAATAGAGTTTCAAAAAAAAATTTTTTTTCGATAAATGTTATTTAGTTTTGTTATTATTAAAAGAGTAATTAAAATTATCATTTCATCAAATATTATAATCATCACTTGTATTATTCTTTACACTACCATTATAAAAGATTTCATCATTCGTTTTATTTAACATTTAATTCATAAAAAACTTTTTTATATAATTATTTTGAATAAAGTAAATAAAAGTTAAATAACAAATAATCGTATGGTGTGAACCTTCATAAAATTATCCACTATTTTTTTATGAAATCTGCAAAAAAGGTTTTTTTTATCGCTTAACTTCAATGTATTGTATCGTCAATGATACAAAAGACAAGACTTTCAATATATTAATTATTAATGATATTGATGATAATAACAATATTAATAATCGTAGCAATGCGATAAAAAATTATTTAAATTATCTATACAATAATAAAATCATGAGAAAAGATACTTTTTAGATATTTCTTATACCTGTTATAGGTACTGAAAGGCATTTGAGCAAGTTATGAGTACAGTACAGTTGGTGCGAATTACCTGCTATTTCTTGGTGGTCGTAATTCTCTGTCTGTGCAAGCGGTTGCGGAGTAGAAGAAACGCCTATTCATATTAGAAGGTTAATATTATATAGTCTGTACGTTTTAATAGGTTAATAAATGACATAAATTTGATTATAGTGTTTGTTTATTAAAAATAACTATTGAAGTTCCCTTATCATTATTATAGGAATTATCGTTAATTGCAACAACTTTATTTTTAGTTTTAAGTTATGGTATTAAGGGAATTTTTTAAGATAATTGTCACTTGATTGAATTCCTGCATTAAAAGTGCAAGTTTACCGAGAAAAAAGTTCATCTTCTCATCAACTTCTGGTATCTTTTTTAAAATCAAATCGACCTATTGAGTCAATATCAAATGATTATTGTATCATTGTGACAAATACAAATAATAATGTATCATCATTACCTTAGTCGTTAGAATGTCGAAAATTTTTGTCGTTCTATTTATAAAGGCTTCACTCGTATTATTAAATTTCGATATTGCTTCGCTATTATGCATTATTTGTGTACTCATAATATTAATTTGACGCCAAATCTAAAATAAACAAATGAGTTCATAAAATGACTATTATAATATGTTTTTTGACAAAAAAAAATAACTGAAGTAGACTAGATTTTACCTGACTTGTTTCTATTTCAATTTTATAAGATATATTACCATTAAGTTGATCGTAATTAGTAATTATATTTTTGTTTAGTTCAAGAAATTTTTTCGTTAAAGCTGCATCAACTTTTTCATTCTGAAAATCCAAAAAAAAATCCATTTTTGCCGATAATTGATGATTTCCATACTCGATTTTCTTTTTTATCTCTAGTATATGGTCAGCTATATTTATTATTATAGTCTGTCCATTAGTCAAAATTTTTAGGTCATTCTCTACTTTTTCGTATTGTGTCTTTATATCCAAACTGAAATGATTCTTATTACCTTACAGTCGATTACATAAGTTTAATTTAAGGAACACTACATGAAAGGTGAGTAAATACCTTGAATTATGAATTAAATGTTTTATTTTATTCGTATTTAGCTGATACTTTGCGTCAATGTCTGTAAGATTCTTCAGTAAAATTAATTTTAAGTTCTTCTCAGATTCGGCTGATGTTATCCAAACTTCAGTTAAATTTTTTCTGAATTCAGATATTCTGTAATAAAAGATCAACAATTTTATTTATATGAAAAGAATTTATTGATTTTTGTATCTCATTGATTAAATAATTACGTTTGCAGTGGTTCTAGAATTAATGCAGTTGAATTTTCATCGTAACAGCGGGATGGTGACGAATTATTCAAGTAATTGCCAATTTTTTCAATGAGTTTTATATGTGACACCGTTATGTCATTAGTAGACTGTAAAAAATCATTTTAATGACTTTTTTTTGTTAATGTTCAACAGAAGTCATTTTAGTTCCAAATTTACATAAGAAATATTATGCTGTATTAACTTTATACAGATATAACCACATGATTACACACGATATATTTGTCAATTTATGTTGATGAATTTTGAATACAGATGAAATTTTTCACTTAGATATTAATAAATCCTTCTCTACTTTAACATTCTAAGCTTATTCTCCTGGTTCTATTCTCCATGACCTAGTCCTACCTGTTATATTTTGACTTTGCAGCTCTAGGCACACGGCTCGGAATGTAGCTTCCCGTAGTGTGAACTTTCTCTAGTGTGGATAAAGTTCCGTACTGGAAACACCTCCCATTTCGACCAAATTTTTTAACAATTGGAAAGTTTGAAATTGTGATTTTGTTTACGGACGTTAATGTTATTTTAAAAATTGTAGAGACACGTATCTCGTGATTTCGTATACTCTTCCGGGTGGAGATTGTACAGAAATTGTGGTGACTATCCTGTGCCACTTATTTTCAATAAGAAAAAAATGTATATCCGCAACTTTTCTGTTGTTGTTAACGTATAAGATCGTATCGGAAAATTTCGATTAGAAATATGTAAAAATTAAAAATCACCTTCATAGGATTTCAATTTTAGGGGTGATTTTTACCCCTTCAAAACATTTTTCCGCCGAAAGAAAAAAAATGGTTTATCATTTTCAGCGTAGATGATTATATAGAAACCTAAACTAAATCAACGGTGGTCACCTCGCGAGGTTTCCTTGTTAGTAACAACTTGCTCATATCCGGAAGCGGCAAGGAATGTATGATTATTTTTACAAAAATTTTGCTACAGAATCACCTTGCCTACTGAGAAGTCGAGTGTTCAGCTGAACAAAGCTCTTACATCTATTGAAGAAACATTAAAAACAACGATCGAATAAAAGTTTCAACGCAATCAAAAGATTCACGCAGTCTAAATATAGATTAAGTTGTTATTAATAACGATATAAGCTATTTATATTCAACTTTCTTTCCGATATTTTATCAGTTGCAAGTAATGGATCCTCAATTATTTTCACTTAAGGTGCAAGCAGCAGCCGCCTTGTTATCAGCAAATTATATAATTGCCCTGATTTAAAAATAGTTTCACTACTTTGCTCAATAATAATTCAATCACATCAGTATTTACTTATATTTTGAACAGATTAAAAGTACTTGGTGAACCTTTAGATAATATGCAAGCGTTAAAAATAATGATAAATACGCTACACAATCCTTTTGATGATTTTGATTTAGAATGGCGGTGTTTCAAATTTTTTGAAATGCCAAATCTCATATAGCACTAAAAGAAATTGTAGTTGGGTCTAAAGAAATTTATAAGAAAGTAAACAACCAAGTACTTTTAATAAAGAAAAATATAAGCGTACAAACTGTTGCTTCAAAAGAAGTTTTTAAAAAATTTTTGAATTGTCAGGCATATTTGAAGACACATTCTCTTATCAGGAATATTTAAAGATACAAAAAATATTAGATATTGGTTTAATTTTGAATCGCTTTTCTTACAGTAAATAATTTTTTTCAATAACTGATTTGAATAATAAAATTAGAAGTTTATTTTATGGTGATGATGTGTTTCCTTATGAGCCTTGTGAAATAAAATTTATTAATATCAGAGAAAAATATGTCAAAATGTCTGCTGTTGGAGCATTGTGTTTTGTTCGTAATATTAGTGTGATAACTGGGGATTTTATTCGACGTGAAAATCTTCAATGAAAACTATGTATTTTGTTGAAAGATATTATAAATATTGTTACATCAAGTGTTGTTCATGAGGACTTGTGCGATTATCTAGAATCTTTGATTAATGAGAAATATGCACAATGAGATGCAAAAGTCAAAATAGAGATTTCAAAATTACTGCTCATGTATCTTTGAATCGTATGAATATTTGTAGAACATTAGCTATAAAGCTTCAATTACGGTTAAATTATCGCTTTCAATCCAATTCTGAAGCTAATAAAAACTATGAAAAGTATCATCGATTCTTAAACTAGAATATTTTGAATTGAAATTTTTTTTTATATAAAATGATTATTAATGAAATTTGAGAACGAAATGTCTTGCAAAAAAAAACAATTATATTTTTAATCGACTCAAAATCAAATTACCACTTCGGGTTTGAAAGTTAACTTTCTTTCAATTTCATATTTCAAGAATGCTGACCTTGTGACGTCAGCTTCTCTTTTGTTCATTTTCAGTATATGAACAGAACCCGGTCTTCCCATTTTATGAGTTTCGTTTATATTACGATTTCTTTAAGCACGTTTATTGTGCTTCAAATCTCTCAATGAGTGCGAAGAGGGCGTCCGATACGCTGTCTCTCTCGCGCTAAGTGTCGGGCCTTCAGCACCCTAATTTTTTCTAACTTTTAGAGTTCACGACATTTCAAAAAATGGTAGAATACTTTTCGTTCGCAAACTTCATTATTAATAATTTTATAAAAAACAAAAATTTCAATTCAAAATATTTGTAACTTTAAAGCCATTTCGGGTCTAACTTGGCTAGACTAATAGTGATGATAGTATATTTGATTTACTATTTGTAAAGATGCAGACAGTCACACACACTAGATCCATAAGAACAACTCGCTTGTGTCTATGTGACTGATGCCAACACAATGAAACTCAGACTACTCAAAAAAAATCAGACTACTCCTGGTGCAGAGACCAGTACAAGAAAACTTACAACTTTCCCGTGATCTCTATTCATCCGTGAACTCTCTAAGTGAAATTTCAGTGAACTCAACATTGTACAGACAATTCAAAGACTCTCTTATCGTTATTTGTCTGTTGCTGTTACTTTAGTGTTTAATAAATCGTTAACTGTTACTGTTAAATAGTGACAGCCGATTCATTTACATCGTTCAAAAGTCCTGACGGTTCTAGCATCCAAATATCCTAAAAAATACAGTCTACAAATTCCCGACTTCTCAGTCAGCCGATTCAACGTCAGAACATTTAGTTTTTTTATTTACAAAAAATACTTATTGTTATAAACAGTATACGATTGTTTAATCTCATCGAGTTATTTATAACAATACTCTATGGATATTATCAGGCCCTAACAAGGACGAAGTCTCACTGACACCCGAGACAGCCGCACCAAGGTGGAGCATACTCACGTTCCGCCCTTCTCTCACTGCAGAACCCCCATCTGTGGCACGAGGGTTTACTCAGGGCAGACAAACACCTGTCAATCCTGAGTTAAGCCTGAAAAGACGCATCGAACAGACTGCAAATGACATCAAAAAGGCTCAACAGGGTGCATCTCGTATCCAAAGTGTGATGGATCACTTAAATATTCACAGGCCTTATACGCCAAGAATTCGGCGTATCGTGGCAAGTATTAGACGTGAACATCACACTTTGAATACGGCCGTGTTACTGATCCTAGAGAAAAGGTACACAGGCAAATAAGATCGCTAATGGTCATTAAAAAGTCATTAGCAAAGCGGTTCAAGCGGCGAAGGGACAACAGATTGTTCCAATCTGACCCTTCGCGCTTTCTTAAGCCGCAAGCCCCTGTCACTTATGAGCCGCCAAATGCAGAAAGAGTCGAAACCTACTGGACCGAAATATATGGTCGCACTAGTGCGCTAGATGTAGACACTCCAGCCCTTCAACTTTTCAGAGAATTCTGTGACGAATACCTATCACGAATTCCTGAAGAGTTTCAACGAGTCAGCATTGATGAGATCAGGAATGCGCTAAGGGGCACAAAGAACTGGGCTGCCCCTGGGCCAGATGCAATCCCTACCTTTCGGTGGAAGAAATTGACATCATTCCACCAGCATCTGGCTCGTATCTTCTCAGAATATCTAGGAGGAGATACACCCATTCCTGGATGGCTCGTTGAAGGGCGTACTGTGCTGATCCCCAAAAGTGGTGATCTGTCTAATTCCAAAAAATACAGGCCATTGCATGTCTAAATACTCTCTACAAATTGTTTACGAAGATTTTGAATTTAGTTGAAGTTATTAAAATTAGATACGGCTATTTAAATAGTAAATAAATAAAACAATTCAAGCGTAAAATTTGTTTAATTTAAAAAGTAAGTATAAAATAATTTTTAATAATAAATTAAACTTTATTTAAAACAATTTTTTTTCCATCTTATTACTTTACATCAATTTTTTCTCATCAAATTATTTATTCTATTTTTATTATAATTACGTAGTGCTATTTAAATAGTAAATAACACAAATGTGTAAACCTAGGAGAAACGGGAATATTTTTCTTGGCATTTTCAGAATTGCACAGACACGTATCCTGTAAATTTTTATACTCTTCTGATAAAAATTAGTTCTATCAAAAAATAATTTTTAGTTTTTGAGTTATAGATTTTTTGTTATGGATTTTTTCGAAAAAAAGAATAGTTTTCTTGGCATCGATTTTGATATTATTTTAAGCATTGCAAAGACACGTATTTCGTAATTTTTTATGCTCTTTCGATTGAAATTGGTCTCATTAAAGAATAATTAATAGTTTTTGAGGTACCGATTTTTTGTTGTTTTTAATAAAAAAAATGTATATCCGCAAGTTTTATAAATATGTAAATAATTGTATTTTTCAAGATTTTTTATGTTGTTGTTAACGTATAAGATCGTATCGGAAAATTTCGATTAGAAATATGTAAAAATTAAAAATCACCTTCATAGGATTTCAATTTTAGGGGTGATTTTTACCCCTTCAAAACATTTTCCGCCAAAAGAAAAAAAAATGGTTTATCATTTCCAGCGTAGATGATTATATAGAAACCTAAACTAAATCAACGGTGATCACCTCGCGAGGTTTTCTTGTTAGTATTTGGTAGTCTACCAATTATTCTAGTCACCTGTGTAATAATAGTATTGAATATTGAAACAAGCCATATGAAAAAATATAGTATTAATGTTTACATAACAGTGTCTAGTAATAAATTTAAACATATATGATTTTAGATTTAAATTTCAATAATAATATAACCTATTCGAAATTAGCATCATGAAACACCTCATAAATTATCTCATTTATTTTTAACATAACCAAACATTCGGATTTCATGAAAATCATGTTTACATGAACAAAGCTTTAATTGTCGATATTGATTGAAATTATTTTTGCAATATTTTTAAGATATTGAAGTTTATTTTCGGAGTTATAATCAATAACAACTTTCATTAACCGAGCATTATAATCTTGATAAGCTTTCGTTTGATTTTTTATCTTTAATCCTAAATCAATTTGAGAAATCAAAGTTTCACTTCTTGATTGTTTATCTTTTAATTTGTTAATTTATAATCCTACAGATGCATGACACATACCTACACGATGATTGAACCCATTGTGCCATCCTTCTATATGATTGTTAGATCGTAAACGATCTTCAATCACAGAACGGTAACAATTCCAGATTTCGATGGCAAAGAAGGGCTTGGTCCTTTTTTTTATTGTACCGTAATTCACAACCCCAAGTTGCTTCAAAATAAGATAATAGAGGCTCCAATAACTCACTGTTATTATCATAAAAATCACACTCCACAATCGCTTCGTATCCAGCTGTCACATGATCTGGTAAAATGAAGGCTAACGCTGATAGTAAACGTAAATCATAAGCGAAAATAACATCTGTGTTATAATGAGCTTGTAACCCGCAAGCCTGAATCCAACGCCAATAACATTGGTTGAAGTGAAAATTGCAGCCGGTGACTTTAACTCCTGCGTGTACTTCTTTTAAAGCTTCAATGAATGCCGTTTCAAAATCTACCGTAATAACACTTGGTGAAAAATTAGGCAAAGATCGGCGCAAAACTTTCAACACTTGAATATAAGTATTTTTCAATTTATTCGGTAATAGTACATACACAAATGGGACAAATCTACCTTCTATGAAGCCATGTATAGTATATAGTAGCGAAAAATTATTTGATGCAACTCGAAAAGTTCCATCATCTAACCACTGTTGACGTCTACTTAAAACATTCAGATTTTTATGCGTTGTAAACATTAAAAATCGCCTCTCCGAACCACCATTATTATATAATAAAAATAGTTCTCCAGTGTGAGTATATTTAAATTCTTCTGTTAATATCGATTCACAACGTGATGATACAGCCGGGAGTTGAAAGTTTTCTTTAGCTCTATTGCGATTTACTGTTCGACTCATGGATGAAAGATTCGGCAACAAAGCCGAAACAGGTGATAGCACACTACGTAATGCTTGAGTAATTACAATGGCTGGTTTCGAATCTTTTGTTCATTTGAACTGCAGCAATATCACTGGCATGCTCGTGCTTTGGTATAACACCGACAATGTTTCCTAAACAACAATTAAATATGGATCACTAATATAAAAATAATAAAAATAGGTCTGAGCACACTTTGTCTGTGCTAACACAAAGAACTTCCCATTGGTAATTTTTTATAACAAATTTTAATAGTTCACCTAATACTATAATGCATTACATTGCATATTATTTATTGTATTTTCACCTTATAGGTAGAGCTATCACCAGGATGTCAATTTTATCTGCCAAGTGAAATTTTAACCTTACTCACTTTAGAATATGAAAGAGACAAAAATTGGACTACCTTTTTGAGACAAATTTTAGGGGAAGTGTACGGAAAGAGTCTCATACATTTTTCTGCCACCAGAAAAACTGGGAGATCGGAAATCAATAAGAGACTCTTAAATGGAATAATCGGTTGGTAATAATTATTATTATATTTATCAGATTTCAATTTAACGTTTTCTTAACTTTTTCAAATTAAACTTTTAACTGATACTTTTCAGCCTGGATTAGAGAGAGACATCCGGAGGTTCGAAGGGGACAGATAATTCATTATATAAATCAATTAATAGTCAATAAAAGGCAATATTCAAAAAAAACTGAAAAGAAAGAAGAAAATAGAAATAATAAAAAAGACACATAATATCACTAGTTGTATCATTTCTTAATTAATTAATGGATGTTTAAATTAATATAAGAATTTCATTGAAGAATATAATAGTTTCATAGTTTCTAAATTGTATCAGTGTTGAAAGGTTTTTTAATATATTTCATTTTATAAATATATATTTATCGGTAAAAGAAATTGTTTGTAAATATTTTATTCTAATGTAATGGTTCAGCAAATTCTTTAGGGTCATAATTAATGTTCTCTGCAAAGTTCATTTTATATACTTTTGAAATCGATAAGCCGATATTTTCTGAACTTGTGTGTCAATCAAAAGTTTTCATAAACTTCCTAATAATTAGATTGGCACTAAAAATCAGTGAATATTTGCAGGCCGAATTTAAAAGAATATGAAATGAACTTTGCAGAAAACATTAATTATTACCCTGAAAAATTTAGTGAACGATTGCATTCCTTCTACCTTGCCTAACATTTCTTGTCACATTTCCTTTGCATTGCCTACCTTAAATTTATGACATTTATTTCGTCATTATTACATTGCTTTGTTATTCATAGATGACCTTAGATTCACATTGCTACTATTGAAAAGGGAATTATGCCACATTTTTAATATGAAAGCAATGTCATCCTAAACATTGAAGTTTGAATTTGGTTCACATTGAGTTTACATTTCTCATATTTCTAAATTCAATGTAGGCAATGTAAAAGTCCTTAGAAAAATTTCGCCTCGGGCATCCATCTATTTTTTGGCCTAAATGTTGCTTACTTTAAGATCGCGCTTACCGTTCGATTCCCACTGTGCTACATTGATTTATAATTTTTTTTTCTCTTTTCTGTTAATAAACAGTTGAATTCTATGTACAACAGTTGAAATATTGTTAGTAATAAATTACCATTGTTACGAAATATTTAATAAAAAAATAGGTCTGAGCACACTTTGTCTGTGCTAACACAAAGAACTTCCCATTGATAATTTTTTATAACAAATTTTAATAGTTGTAATCAATGTTTGTTGAAAACATCCAAATCCATGTGATATACGCATCAGTTAATCGATAAATACAATTTTTAATTGTTTATAACAAATTTATATTGTTATAAAAAATGCGTAATTGTTAAGAGTCATATTTGGTTGTGAACAATAATGTCTAGTCAATATCGACTTAATTTTCAAATGAAATTGTTATTGTTTGGCTTAAAAGTATTTTAAATAGCTAATCTTTTCATTTTCTTATTAGATATTTTGTTATAAAAAAAAAAAACGGCTTCATCGAATTCATTCAAATTTCTTTCAGGTCTTCTTTATAATAATATCTTTCGAATTAATTTTGGTTGAAGTTGATATCTTGATCCGTTCTTAAGATATCGAAAACAAAAAAAATGTTGACGTCCGTACATACATACACACACATCATTTTAAAAATATGTCATTATGCTTGCAAATATCTTGAAACGTGGAGATTTAATGAAAATCCAAATTTCACCAATCGACCCAATTACAATAACTTCCTCATGAGAAGTTAAAAATAATGATAAATCACCAAATAATCACCAGTTTTTAGTTCAGAATCTGTATGAATTAATACGTTACAATTAAATCTTAAAGTACAACGCCGTGATATATTTGTTTTGTTAAATGATTTTTTGGAGTATAAAAGCCGTCGTGAAGTAACAATTTCTTTTGTTTTTGTGATAATATAAATTTTAATGGGATCATATCAATAAATACATAAACTAATGATTTAGATAGAAAATATAGTACACTAATAACACTAAAAAGATCAAACAACGAAAGATCAAACAAAAATCGATGTAATTGAGCGTTTTGGAGGAAATAATATAATATACACTACACAAGCTACTGCTATAGAACAAACTAATAATGGCGTGATTATCACATCGGCTACATGTGTATCAACAAAATATCACATGACGACACTGTAATATAGCAGAAATGTTACGCGTTGAATTTAAATATTTTAACATTATTCAATGCAATGATAAAAATATGTACAGTATTTAATTACCTCATAGTCTAGATATTATATTATAAGTATATTTTGTATGAAGATATTTTATCCAAGGATAATTTGTCTTAAGAATTTTCTGTCTCAAAGATATTTTGTCCCAGGCTATTTTGTCGGGAATTTTTCGTCCCCGGATCATAACGCCGATTACCCATACGGCTACTAGACTATTACTTGTCTGTTGTCCGACCCGAAAGAAAAAGATGGCAGTACTTTATATTTAGAGATCATGTAGTATCCGTGGTCATGATATAATCGATTTTATTTCTTGTGTTTTTGTCTGAAGAGATCCATGTCCAGCGGTTTTTTGGTTTTAGTTTGAACATTGTATTTACAATTATACTCTTGCACGCATTGAATTAGTCTCGTGCCTCGATCGCTTCTGATGTCGTAACCATACTTTCCTGTAGCGGAACGTTTGTTCTTTTCTAGAGTTCCGATTTGCACGTTAAAATCGCCCATCGAAAATACGTACTCAGTAAATGTGGAATCATGAGCCTCCTCTAAGTCCTCATAAAAACTGTCTATTTCTTTCCAGCACGCACACTCTTTCAGATATCCCAGTAAATTTTATGATGTTATCTTTGTGTTTCTTCTTTACTAGGAAGCCTACTCCATATAGTCTTTTTATTCGACCAATTTAGTAGAAGATGTATCCGTCGTCTTTGGTTATCCTTTCTCCTAGGCGGCGGACTTCACACAAACCTCTTAGATCATGCTCAATATCTTCTAGTGCAGCTTTGAGCTCAATATATTTTTAGTCAGCAGAATGATCTTACGCTAAGGGTGCAAATGTAGACAGTATTTTTTGTTTTGATAATTGTTCTTGGGGGGTTTTGGTCGGTCTCCCCCGGAAAGACCGGCCGTACTGAGAGATTAGGGATTGAAAGAGGATCCGATTTTGATTGCTAGTCTGTGTTGTGGTTTAATATCCTCGATTGGAGTTGAGTTGATTGTGTCTGAGCGAGAGTCAGTTTGGGCTTTTGTATTATATAATTATTTATGTGCCCTTTTTTTTCTTAGATGGCTGCTTATTATTTTGTTGGACATTTTGATTGTCAGGTTGAAGCGTCTCCGGGGACTCTGATAAGTTTTTTTTGCTTGGCTGTTTCTGTAGGGGTTTTTTGTTACTCAGTATAATAATTTTGTCATATTTTATAAGAGCGGTGTTTCCTGCATCTTTTTCTTCTTGTATTTGGACTTGTAGCTCTTTACGTGTGTTAAGAATTAATTAATTCTCAGTTTGAATTTGCCAGCTGACAGGAACTTCGGCGGCCATCTTGGGACTGGGTCGATAACCAATCGACCAAATAATCAATATTTCTTAATCTAGTCACTCATTTGACTAATTTTCAGTGTCCCTTTTGACTAATAAAGTTCCTGTCGCCATTCTTTCACTGTTCTCGTTCACGTGTATACGCCATTCTTATTCATTCTTAACAAATCTTACAAGTTTGAGTCAATCATCAGTACTAGTGCTATTGAAAATTATCAAAGCCATTCAAGCTTCATTCTAGAGCTAGAATCAAGTAATATTTCTAGACTTTTCATTGTAATTCAAGACATTTCATCAAGATTCATTTTGCATTGCATTGATAGGCTAACGCCACGTGCACAATCACATTCTTGCTCAACTTGAGAAGCGTGCTGAGCTCGTGTGGGAGGTCAATAATACCGAACACACCAAGTTGAGTATTCTTTAGACATTCAATTCACATTCAGTAATTAAAATTAGACATTCAGTGATTTTGAGCGACATTCAGTCTTCCTAGTGAACAACTCAAGTTTGTCAGTGTATTTAGTGTACCTGTTAGTGCTGAAAATAAAGACATTTTATTTTTGTTATAAAACCTGACTCCCATTTGCTCTGTTCCGGCACAATCATCCCTATCCTTAAACGGTTAGGTTAATTCACAAGTTGAGATTCTCTCAACAACGTGTATTAAGGACTTCGATTGAGTAGTCTTTTTTTAAGTAATAGGAAGTATTTTTAGGGTTATGTTTATTTTTTTGTATTTTTGATTTGAAATCTAGGGCAATGAATGATTTAACTGTCGGCTGAACTTCTTTACCCTTTTTCCCCAACCTTCTAACAGCTTCTATGTTATCAGCTTCGCATGAAACTTTTATGTATGTGTTTATTATACTTATTATCATTTTTTCCAGTTCATCATACGACTTTTCTTCCTCTTCTACGCCGAAAAGGAACAGATTTTAGCGTCTACAATGTCTTTCTAGGCTATTAATTTTATTTGGTTACTCTTTTTTTTTTCCAAAAGCTCATTTTTCAGTTCTGAGTGATTGAACATCTCGCTAAGGCTGTTGATTATTGTACTTTTGATATCCTCTTTCATCTCTAGCATGTCCTGTTTTTGCTGCTTTATATCTTGCTGCATGTTGATTAACACATTTTTTATTTCGTTCATATTTAGGTTTTAATATGCTTAGCGCCTTCTATGAGAACAGGTCACTACTCCTTGGGTAAGTGGCAATCGAGTTGTCTAAGCGTACACTCGGCGTCATTAATGCCTGGTCTATCAAAAACTTTGATACCATCCGAGCAATTATCGATGGAATAGTTTTTTTTCCAAACAGAGATTCCACATCTAAATTAATTTAGAAAGTTTATGATTAAACACTCTTTTAGATAGTCCCTATAACAATAAACTATCCCGACTGAAAAATTTTGGAACCTCCATTTGAATAATAATAATAAATTTGAATAACAATAATTCTAATTTGAACGTACCTCTTCAGTCATCACGGAATAATCGTTACCATTAATGTTAGTTTGATTATAGTAACTATAAACTTAAGTTTATTATTATTCAAATTTATTTTTATTATTAGTTAAATGGAGGTTCCCAAATTTTTTAGTGGGGATTATATTAAATTAATTTAGATGTGGAATCTCTGTTTGGAAAAAAAAACTATTTTATTGATAATTGCTCGGATGGTATCAAAGTTTTTGATAGACCAGGCATTAATGACGCCGAGTGTACTAATGTTACGAGATATCGAAGTGGACGTCGAACTAGGACTTGGCTAGAAAGTTTTGATAGATCCTAATAGAGGGTGTTGATAGGAACTTCGATCGATGATTTAGGAACGGAGATATTATTATGGTTACTTAGCACTGTTGAGGTCATAGTTTTTGGTGCTTTTATTTTACTCAAGCATTGCCGTTAAATCAACAGGACAGAACGGAATATATTTCAATGAGATCCGACATGTTTTAATGAGGGAATAATCTTAAAAAATTATTTTTCTATTTAAATACTGCCCAATAGGATGCAGTAGAATCCTGTAGGTAAAAGAAGAAAAAGTTTCTATAGGATTTGAGTCACTCTAATAGGATAATAATACTCAATAATTGCTTTTCTATTAACAAGCTGCTCAATAGAATGCAGTCTGATTCTGTAGGTCAGGAAACAAAAAGTTTCTATAGATTTTGGATGACTTCAATGGAAAAATTATACTTAAAAATTATCAACTTTTAGTGAAAACTTATTGTAAAGTGTCCGATTTTGTGAATCCCGAATTTTAAGATATCTCCACGTTTCAAGACCCCCAGAGTCGATCATAATGGTTTTTGAGTGGACGTCTGTATGTGGGTGTGTATGATTAGATTTTCAGCACAATCAGTCAAGTCATTTTTTGCAGAATCAATACACTGGTAAAAAACTGAATCTTATGATTTTTTTCCAATGGGAAGTTAGTCGTGTGGACCTTTTGGATCGCACCCGGACCACCTAAGAGCACTGATATTTTTTATATTTCAATACCGCCTAAATACATTATATGTAACAATTACTGCATAATAACTGAATTAACTTATAATTAACACGATTATTTTCATTTTGCTTCATATTTACGCAATGCAACGAAAATATATGTTCATATTGGCCTATATTCAATTTGAGAATCGATCATCAGAATAGTCGAGTGTGTTTAAACGTAGTTTTTCGTTGGGTATACGTAGACGGTCGTAAGTTTAAATCCCCCTGAAAAGAAGAATTTATCCCACTTAAAAAACCACATTACACTAAAAAATACAGAATAATGAATAAAATAAATAAAATCCGATAAAAACATATTTATAACATATATGGTACATCACTGCAATAAAATGTATAGCAAAAATTATGTAAAAGATGTACAACAACAATATACCAGTGTTTACTGAGTTATTCCTCATAGAATCATCCGTGTAAAAAAATATCAAATCCTGTTGAAAAATATTGCCACTGGAAAGTACTACGTTCTATTTTATTTTTCAATTTATTTATTTCCTATTGAAGTATGTACGAATTGAGCATTTTTAAATGTTCAAAATTTTATTAAAGCATCGAGTACTAAGAAAATATTTTCTATGCTGTATATTTCTTTTCGTCATATTTTCCTTCTGAATCTGTTGATTCCCTATTGGAATTATTCTAATGTCCATCTTTTGAATAATATAAAATCCTATCATGACGTATTGAAATGAAAATATAATCTTTGAGTTGCATTTTACTCGTCATATTTTTACAAATGACAATTATTCTGTCTCTACTCTGAAATACTTGCTATGAACCAAACTTGATTGATGTGTCAATTATTATCAATATTCAACTCAAATTGATTAGGTGAAAAATATGACTTGGTGTTTTAGAATAGCTCAGTTGGCAGTGTACTGGACTGTGGACCCGAGAATGTCAGGATCGAATCTCAACAGAATTAAAATTCCATTATATAACATCCAATCCTATTGAAAAATTAAATAGGATTTGTACATATCTAATAAGAATGCGTTACATGTCAAAATCCTATTAAGTTACAATCAGTCCTATTCAAATGTTCTATGGGTTTACCTTTAATTTGATAGGAAAATTCGAAAGTATTAAAATCTCATTGAATGACATCGAATCTTATTGGAAAGTTGAAGAGAAAAGAAAAAAGTTGAATAGGATTATAAAGTTAATATTAAAATCCTACAAAAATTTTTTATTTCTGTAAAAAAACTGAAAAGGATTCGGCAAATCTTTATGGGAAAATTGATTGGGATTCAATAGTTTTTTTATAGGCAATGCTCTTCCAATAGTATTCAGTAGGAAATTTTCGATGCAATTTTCCCATTCAATTTTTATTTCCCAATAGGATCGTTCAAGCAGAGATATTACAAGCAGTTGTGAGAAGCGAACGCCAATTACTGATGTGTACATAGGAGAACCTGGATTCATGCATGACGCAAGAGTGTTAAGGAAGTCCCCTCTATGTTAATATGCACGAGATTCATCGTTTTTTGTAGTTTTTTTTTCTTGGAGACTCAGCATACCTGAATCTCTTATGGCTTGTGCCAACTTTACTTAAATAAGAGTAGAACATGCTTATAGATTATTGAAGAGTCAATTTATAAGATTTGATACGGTTTTACAATCTTCGATTAGATACTACTGTAAACCGTATTATGGCTTCGTGTATCCTACATGATCTGTATGTTCAAAGACGCTTACTTGAAGAAACATCTAATTCAGAAACATAAGTAGTATAAATAGTGACAATTTCAGTAGTGATGAAAATTATTCTTCTGATGATGAAGATGGTAGTGTTGATAGGAGAGGTCAGATGACAGATGAAATTGGATAAATTGCTTTGTTTATAAATTGGTGAAAAAGTTATTTGATGTACGATAAAGCATGAGTGTATCTTACGATAGCAAGTTCAAAATAGTTATACACAAATATTGAAGCATTAACTTATTATTAAAGTATGTTTATATTGTATATAAAAGTAATGTATGTTGGGGACAATTCATAAAATAAAATTATAAACATAATAATTCCACATGTTTTTTTTATTATCAAACAACAATACATATTTCATTAATGTAAATATTACATTTTGATTTTATGCATCTTTAATAATCCTTTCTATGAAACAAATTACATATATTGATTTAAATTGTACCTTTGGATATTTTATAATATAATTTTTTTGAATTTCCTTTACTCATTAATAAAAATACCATCAAACATAAACGTGTAAACATAAATACATATACACATTTTTATGTATATATCTTAAGTATTGTCAGTCACAAAAGTATTACTTATTATCAACTAAGAAACGACTATATTAATCACATCATAATACTGAAACATACGTTTTTCATAATTTAGGTACTTGAATTAAACAATTTATAGATCATTTGGAACTTTTTTTCGTCTAGCACCATTTTTTGCTTTTGAGCTTCAATTTTCTCTTGGTCCAACGCTATTCTTTACTTCGTAAATTTATTTTTCTCATCACTATTGTTGAAAAATGAACATTTATTCTTTAACTTCATTTTTCTTTTCATACTCAGTATTGAACGTAGAGTTATTATTATCATTACATTTATTCATATTATTTCCATTATCATTGTCACATTTTTTCTTTAAAGAATTCATTGTTAATGCTGATGAATTAGATGGCTCGTTTCTTGAAATTTCATCTATATCTTGAGATATTCTGGCGGGAAATTGTTCTCTGCGCAGGAATAATAAAGAAGATAATAAATAATCCTTTCTCGTGGAAGTTATGAATCCAATTCCCTTCTCATTTGATAATCTTGTGATGTTTATTTTACCAGGGTACTCGGGTCGATAGATTTATATGGTTTATACTTGAAGTACCTAGTGCTGTATGCTGCGTGTATTTGTCTGCACTTACCTCAGATTTCAGCTTCTGGAGACGATGTACAACGCGGATAAAGCAATGCAAATAATGAACCAATGTGGTATGAATAGCAATGTATCGATAATTAGACTTGCATTGCAAAGTCAAGTGCGATGTGAGAGTAGAGTTATCATAGCAAACCAGCGATAATCTCAGCGTCAGCAACACCTCTTCCTTCAGCACCCTTGAGACCTGAAAATGCATGTAAATCTATCTCTGTAGGAAAAATTCACGGAATAATTGCATCCAACCGGCTTAATAAGAATGATCTTTTTATTTGACAAAACTTAATAACAGATCAGGATTGTTGCTAATGAATTTTACAATAATCTTCACGCGTTGGCATCGCCCAATGCCCTAACATTAACATAAAATGAAGGCAGATGGCTCACCTAGCGTTGATCTCGTCTAAGATTTAGTGCAACTCTCTGGACTCCGTTTACCTGCGCAGCGTCGTAGTGGACTTTTTGCGTTAGGAATCGCTTCCAGCCGTCGGTGAACTACCCTGCGTTCCTCCTGAAGGTCTTTCGGGCGGCGCAACTCCTCAAAGACTTCCTCCAATACTCCAGTCAGCTTTCCCACAACGACCACACGGTGTTTCCGGTCTTTCACGTTGACTAATTACTTGTACTTGATTTAACTTAGACGAGCTATGCTCTCACGTGCGTATGGTTTGACGGCGTTAGTCCCACTGTTGAGCCGTTGGCAACGCAACGTGCTGCTCGCTACACAGGCGGCATCCTCTCTTGAGGAGAGGCTCCGCCTCCTTGATGATCGTTGCGCCGCTCTGCCTCAAGCTGTTAGATGTAGTTACTTTTGACCACTGAAGGTCAACCGGGCTACTGCAATATCGGCATAGCATACATGGTCGGTGGTTGGCAACGTCCTGGAACATAACGGGATTCTCTCCCACAGGTGGAGGCATGAGTTGGTTGTTGAAGTCTTGGAGATGACAGAGGTGGCGCCAGTCTTCCATGAAGGGGCAAAAATACTTTGTCTTGTGACAATCTCCAAAAAATAAGAAATTATTTATTCCACAACCACTTTTACTGCCATTATAAGTTTCGTTCGATTTTTCACAGTATTCCACTTGAAATGGCTCATTTCACTAGTAACATCATACTTATTGCTTATTAAATCTTTTGGAACATTATTCTACAAATGGGGTTTTGCTGTTGGATAATCCAATTCTTTAGGATGTGATGCATAACATTGGATAAGTAATTTAATATCAGGATAATTCCACTCAAAATTGGTACGTTTACCGCTATGCTCGAAAACTCATAATTTCCGGAAAATTCTAATAAACAATTTATAAGAATGAATAAGATCCTTTCGGGTCTATTGGAAGACCAAATATGGTCTCATTACTGTTCAGTAAAGATTAATTTGAATTAATAAGAGTGAAAAAACTTTTGGTTGATTTTAAAAGTATATGTAAGAATGAATAAGAACAACATAAGTTCCAATAAGAAATTATAAGCAAATAATACTCCAAGACTTTACAAGAAGCAATGAGCAAATAAAATTTCTGAATTGATTTATAAGAAACTACTTGACCATTTTTAATTAGACCTTATAAGAATTGGAAAGTAAGTGATACCGTTTGATTCTTCTTCTGATTCTATTAAAATAAAAGTCATTAAACTTTCCTATTGACAAAACTGAATGGGATTATAATGATTCTAATGAGAGCAGAGATTTGAACAAGAAATTGATCGATTCAATAAGATAATTCAACTCAGAACATTTATCTTTATTTCTAAATGACGCAAAAGAGTTTAGCATTATTTAATAGGTTGAACTGTTCCAACATCTAATAGTAAATACCCTTTCTTTTGTTCTAAGCATTGTGTCAACTGAAAAACAAAATCCTAATAGAGAATATCATGATAAGAAAATATTTTCTAAGTCACGTTTCCGTGCTTGATAAATTCGTAAACGTTTTTATAAGTAACGATCCTAGAGTTTCTTATGAAACAAGTTGATATGTTGACAAAAATCATTTACCAATAACTTCTTATTTAATCTGATTACATTCATTCTAATAGAATCGTATAAAAATCAAACAGAACATCGAACGGTGTCACTTACTCACAAATTCTCATAGGATCTTATGACAAACGGTCCGGTTGTTTCTTATAAGAATAGTTGACATGTTAATAAAAATTATTTTATTCCTGCTTTGAAATACTCGCTAAGGAGCAAAATTGATTAATGTTTGAATTATTTTTAATTTTCAACCCAAATGGATTAGGCGGAAGTCATGTTTCCATGTTAGAATAGCACAGTCGACAGCGTACTGGACCTGCCGATTAAGCAGACTTACAGTAAATTAAAACAATACACAGTGGTTTTTTTATTAATACATGCAAATTTTTTCCACCATCAAGCAAAAATTCAATATGAACTAACGTTGTTATGGGCAACGATACTCCAACCCAATTTTAAGAAATAGATAATAATAGAGATTCGAGTACTACATGCTGTAGTCATGTTTGTCATAATGTTGAACTTAATTTTAGGTAACTAGTTAATAAGTTCTCTATTTGTACCTGATAGATGTAAATAACTTTGTATATATGTTCAATAAAAAACTTTTAACAGCGTACTGGACTGAGGACCCGAGGATGTCAGGATCGAAGCTCACCATCAGCAGGATATTTTCAGACAATTTCATTTCAGATATATATTTACATAACAAATCCGTATAAATGAAAAAATTTTAGAGTGAATTGAAATTTCCTCTGTTTAAACTGATCTTTTTGTGGTAAGAAGATAAATTCCGATAAAAAACGATGCGAAATGCGCTTATAAATTCTTATACAAAGCAAGCAGAATGTTTTCAATAATTTCTCATGAATTCCGATAGAAAACGATACAAAACGTACTTATAGATTCCTATAAAGTTATAAGAATGGATCGGAAAATTACTTTAGAAATATCATTTGTTTTGCAAGCATTTATCCCAAAATGTCTCATAGATACTTATGAAAAGTGTGATATTTCTGATGCAACTATCTGATTTATTCTTATGAAGTTTTTTTCATAAGATTTTATCGGAATGTATAACCAGGGTTGTTAGTAGCTTCTTTTTTTTATATAGTAAAAATTTATAATTGTAGAAACACTGTATTTCCGGATCATAAAAGGAGTGAGAATCGTAGTCGGAGATTTTTACTATTATTCAAGTCTAAACTTACAATTATTGTTATTTGCTTAAACTTACAGCTATTAAAGCTGATTGCAATTTGGTATAGTACAATATTTACCAATATTATACCCAATTGCGAGAAAAGTCAGTACTGCGCATGCTCTATAAGAATGTGTAGCGGCCACGACCAGCCCTATACGTACGCTTATGACTCCATCAGAAATTATTTTGCTATGAGCGCTTGTACTACTGACAGCTGAGACAGATGGGTCAACCTGAACGATGAATTGCGCACTAAATAAATTTTGAGTTCAAAAAACATCGGTGCGCTTTGAACAATATTTCTTTTTTTTTAATTAAATGAAAATAATATCATTCTCTCACATGATTTTTATACTCATAAAAATTAATTACATCCTGATTTATCAACATTAAAGGATAAAAATTGACAAGGCTATAAAGTAAAGTCTAATTTATAATTTACAATGATTAAAAGTATTTAGAGCAACTAATTTAGTTGGTGGGCAATTATGAGAGCGTCAACTACAGTGTAAAAGATACCTTAGACATTATTTTTTCACCTTCAAGGGTGAGCAGGTTGATGCATCTGTCTTGGCAGTCAGCACAATTAGCGCTCATGAAGTCACATTTTAACCAAAAGAGTGGGGGAGTCTGATAGGGCTGCCCACGACTAAGGTCATCAGAATTGTAATAAAATTCTAGTCACAGTGTAAAACAGTTTCTTTTAATATCTGATTGATAATATCAGAAAAATCAAGCAGAGTCAATTTATGATGTAAGGTGATGATGACTGAACTTACGAAGATGATAGGAGCCACATTAGTTGACTAGTCAAGTCAATTTATCCCAGAAAACGTTGCTGAAATTATAGTAAAGTTTTATTGGTAGTATGAACAGTTTCTCATACTAGTCCAGTCAATATGTAGTAAAAAAACAGGGTTAATACGAAATTTTGTCACACGAATCACGATCGGGCTCATTTCATAGAGAATAATGCGCTGAATTTAATGAACTAATTCATAGCCAAAAAACCATTCGTGTAAGATGATTTTTTTGATTTGAAAATTATTTTTTCCGATAAATCTACATATTTTTTGTTATATATTGGGAATGGAGCAGAAATCAAACATATTTGAATAAAAAAAAAATTTCTTATACTTAAAGAAATATTTTAGCCACCTCACTTTTTTTGAATTCATTTTCATTTTTGAGATTTTTTGTCTCAAAAAGTTAAAAAATTATTTACGGTAGCAGGCATTTTTTCTGCTCATCACGCCAATTTATCAGTACTATCGATCGATTAAAAACTTGTAATACCGATAATATTGATAAATTGGTGCAATAAAAAGTGCACTCAGTATAAAACGTGCATGAATAAAAATTTAATGTCTCATATAAATAATATGTCTCAGGAATAACTGTGCTAAAACTGTCTTGTTGAAAAACAAAGTTTTAATAGGACAAATGCAGAGGAAATTTCCTGTAAAATCTTTTTGGAAATTATTTCCTTTTTGAAATTTGTTTAATCCTATTAAACTATCCTACAGAAAAATACTAAATCCTTTAATAGGAATATTTGATGGAATTTTAATATTGTCGAAATTTCCTATCAAATTAAGAGTAAACCTATTGATCTTTTCAATAGGATCTTATAACTACAAAAAAAATATCAGTGCTCTGTAGTGGTCTGGGTGCATATGGAAAATAGAAAGATTCAAAAGATAATACGACTTCGAAGAAAAACTTTATTGTTTCAATATGCCACAATAGGATTCAATATTGTTTGATGAATGTAATTTTGTCAAATCTTCATAAGGGTTAAGTATATTGAGAAGGAAAATACAACTTGGAGAATATATTGTCTCGCATTGATATTTCTCTTTAGAATTTGCTGTCTTTCAACAGAACTAATTTCTATAATTTTTTTATTATTTACAATTTCTATATTTTTTGATCGGAAAAAGGAAGATTTGAAAAAACAATACAAAATGAAAAAGATTTCTTTACTATAGATATTCGAATATAATTTTATATTTATTAATTGGCCTGATTTAATTCAGTTCCTAGAGGGAATAAACAGACAGAAGAGTAATGTACGACATAAAAAATATTTTTATATCACTGGAAGCTTTAATAGGATTGAATAATAGGAAGTAAATAAATTAAAAAAACAAAATACGACATAATGTTTCCTAGTGACAGCTTTCGCTTTTTAATTGATGAAATGCTGGGAATAAAAGAAAGAGTATTGATTAATGGATGTTGAAAGAGTTCAAGCTATTAAGTGATGCAGAAACTTATTGGGATTTGATATATAATAGATATAATTTTTGTAATCCTATTAACATTTGTTAATAGAAAAAATCAGAATTCTATAGGTTTATGGTATTTATTCTTAATTTTGATTAAAATCTACATTTTTCGATTGAACTTGAAACTGAATTGTTTGAAATTGATGTAACATTCATGGAATTATTATTACTATTAATATTATTATTATCTTACGATTCGTCAAATGTATCTGGCCAGGGATCCCAGTGGTCCGACCCACCTGGGGCCTGACCAGACAGAATTATCCTGCAGACACCCGACTCCCTCAGGTTTGAGGGTGAGCCAGGGCTGCAGCCGTTCAGTAATTATTTTAAATGTCTCAGGATTCGGAGAGAACCAAAGATGACCGCTTTCTGCATACAAGGCGCGAGAATTCCAGACTGACTACCACAGACTGATATTGATCGTACCTCTGTCAGGAAACGGTCACACTTGTGTATGTGTGACAATGGCAGCAGTAAAACGCAAAACAGAAGAGGACTCAGGGTGTCCTCCTAGTATACACCTCTTCTAAATAGTACTAAATAGTACTGCTCCAATAGACACTCTCGTTTCACCAGATGTTACGATGAAACGTGTCCTACAGAGCGGCATCAGATGTTCGATGCATCTCACTTTTTGTTGGGGTACTGAGAGGCATTTGAGCAAGTAAAGGAGAAGCTTATGAGATCTTGTGTAAAATACCTTTTAGTAATCCACCTAGGCCATTAATAAGTTGCATTTAAGATCTTATTTTCTGTGTTTCAGAACGCTATATTTCATTTTTTTAAGTTCAAGCCTATTTATCATAAAACCGTTACAAATAATTTTAAATATGAAAATATATAATCAAAAATTTTGTTCATATCATGCTTGCATTTATAACCGATGAGTGATTTCTCTGAAAATAATAATACTGTTTATAAGTACCTTTATGAAGAACTGCTCAACTTTATCCATTTTTTTGTTAACATCATTAAATTGAGATTCGAAATTATCAATCAGTTGTATTCTCCTACTAATAACCATTAATGCTTTTCGTAATTGTTCATCTACCTGACGATCACGGAATTCATGCCTTTCTAATTTTTCTGTATTTTCTCGCATAATATGAGCGAGACTGAGAATTGCACTTCTGATATCTTCATGACTAAAAGAAAAATACATAATTAATTTGATTAAGGAATATCATTATAAAAGTTGATCGATAAGAGAAGTTAGTTCGGATAAATTTGTTGTAAACAATTAAAAACAGAATATATGTAAACAGTTTTTGCATTATGTCAATGATATGATTATATCATTTTTAATGCACGTACTTACGTTATTTCAAAGCACAAATAGCAATTATGACTCATATACAAAAGTATTAGTGGTATAAAACTTCTTTTAAAATAATTTGGATTCATTGTTGGATAAAACTCCAAGGCACCATCACTTTATAACGTTATGATAGAAAAAAAAAATCAGTTCAGTGTAAAAACCAAAACCGTTGAACTTGAATCGATGAAAATTCTTTTAATATAACTATCATCGTGTTTCAACATGTATTCAGTAATATCAACGTTCTTGATATATTCCTAAAACAATTGAATAACATTACTACGACTTTCACGGAATGTTAACATGCACATACAGAAAAATAATTATTTTTGTCCTCAATGATCATGTTTTATTGGAAGTTATTTAAATTTGAACTAATATTTACATATAAAACTACTACCAAAATTCTTTTGAACGATTGATTATTCCACTCACACAAAAATTTTAAGATTTTATGGATAAATTTGGAAAAAATATAACACGAAATTGAAACAATTTTTCTGCTATTTTTTTTTTATATATTATTGGACAGACATTAATCAAGAGTATAGAAAAGTTGACTGTAAGAATCCACAATACTTTATAGACTTCGCTAATAATCTTCAGAGAAAAAAAAACATCAAAAACGATCCGTGTTAAATAAGTATTCGAATCGATTTAAATTCTTATAATATTGATATTTCCATAGAGCAGATAATACAAAATACATGCTCAACCTAGTTTTCGGTTCACTGCCAAGATGTAAATGTTTATGAAATTCAACACAAGATAATCTTTATTACTCTTAGTTCATAAAACTTGATGATAGAGACGTATAGCGTCGTATGATCAATCAGTACTCTGTTGGATATAAATTTACAACAACAGACGATTAACATAACAATTAACAAAATTTATAACTTTTACAATATTGTAGAGAACCGTACTTTCAAAAATTAATAAATAAATATTAATTATGTAGAGTAACAATAACATTACTGATCTAAACAATCCTGAATTTATAACTTTAAATTAGAGACACAGTTTCACAAGGTTTTTTTTTTATTTATAAGGCGTATGACTTAATTTTTACCAATTTTTTAATGAAAATTAAGTAGAAAAATCTGTACAAACTGAGTCATACACCTGATATTCTTTAGAAATTAAAAAATTATCAGGGAAATTGAATGAGTTATTTCTAATGTTCATAAAAAAATTAAAACTTACAGTCTATCGATCATTTATAATTTAGACGAGAGCAGATACTCGGTGAAAATGCATTTAGAAATATCTTGAACAGTAAAAGGTAAAATACATGTTGAATGCGTCGTAACGTCCAAAGAATCATTTTCAAATTATCATTATTAACTTCACTAATAGCGTTTATTTTCAAACCACGTTAGATTTGGTCACTCTAACCGTAACATCGACAAGTTACAGTACCGCTTACTTATAATCAACTACCTTCTCCTCTTTATCTTAATCTTGCAGATATTCTTGGTTCAACCTTAATACATAGACAGAAAATAAGATGAATTTAAACATCGTTCTGATGTCGGAATACTTTTTCAAAACGTAACAAATCGTAATTACTATTTGCTTCTAATGTGAAATGTAGTTATTGTGTATACAATATTTTTTATACTACTATTATGAATGTTCTACATACATAGATGAGAATAATGGTTGCAGTCAGTATAAAACGTGCATGAATAAAAATTTAATGTCTCATATAAATAATATGTCTCAGGAATAACTGTGCTAAAACTGTCTTGTTGAAAAACAAAGTTTTAATAGGACAAATGCATAGGAAATTTCCTGTAAAATCTTTTTGGAAATTATTTCCTTTTTGAAATTTGTTTAATCCTATTAAACTATCCTACAGAAAAATACTAAATCCTTTAATAGGAATATTTGATGGAATTTTAATATTGTCGAAATTTCCTATCAAATTAAGAGTAAACCTATTGATCTTTTCAATAGGATCTTATAACTACAAAAAAAATATCAGTGCTCTGTAGTGGTCTGGGTGCGTATGGAAAATAGAAAGATTCAAAAGATAATACGACTTCGAAGAAAAACTTTATTGTTTCAATATGCCACAATAGGATTCAATATTGTTCGATGAATGTAATTTTGTCAAGTTTTTACAGAAAATCAATAAAGTTAAAAGGCAAATACAACTTGAAAAATATTGTCTCGCATTGATATTTCTTGATAGAATTTTTTGCTTTGTAATTTTGTTGAAGGGCAACAGATGATTAATTAAAATAATACAACGTAGAAAATATATCTTTACTATTAGATATTCTCATAAAATTTTATATTTTTCGAGTGGTCTCATTCAATGAAGTTTCTACAGGAAATGAATACGCGCAATGTTTACGCGCAGTCTAACATCGAAGTTAGGCTCCTTAACATTGATTTTAACATCGATGTTAGTGTGCGTAAACAGCCTTAACATCAGTTGCTTAACTGCAGTTAAGGCTTTACTCAATGCGATTTTAAATCGCACCGATGTAACCGATTAAACACCGATGTTTAGTCTGCGCGTAAACATAGCATTATTTCAGACTTCGGACAGGCCGTAGGAACTTGGAGCCCTACTTGTGGAATAGAGGAAAAGATCTAGAAGATAGCAAGTATGGAGAAGCATTGAGACCAAAGTTCCAGAAAAGTGAAGATAAGCTGAGTCCAGAAAGCCAGTGCTTTGGAGTCCAGTCAATCCAGGGACGGGTAAGATCCAATTTACATCTAAATCTGCTTCTGCTGCTTCCGCAAATTATATCGAGTCAATCATTTACAGGAAGGAATGATTATAATCTTCTTTTTGGGGTTCCTTTTTATGCGAAAATGCCCGGGACCTTCCAGGTTTGGTTTGCTCTCGTAAGGAGTTGGTTACTTGTAAACTAAATCGGAGAGATGTAAAATTTTATTTGATTCCTGGATGATTTTGCTCTGGGTGTTACTGCTATTATTGTTAATAATTGAATGCAGAACTTATAGAGAGATTTAGATAATTATCCGCCGGAAAAACTCAAATTCAACAATTATTGACGTTTTTTTATTGTTGATAACGATTACAGGCTGTTATAAATAAATTATAGTGGCGAGAGTAGATATAAAATCAATCATTAACTGAAAAATTTTTTTTTTTAAACTGATATTTAACTTGTGTTTACGAATATTTTTTTGCAGTTAAATACGCGAGATCTATTCTTATCATTCAACCCACATTCAACCGTTATATACGTCCAGATATATCAAAAATATTTTAGTTATTCAACTAGTTTTTAACTTACGTTTAACTCCTTTTATTTAGTTAAATACCTAATATTTAACCGGGATTTAACCGGAATTCAATCGAGATTTAACCGCGAATAATCATTCAATACGCGAGTTATTCTACTGCTTTTTAACCGGTTTTAAACCGAGAAAAAACGGTTGAATTTTGGTTCGATTATTTAACCTGTTTTTAACCATTTTTCAATCAGAAAATAACTGGGATTTAACTTGAATTTACCCGAGTTTCAACGATTTTTCAACGTAGAATTGCAGTTCCGAGAAACCGCGAGGGATACACAAATGTTCGTGTAATTATTTTTAATATATTTATTTTATTGAAATATCTTATGTATATTAATCATAACGGATCGTGTTGGATGTATGTTTAATAATGCATGCCGGATGAACCATATGTGTTAAATAACCGTCAACTTCCCATTTTAATACATTTTAAAAAATGGAAAAATATTCCGTGTTATAATTTAACACATATTTGATGAATTATTGAATAAACATATATTAAATGTGTTATGATTAACTGCTTTTTTTTTGATAAAAGAATATATAATGTGCTCTCACTGTGTTAAAATAAAGCAAAAAATTTATTTGACTTACTTATACGCATTAAAATAACGCATATACGTCTTTAACCTGCTTCATTTTAATTCACATGGATTTGTAGTGTATGTTCAACGTTTGCTACCACCGATTTAGACCCGAAATGAACCTGGTATTAATGTTCTTCAAATAAAAGAATGTTTAAACTTTTATTTAAGCTTATTTAGAGGCAGTAACTCGATTGGTACATTTCCTGTTAAAAATGTCCTGCCCACACAATAGTCCCATTTAAATCGAGGCGCGAATGATAATTTTATTTAACATAGGAGAAAATTTGGGGCTGACTTTGAAGCAATAACTCTTTCGTTTCAATTACTGTACCTACCCGAGTCGAAATATTTGTAAATGTAAAAAAGTGAATAATTACTAAGTTGTAGTTATGAATCTTTCAAATTAGTACATATTTACTTTTTTGTATTAATTTTTTGGTAATTATTAACTTCCCAGTGAGAAGTTATAGTAATGGGTCCGATTTTGCGAATCCCGAATTTTGACATATCTCCACGTTTTAAGGTCCCCAGAGTCGAATACGATCGTCTTTCAGTGGACGTCTGTGTGCATGTGCTTATGTGCGTACGTTCGTTCCGAATTTTCCTGGTCGATTATCTCGAGAACAAAAAATGATATCGATGTGGGACCAATTGCATTCGACGCGTAATTATGTAACTTAGAACTGATTAGATTTTCAGCAAAATCGGTCAAGCCATTTTTTTTTGTAGAACCAAAAAACTAGTGAAAATGAAAAATGACCTGAATTTCTCAATTTATAAATTATACCATTTTTTAGACAAAATTTCGATATCTTTGAAAAAATATGAATATTAAATGATTAGAATACTTGTATGAAAATATGGTGACTATATTTCATCGAAAAAAAAAACTTTTAAAAAACAAAAAACAAAAGAATTTCAAACTTGTGTCAGGATTGAGAAAACAGCATTAAAGACGCTATAATAGTCAATAATAATTGTCAATAATATGGAATTGTGTCTATAACAATTGAATATTGTTACTAACAAGTGATTATTGATCATGGTAATAATTAAATAAAAAATTTTAAATTGTTATAAACAATAAAAATAGGGACCCATTCTATATATATGAGTACTTTTAACGCACAATTTTTTCTTTTACTAAAGAAATGTTACCAACCGTATGACATCAATGAAAACATATTTTTTTCGTGTATAACAATGAAATTTGTTGTGAACAATGAAAAAAAGGATCTATGAGGTAAATTCGAATTCTTCTAACGCACAATTTTTTCTTTTACTGAAATAAAGTAACTAACCATATCAAATGAATAAAAACAGACTCATTACGTTTATAACAATTCCATTGGTTATAAAGAATGGAAACGGGTTCTATTCGAATTGTTTTTTCATTTTTTTCACTGGGAAGTTGGTCGTGTGGACCTTTCGGGTCGCACCTAGACCACTACAGAGCACTGATATTTTTATTTGAAGGGTTGAGGATTATTGAGGATCAAAAAATCTTCAATATCTTAAAACTAACTAAAATTAAGATGCTGCTAGTGAAAATATCCTGGTAGGGGATCTTGTGGAGCTCAGTTATGTGAATTATAGAGAGAAAGTCGTGTTCGGCCGGAAAAATTACCAACTCTTAAACTTTACTCGGACAACTTCCTGTAGAAATGAAACGATTATCTAAATCTCTCTATAAGTTCTGCATTCAATTATTAACAATAATAGCAGTAACACCCAGAGCAAAATCATCCAGGAATCAAATAAAATTTTACATCTCTCCGATTTAGTTTACAAGTAACCAACTCCTTACGAGAGCAAACCAAACCTGGAAGGTCCCGGGCATTTTCGCATAAAAAGGAACCCCAAAAAGAAGATTATAATCATTCCTTCCTGTAAATGATTGACTCGATATAATTTGCGGAAGCAGCAGAAGCAGATTTAGATGTAAATTGGATCTTACCCGTCCCTGGATTGACTGGACTCCAAAGCACTGGCTTTCTGGACTCAGCTTATCTTCACTTTTCTGGAACTTTGGTCTCAATGCTTCTCCATACTTGCTATCTTCTAGATCTTTTCCTCTATTCCACAAGTAGGGCTCCAAGTTCCTACGGCCTGTCCGAAGTCTGAAATAATGCTATGTTTACGCGCAGACTAAACATCGGTGTTTAATCGGTTACATCGGTGCGATTTAAAATCGCATTGAGTAAAGCCTTAACTGCAGTTAAGCAACTGATGTTAAGGCTGTTTACGCACACTAACATCGATGTTAAAATCAATGTTAAGGAGCCTAACTTCGATGTTAGACTGCGCGTAAACATTGCGCGTATTCATTTCCTGTAGAAACTTCATTGAATGAGACCACTCGAAAAATATAAAATTTTATGAGAATATCTAATAGTAAAGATATATTTTCTACGTTGTATTATTTTAATTAATCATCTGTTGCCCTTCAACAAAATTACAAAGCAAAAAATTCTATCAAGAAATATCAATGCGAGACAATATTTTTCAAGTTGTATTTGCCTTTTAACTTTATTGATTTTCTGTAAAAACTTGACAAAATTACATTCATCGAACAATATTGAATCCTATTGTGGCATATTGAAACAATAAAGTTTTTCTTCGAAGTCGTATTATCTTTTGAATCTTTCTATTTTCCATACGCACCCAGACCACTACAGAGCACTGATATTTTTTTTGTAGTTATAAGATCCTATTGAAAAGATCAATAGGTTTACTCTTAATTTGATAGGAAATTTCGACAATATTAAAATTCCATCAAATATTCCTATTAAAGGATTTAGTATTTTTCTGTAGGATAGTTTAATAGGATTAAACAAATTTCAAAAAGGAAATAATTTCCAAAAAGATTTTACAGGAAATTTCCTATGCATTTGTCCTATTAAAACTTTGTTTTTCAACAAGACAGTTTTAGCACAGTTATTCCTGAGACATATTATTTATATGAGACATTAAATTTTTATTCATGCACGTTTTATACTGACTGCAACCATTATTCTCATCTATGTATGTAGAACATTCATAATAGTAGTATAAAAAATATTGTATACACAATAACTACATTTCACATTAGAAGCAAATAGTAATTACGATTTGTTACGTTTTGAAAAAGTATTCCGACATCAGAACGATGTTTAAATTCATCTTATTTTCTGTCTATGTATTAAGGTTGAACCAAGAATATCTGCAAGATTAAGATAAAGAGGAGAAGGTAGTTGATTATAAGTAAGCGGTACTGTAACTTGTCGATGTTACGGTTAGAGTGACCAAATCTAACGTGGTTTGAAAATAAACGCTATTAGTGAAGTTAATAATGATAATTTGAAAATGATTCTTTGGACGTTACGACGCATTCAACATGTATTTTACCTTTTACTGTTCAAGATATTTCTAAATGCATTTTCACCGAGTATCTGCTCTCGTCTAAATTATAAATGATCGATAGACTGTAAGTTTTAATTTTTTTATGAACATTAGAAATAACTCATTCAATTTCCCTGATAATTTTTTAATTTCTAAAGAATATCAGGTGTATGACTCAGTTTGTACAGATTTTTCTACTTAATTTTCATTAAAAAATTGGTAAAAATTAAGTCATACGCCTTATAAATAAAAAAAAAACCTTGTGAAACTGTGTCTCTAATTTAAAGTTATAAATTCAGGATTGTTTAGATCAGTAATGTTATTGTTACTCTACATAATTAATATTTATTTATTAATTTTTGAAAGTACGGTTCTCTACAATATTGTAAAAGTTATAAATTTTGTTAATTGTTATGTTAATCGTCTGTTGTTGTAAATTTATATCCAACAGAGTACTGATTGATCATACGACGCTATACGTCTCTATCATCAAGTTTTATGAACTAAGAGTAATAAAGATTATCTTGTGTTGAATTTCATAAACATTTACATCTTGGCAGTGAACCGAAAACTAGGTTGAGCATGTATTTTGTATTATCTGCTCTATGGAAATATCAATATTATAAGAATTTAAATCGATTCGAATACTTATTTAACACGGATCGTTTTTGATGTTTTTTTTTCTCTGAAGATTATTAGCGAAGTCTATAAAGTATTGTGGATTCTTACAGTCAACTTTTCTATACTCTTGATTAATGTCTGTCCAATAATATATAAAAAAAAAATAGCAGAAAAATTGTTTCAATTTCGTGTTATATTTTTTCCAAATTTATCCATAAAATCTTAAAATTTTTGTGTGAGTGGAATAATCAATCGTTCAAAAGAATTTTGGTAGTAGTTTTATATGTAAATATTAGTTCAAATTTAAATAACTTCCAATAAAACATGATCATTGAGGACAAAAATAATTATTTTTCTGTATGTGCATGTTAACATTCCGTGAAAGTCGTAGTAATGTTATTCAATTGTTTTAGGAATATATCAAGAACGTTGATATTACTGAATACATGTTGAAACACGATGATAGTTATATTAAAAGAATTTTCATCGATTCAAGTTCAACGGTTTTGGTTTTTACACTGAACTGATTTTTTTTTTCTATCATAACGTTATAAAGTGATGGTGCCTTGGAGTTTTATCCAACAATGAATCCAAATTATTTTAAAAGAAGTTTTATACCACTAATACTTTTGTATATGAGTCATAATTGCTATTTGTGCTTTGAAATAACGTAAGTACGTGCATTAAAAATGATATAATCATATCATTGACATAATGCAAAAACTGTTTACATATATTCTGTTTTTAATTGTTTACAACAAATTTATCCGAACTAACTTCTCTTATCGATCAACTTTTATAATGATATTCCTTAATCAAATTAATTATGTATTTTTCTTTTAGTCATGAAGATATCAGAAGTGCAATTCTCAGTCTCGCTCATATTATGCGAGAAAATACAGAAAAATTAGAAAGGCATGAATTCCGTGATCGTCAGGTAGATGAACAATTACGAAAAGCATTAATGGTTATTAGTAGGAGAATACAACTGATTGATAATTTCGAATCTCAATTTAATGATGTTAACAAAAAAATGGATAAAGTTGAGCAGTTCTTCATAAAGGTACTTATAAACAGTATTATTATTTTCAGAGAAATCACTCATCGGTTATAAAATTGTTTTAACATTTAAGGGCGTTGTGTAGTTGGCAACCCGAGTCAAACAATAAAACTTTATTCTGATCTAAAACCCATGACTAAATAAGGTTAGAATATAAACCCGATTTTGTTCTGCAATTTCAAAAACAGATTTAGTAATAGGTCTTGGTGTAAGATCAGAATAAGGTTCTGAAAACCTGATTCTGTTCTAAATTTAATAAATAGTTTTAGGAAAAAGATTAAAATAGATTTTTAAAGTAGTTTCATTTTTTATTTAATTTAAATGTCTTCAAATGAAATTATACATCTATTTATAATTCTTGTAATACACAAGTATCTTCATTACCCAGATCTCCCGCATACATGTCTTCAACCTATGTATCTTCATTATATGGAATCACCGGTGCAGTATTTTCATCAATTCCAGAAAGATACTCATACTTTTGGAGTGTTGATAGATTTGATTTATCTGTTGATCTTGTTTCTGATAATGATTGGTTCGAAATATCTTGTAATAAATTTTTATTCTCTTTTTGTGGTTCATCTTTGATTTGAATTCTTTTTTTTTTGTCTTCACACTTTATTTAAGTGTTTAGTATAGCATGTTTTGCATCTCCAGCTTTTCTTGTTATTAAATCTTAGAAAAAATTAAATGTATTATATTTTAGTATTATCAAAGTTACTTATTATAAGGCTACTTATCATAAATTGCTTTAAACATTTTTGGATGTATTTCTACAGTTACACGCGTGCCTTTATCTGACATAAATTTCAAAAATTTACCATAGATTTCAACAAGTATTCCAGTCGTTAGTTTTTTCCAATTTTGGTAATGATCAAATCGCAATTCCATAGCATTCAATCTATTTGAATCCGCATAAACTCCAGAGTTTTCAGCTATTTCAATTTTTCCTGAACCATCCTTAAAAACTTCTTTTGGATGCTGAAAATTTTATTAATTACAATGAATAAACTTTAAGGAAACTTGGAAAAAAGTACAATCATTTGTTATTATTGTTTAATTTACCATAATTAAATATTACCTCATTTGCTGTGTTTTTTTAGTGTATTTATAGACTAGAAAATTCACTAACTATTCCACCAATTCTATCATCTCCAGAGAAACTATAATAAGATTTTTTAGTATGGAAATACAATAAAAATAAAGCTTTCTGTTATTTATGATATTATAAATAGGACATAACACACCTTCCGATACAATAAATTCATTTTCATATATTTCTTCATCTTCAATATCGGTTTCATCATCTGGAATTTCATAGGCATTTCATTATATATCATCATATTATCTTCAGTTAATTCATCATTAGGCTCATGAACATTATAAAGATCAGAATTTATTATTTTTTGTGGTACAGAAGAGAATTTTTTTACTTGATTTTCATCGTGATTTACTGTTATCATTTCTTCAGTACAATTACGACGTACTATGTTTTTTGTTGATATAACACTTGTTGTAGAATCTATCCAATGAATTAGCGCAAATAAATCTATTTTATCTAATTGATCAGCCATCTTTGCTTTTTTTTTCAATCGTTCGCTTTGACGAATGCTTTTTTCGACAGGAAAGAACCGGCAGAACGCCGCGTAAACAAAGCTGCTTATCACGTAATTTACTGGAGAGATCAATCAAGCGAACGTGCTCGAAGTCGGTGATCTCAATGCGCGATATATACTTCATACTGACGAAGCAGTTACGTACAATAATGTCAGAATTTTTCTGAATGACAAGACGTCAGAAGAATTGTCGACGCCGATGATGAACCTCAGGTTACAAACACACATAATATGGCAGGCAGAATGGGATGCGTCCGAGACAGGTCGCAAAACATACTAATTCTTCCCAAACATAGCAGATAGACTTGATAATAATTGGATACGCCTAAACAACCTAATGACATCAATATTCACAGGACATGGCATATTTCGTGCACATCGTGCACTATATGCTACCGAAACGGACCCAACCTGCCCTAATTGCAATAGGGGAGACGACGACACAGTGGAGCACTTCCTGTTGCACTGTCCCGCATATAGAGACAAACGTAATGATCTCATAATGGTCATACGTTCGGAAACGAACGTTGACCTCAGCCTAACGTGGACTGAAATAGTGCAAAAATTCGTCCAAACAAAGGACACATATAAGGCACTCGAAAAATTTGTCAAGGCGTACGCAAAAGAGAAATTGTTCGAGGAAATTCGGAGAATCCGCAAGGGGGTGAGAGAAAAAAGGAAGGTAGCGTAAACGGGAGCAGCAATGCCCAACACACAGAATCCTCCAACCCTTAGAAGTAGTAGGTTATTACCAGCGCCGTAAAACATAGCTCGTGAACTTCATTGATCCACTGCATAGGGACTTTATTCTCCATTCACTTTACTTTTCTGCTTGTTCCGTTTTTTTTTCTTTTTTTTTCTCCTACTTTTGCTTCTATCTATCTACTTCACTATACTTTCAGGTACTTAACAATCTTTAACAATAAAAACTTTTACATATTTCAGGAAACACTAAACATTAAATTTCTTTCAGCTGTCGATAATATAATGGAGCCCCCATCACACCATAAACAACTGGGGCCGCCAACCAAACCGAATAAAACTAGTACTACAGGAGACCGAAATCCGAGCCCGGGGAGCGTGACATCCGTCCCCAATAAGATGTCAGTCAAAGGCATTTTTACAATCTTTTAAATTTAAATCTTTAAATGTATAATCTTACTGATTGTCAATCAAATTCTATGATGCCCAGATTTTTTATCTAATGATTATTTTAAAAATAAGCTTTATTCTTTTAATCTTTTGAAATCGGTTTTTTTTTATTTTCAATCATTTAATATTCAATCAAATTATAAAAATTTTTCTTTTTTTAATGTTTATCATTTCGTTGAGCAGTCAACTTAAGAAATTAGGACTGGTAAATTATTTTGCGTCGGTATAGTAGAAAAAACATTCAACTAGTGTCACTGTTTTCTGAAAGATGACAGTAATTGCACTGTTTCTGTGGGGAACCGCTAGCTGGTAAATTGGGAAGTTACCGGCGCGGAGCACCCACAAGCTCAAGAGTTCCTGCAATCGCCGTACGGGCGTGAGAGTATTCAGTATTTGTCAGGCTTGTGACGCTTCACGCACTTGCAATTATATTTATATTTGTTATTAATTCTCTACGTATCTTAAATAAATAAATTTATAGTTAAACAATAATTGAGTGTTCACGTTAATAAATAATATATGTGGATGTTCCCTAGTCCCCACATATTGGTGACCCCGACGTGATTTGCCTTTTGTGTGCAAGATACCCTTTGTTCAGAGCGGCCATTGTGGTTTTTCCACGTGCACGTAGACAATTGACTTTTCAAAAAATACTTGTTTACCGTACAGAACTGATAAAGTATCATGCCTAATATACAACATTCGCCTCAACCACCTGCACCAGGTACCACTGAAGCTGATCAGTCGCATCAAGATAATCTAAACTCGCTTTTACTTGTTGACACCGCGACGGCAGATTCTTCAAGATCTCAGAACCAGGAAATGATTGTTACAACAGCAGCATCATCACAAGTTAATCTTGCTCAAAGTATTCCTACAACATCTACTACAACACATCAAGACAGGGTACCACCATTAGTGTCACAGCCAGGGTATTTTCATGTGCCACAAGGTCATACACCTTATCAATACGGTATGTACAACCCAGCAGTAAATCAAGCCACATCAGGGGATGTGAGAATGAGGTTTCCACCAACATTACCACCTGGTCAACCGCCATTTTATCTGCCACCTAATCCATATGCTTACCCAGTGATTCCTCGTGCAGCTAGAATCGAACGTAAAGAGTTACCAAGCTTCTGGCCGGAGAATGTCAAGCTGTGGTTCACATCAATTGAAACAACCTTCAACAGCAAGCAAGTTGTAGATGATCAAAGCAAATATGAAGCAGTCATTGGCAGGTTAGACCAGGAGCACCTTACTGCCATTGAGCACATAATTAGCAGGCCACCTGAGCAAGATAAATACAAAGCCATCAAAGACGCACTCATCTCTCGATATGCTATGACTCAAGAGAGTAGCTTCAGAAAATTGGTCTCGGGATTAACTCTTACTGGAAAAAAACCTTCAGAGCTCTACGCCGAGATGTGTCGTCTTGCTGACAACGCCTTAGATGCTTCATTCATCAGGACATTGTGGTTGGATAGGCTGCCTAAAGACATTCAAATCACCTTGACAGCAGCTGAATCTCTAAGTAACAAGGACCTAGCTCTCCTAGCTGATAAAATGACCGAGATTCTCAAGCCCAAGTCAACTGAAGTTAGCACAATTGCAGCAGTATCTAAGCCTGAACCTCTGAGTGAAATTGCTGAACAATTGCAAGCATTAGCTGAGGAAGTACGCAAGCTGTCTTTGAGGGTAGATTCAGTGAGTAATAAGGGAGGTAATCGCGGTAGATCACGCAGTTCAAATTCAAGCTCGTCTAGAAGCCGTTCTAAGTCTCCTAACTCTAGTGAAAGAGTCTGTTTTTATCACAGATCATTTGGCGACAAGGCCAAGAAATGTTTGAGGCCATGTTCATTTGAGAGCAACCAGGGAAACGAGGCCAGCCATCAATAGACTCGGCGACTGCTGATGGTGTAAACAGTCCTCGCCGGCTATTCATCTTAGATCAAATTTCTCAAGTGCAATTTCTCATAGACACTGGAGCACAAGTTTCGGTCATTCCACCAGCTCACAGTGACAGAAAGCAGCCTACTGGTCAATTTTTATACACAGCTAACCAAGGAGTTATTCAAGTTTTTGGAGAAAAAGCTCTTACACTCAACCTTGGACTTCGCAGACCAATTAACTGGATATTTACCATCGCTGATCTACCATATCCAATCATTGGAGCCGACTTGATGTATAAATATAATATAGCAGTCGACTTAAGTCACAGTAAAATCATTGACACTAGCACTGGCGCTGAATCATCAGGTACGTTTGCACCTGCACCTTTTAATACAATTACATCGTTAAGCAGTAATTCACGTTACTCATCCATCCTTCAAGAATTTCCAGGTCTTTTAGGCAATCCTTCCAACAACGCTTCAAAGAAACATTCAGTGAAACACTACATTCCAACAACTGGTTCGCCATGTTCTTGTAGAGTTAGACCACTTCGCCCAGAGCGTTTGAAACAAGCTAAGGCAGAGTTCCAACTCATGATTAACTTGGGTAACGTCAGACCTTGTAGTAGTCCTTGGTCTAGTGCCCTACACATGGCAGCAAAGAAAGAGGGAGATTGGAGACCTTGTGGAGATTATCGGCAACTCAATAGCCAGACAATCCCAGACCGATATCCTATCGCTCTTATCCAGGATTATACATCAATCTTAGCAGGCAAGAAAATTTTTTCAAAGATCGACCTTAAAAAGGCTTTTCATCATATTCCTGTTGCGGAAGAAGATGTGCCTAAAACCGCAGTGCTTACACCGTTCGGTCTCTTTGAATTTCTCTGTATGCCTTTTGGTCTTCGGAATGCTGCGCAAACTTTCCAAAGATTCATCAACGAAGTTTTATCAGGCTTAGAATTTGTTTACGCATACATCGACGATCTACTCATCGCTTCTACAACTCAAGAAGAGCATGAAGAACACCTTCGTTCTGTCTTCAAGCGACTCAACGAGTATGGACTATGCATCAACGCTGATAAATGTGTTTTTGGTTCAGATCAAATTGATTTTCTTGGTTATCGCATTACTCCTGATGGTGTTGCACCTCTACCTGATCGAGTTAATGCACTAGTCAACTTCAAAAAGCCTGAAACTATTGCTGAGCTACGTCGCTTCATAGGCGCAATTAATTTCTATAGACGACATATCAAGAATGCAGCTGCAACTCAAGCACCACTGAACGACCTTCTCAAGGATTCTAAGAAAGGTGATAAACGTCCAGTTCCTTGGACCTCGATAACATCAAGTGCGTTTGATCAAATGAAGCGTCAACTTGCTCAAGCCACGCTGTTAGCTCATCCAGTTCATTCAGCAAGTCTACGGTTAACGACGGACGCCTCCAGCTCAGCAGTTGGTGCAGTCCTCGAACAATCAGCAAATGGTTTTTGGCAACCATTAGGATTTTTTTCACGCAAGTTATCACCAGGTCAACAAAAATACAGTACATATGATAGAGAACTGACAGCTATCTATGAAGCTATTAAATACTTTCGACCTTGGTTAGAAGCAAGAGATTTTGTTATCAGAACAGATCACAAACCGTTAATACACGCTTTTCGACGTAAGAATGATAAATCGACTACACCAGTTCAACTTCGACAGTTAAGTTTTATCAGCCAGTTCTCAACAGACATCCAGTATATCAACGGTGCATCTAACAGTGTGGCAGATGCTTTGTCACGTGTAGATGCTTTGCGATTTCCTACAACGATAGATTTTAACCAGTTGGCTCAAGCTCAAGCTACAGATCAAGAACTTCAAGAACTTCTAGCTGATGATAAGTCATCCCTCAAGCTCCAGAAACTCACCTATGGAAAAGATCATCAGGTCATATACTGCGACGTGTCTACAAACGATATCAGACCGTACGTTCCTGAGCAATTTCGTCGTCAAGTCTACGATACATTTCACAACCTGTCTCATCCTAGTGGGCGAAGTACTAATGTGATAATATCACAGAGGTATGTCTGGCCATCGATGAACAAGGACATCACCTATTGGGCACGCAATTGCGTCCCATGTCAGAAATCAAAAATCGGTCGTCACGTACACACACAACCAGGTACTTTCACAAATCCAGACCAACGATTTGATCATGTGCATATCGACCTAGTTGGACCACTTCCAGAAGTTGATGGACTCAAATACTGTCTCACCATGGTGGACAGGTTCACCAGATGGCCGGAAGCCATACCTGTTAAAGACATCACAGCTGACACGGTCGCAAATGCTTTCTTTACTCATTGGATCGCCCGATTTGGATGTCCCAAGATAGTAACCACAGATCAAGGTTCTCAATTTGAAAGCGCCTTATATACTTCTTTACTTAACCTAGTTGGTGGCAAACGCATCCGTACCACTGCTTATCATCCACCTGCCAATGGTTTAATAGAGCGATGGCACCGTACAATGAAGGCAGCTATCATGTGCCACCAGAATCCTCACTGGACCAAAGTGCTGCCTACAGTTCTCTTAGGCCTGCGGACGTGCTACAAAGAAGAGTTAAAGGCCTCGCCAGCTGAATTTTTATATGGGTCGACACTTAGAATTCCAGGAGAATTCTTCACGCACGAAGATCCGCCAGAAGATCCTAACCTTTTCTTAGAAGACTTTCGAGTTCACATGAGAAACGTCAAGCCAGTTCCTGCTGCTCATCATTGTAAACAGAAAACCTTCTGTTACAAAGATTTGTATACCTGCTCACATGTTTTTCTCAGAGTAGACGGTGTCAAGAGACCGTTGGAGCAACCCTACTCAGGCCCTCATGAAGTTATCAAGAGATTGGAGGGTGACCGCACTTTTCTTATCAATTTAAACGGCAAAGAAACAGTGGTAAACGTTGAACGTCTCAAACCAGCACATTTAGCAACTGATGACGTTTTCAACACTCCAAATCAACCTAGTGCCTTACAACAGACTAATCAGTTTCAACAATCAAATTTGGACCCAATTCCAAGTACTTCTCAACAGACAAGTACTGCTCAGCAGTCAGAGACTGCGAGTCAACCGACTTTACTTCAACAACGAGACCTACCTCAGCCATCAAGCCTTCAACCATGTCAGACAACGTTTTCTTCATCTCTACGGACGTATCCTGCCAAGAAGAAGAAGAGAGTCAACATAGATCTCTCTAAAAATCAAATCCATGAGATCTCTGCCGCCTTGCCTTCACTAGGAGGGGGTGGTGTGGGGAACCGCTAGTTGGTAAATTGGGAAGTTACCGGCGCGGAGCACCCACAAGCTCAAGAGTTCCTGCAATCGCCGTACGGGCGTGAGAGTATTCAGTATTTGTCAGGCTTGTGACGCTTCACGCACTTGCAATTATATTTATATTTGTTATTAATTCTCTACGTATCTTAAATAAATAAATTTATAGTTAAACAATAATTGAGTGTTCACGTTAATAAATAATATATGTGGATGTTCCCTAGTCCCCACATTTCGAATCAAAAATTCAAAATGCTTGTACAAAGAAAAGTCTTCTTTCTGGCTCATGTAATGTCATGTAATTCCTACTACATAAATAACGATGTTTAGGCTTATAATCTAATGATAATAACATTTTTATCTTAATGTTAACGTAATAACGTAATCCAAGTGAAAAAAATTTGAAAACTGAGTTATTAAAAAGTTGAAAAACTCCAAAAATAATCTCTGTCAGTATTATTCTCTTCTTTAATAAACATAAACAATTTTTGTGCAACGAAAAAAAAAAAGTTTTATTACTTAAGTTTTTATAAAAATAAATCAGTATTTGTAATAAATACCTCAATTTACCTGAATTTAAATATAAATATAATATGAATATAAATTTATTAATAAATTTTAATATAAATCACTAGTCAATTCAATTATTTTAAAATAAAATAATCAGGGTCAATTAAAGAATTCAAAAATCATTCCTGAAGTTATAAGTCTAACTTTTATTCATATTTAAGAAAATTTACATTTGCTGGTATCTCTCTAACTTTGGTTATCTACACTTCCAAATTATGAGCCACGTTGTCTCAGCTCCCGTCGAATATTTGTGCGTTCAACTACTGCCCACAAATATTCTGACAATGTCATCCTATATATAAATTGATATTATAACAAATTATTTAAATTTAATATAAAATAATTGAATAAATTCAAATCATAATCACTAAGCTGAAGCTGTTTCTGAAGCTGAACATCATGATGCTGAAGTTGTTTCTGAAGCTGAAGATGATGATGCTGAAGCTGTTTCTGAAACTGAGAATGATGATGCTGTCTTAAGTGTTGAAGAGGATGATACTGAAGCTCTCCCAGGAGTTAAAAATAATAATTCTCCCAGGTGCTGAAAATGATGTTGTAATGATGCAAATAGGTAATAAAAATTCATTTTTCCTGAATTTAATATATACTCTATGACTCTATACCGATTTGATAATAAATTTTTTGAATTAATATTCCAGCAAGAGAGAACAACTCTAATGGATCAGGGCTGTGGAGAAGTATTGATGGTTTCGACTTTGAAGACGTAGAAATGGAAGAAGACAATGATGAAGAAATATGCGCTATTTGTTTAATAAATAAGGCAAAAGCCAAATTTTCTATGTGTCGTCATATATGCTTGTGCCTTAAATGCACATATATGATTGAACACTGTGCAGCTGCATATCGGCGACGTAACTTGAGCGTAAAGTATAAATACATAATTTGCAGACAAAAGTCACCGGCGATTGTTCGAGTCATTTTCTAATTATTATTTCTATTCAGGGATAGACTTTAATTTTCATAGTTTATTCTATCCAATTGATTTAAATTTAATCTCAGTTTTTAGTAAAAAATATTCTTATAAATTACTTTCATTACTCTCTAAAATAATGAACAAATGAAAGAATATTAAGTCTTAAGAAAAGTAAATTATAATTATTAAGATTAAAATTACGAGCTAATTATTATGTTCAATGGACGAGTAAAAAAAATATAAAAATCTACATTTACAGTCTAAAAACCTTAAAGTACAAAAAAAACCTTTCTTAATTTTTCTAAAGCAGTATGTTACTCGTTACATGTTGATCAATAATACTATTTATTAGACAGAAATTTATTTTCTTCAACCTCATTTGTGCTACACTTCTTTAGAATAGAAAAAACAAATTAAGTTATTTTTTTTTAAAATATACTTATTATTATGTAACTTACATACACGTATAATATATTTTTATTTGAGTAATTAAAAATACTTAATGGAAAAATTACGTTTTTGTGTTAAAACTAATTGTCGTGTGAACTAAATTGAGTAATGATAGAAATTTTATAGGATCTTAATCTTATTTCTCTTCAATACATAATTTATTTGTGTGAAAATTTATTTTGTTTTTTAGAAAATATGTCATTAATGAAAAAAGAGTTCGAAATAAAAATTATATTAAAAAAAAAAATTACACAATGGAAGAAACTAACTTTATTAGAAAAGTTAAACTAAGCGTAAATTAATGATACAAATAATATATTTTATTTTATTTATAATTACGATAATACTAGAAGACTGTCTTACTGATAGTCAATTAAAACACAAACTAACTAAAGAAATAGCAAGTAATTCAGTAACTTAAATGAAGTATATTTTTATTATTTTGAATTGTGTAATTGATATTGTAAAGAAATTAACTCAATATAACTTGATGTGGTATATCTCTAACGATGGAAAATATCGATATGAGTAATTGGTTTTGAAGAAAATTATGCTCCATTTCAAGAAGATCAATATAATATTTATTTTTGGTAAGTAAAGTTGTTATTAAACAGTTCAAAATTCAAAATCATTAAAAAAGATAATTATTTATCTCTATATTTTTTACATCACATTCTTCATATTGAATTAATATTTAATATTAAGAGAATTATTATAAACAATTTGAAGAGCTTTGAGTAAATAAATTATGGCCATTAATGTTGGTAGTAAATGAGTACATCCTTCCTGTTGGATGATATTATTTTTTATGAAAAATTGTATACATATATGAGTTATATCTTATTTTATCTTACCATTGAAATACGATATCAATGATAATAAATACTGAATTTTTTTACTTAAGTGTGACAGAAATGAACATATTACTTGTAGACATAATTCGTGATGAAGTTTGAAATCTATTCAGTTTGATACAATCATTGGATATCCAAAAATAAAATTATAAATAAATTACCGCTCTTCCTACGTTAATGATAAGAGTAATGATGAACACTTTATCAATATTATTTTTTAACAAGCTTTCTTGTACAATTTATAACTTACTTCTAAATTTAATGTATCCAAACCAATGTTGTCTATGCTTCATAATGCAGGATATTTTCCATTTATGCATTCTTTGTTAAATTTATCTAATATAGATGATATTTTTGTTCGATTATATAAAAAAAATCCTCCTTCTTTATTACTGATAACTTTTTTATCAGCTTCAGGATTTTCTGCTATAATAACTGGATGACTTGGTTTCTTTTATGTAACTTCACATATAATCTTCATTGAAATTACATGGCTATTTTAAATTATTATTTATTATTATCATTAGATTATAAGCCTAAATATACACTCGGCGTCATTAAGGCTGGGCTGAAGTCAGAGAGGCGACTGATTCCCCCTATCCAAATACATGGGATCGGGATATTTTTAATTTCTTCGCCAATTTACTATTATTTCTATAAAATTAGGTACCAAATTACAGAGGAATCAATGCCGGACTGACGTAAACAACAATTTTTTGTATATAGTTTATATTTTCATTGAAAAAATTAGAAAGAATAATGAAAAAATTATGAACTGACTTGCCGCGCTTAAATTCCAAGATGGCGGCCACATCATTCAGATGAAAAATCACTAATTATGCTATTTTTATACGTTTTTTGCCCAAAATTCGTGTTTGCGTCAGTTCTTGCCATCTGTCTGAATGTCAAAAAAATCAATTCATAGTATAAAATTGAATAATTTAGTAATAATTAGAAATATTGTATTCCAGATGATATTCTCCGGAAAATTAGTTTGAAAAAATTCCGATGGGTGACAGCATTATGCTCGTAGATGACCTCAGTCATCCATATTGAAAAAATGCTCAATCCGTATCCAGAACTGATGGTGCCCTGCATTTTGGTAAGTAATTTGTGTATGAGTGTTACGTTTAATATATGTATGTCATGTAAACATAGTGCATACATGTAATACTCCTATATTGCTAGTCGGTATAGGGAGAGAGACTTAGACATTACGGTGCAGACATATATGCGTTTGTCTCTCTTATTATACGCTGCGACTTGTGCGCATGATCGTAAATGAAGCGTGCGCATTAGATAGCATTTCAATTTGTACAAGAAATGAGATATGAGATATTCATTTTGCATATGAAGTAGCGTCTGTTTTACATGCTACATCCAATTTTTTATATATTTTAATTGACTCCATGTAAAATGTCAAGTTTGTATTATACAATCAAAAGGCGACGCTACTAAAGGCACAATGCCTTTATTATCGCAAATAAAAAATCGCGGACCATATATAACACCATCAAAGGATCACATGGCTATTTGCAAAGTTTGCGAACAGATTATCAGAAAATATCAATCGGAAATAAGTAAACCTTCAATTAAACCATTTTTTAATAAATAAAATATTTAACAACATAGGGATGCAATTTGACAATAAAATCATGAATGAACACATTTTATCACAAGATATTTTGGATAATCATCGATCGCAACTTTGCAAATACGTTATTGAATTATATTTAAATACTCGGTTACATTATGAAGCCAAAAAAATGTCCAAGAAGGATCATTTTATAAGACAAAAATATACAAAACTCGTATTATTTAAACACCAATAAGTTTAATAATGTATAATTTGTTATACTGGTATGTGTAAATAATAAATTATTTATTGTTAAATATTATTTTTTTTATCTTAGTTTTTTATTTCCTTATATCCTTTAATCAATTCCCCATTTTTTCTGAAATGCCTGTTTCAAATATGTTGTTCATTTGAATGAAGGTGCTTATAAGAAGTAGAATATGCAAACTTTATTTTAAAAAAATGAAATAAAATCTTTTTTCATTAACAAAGAAAAAAAACATTTCCATTTGTAAATTGTTTAAAATTAATTTCAGAGCTCATGAATGCTACATTTTTTATACAGTAAACTTTTAAGTTATTAAATAAAGATATTTAAAATCCAATAGCTTGTATGCTATTTTTCATTATCATTATCACATTTTAATTGTATTTAGTGTATAATAATTGTCATTAAAATATAGACAGGAAAAAAAATATTTTTTAAATTAATAATCATGAATATTTATTTATCATCATCACATTTATATATGTATAATTAAAAAATAGGAGTGCAATGTCAACTATTGTGGTGATGCACAAAAGTGATTAGTATGTAGTTTGTAAAATCTAATACAAAAATAATAACTCAAAGGAACAATAATTGACTTAATTATTATTTTTCGCATTTATTACATGTTATTTTACTACTGTGGATGTTGGGTCAAACTCAAGGAGTTGGGGCAGCTTGGGGAAAAGACTTTAAAATTTTAATTCTCCAAAAACTTTCAATTGTAATTTTTATAAAACAATTTAATTTATACTGGTATTTAAAAATATTATTTATAGTCATCGAATTGAATTAGAATTATTGAACAATAAAAATTAATTTGTTCTTACAACTTTAGATTATTTTATTTGTTATAAATTTATTTACAAAGAAATAATGTATAGAAATACCTTTGAAATTAGATATTAAATTATTATATATAAATGATTTAATTATTATACATGTTTAAACAATTATTAATTGAAGTTATTCTACTAATAATAATAATAATAATAGAGAAAAGAAAAGAATGAAGAAAAAAAAAGATTTGAGTACCCGAGACTCACTGCCGGAGTCGGGAGCTTTACCGCTGAGCGGGAGCGTGACATCCGTCCCCAATAAGATGTCAGTCAAAGGCATTTTTACAATCTTTTAAATTTGAATCTTTAAATGTATAATCTTACTGATTGTTAATCAAATTCTATGATGCCCAGATTTTTTATCTAATGATCATTTTAAAAATAAGCTTTATTCTTTTAATCTTTTAAAATTGGTTTTTTTTATTTTCAATCATTTAATATTCAATCAAATTATAAAAATTTTTCTTTTTTTAATGTTTATCATTTCGTTGAGCAGTCAACTTAAGAAATTAGGACTGGTAAATTATTTTGCGTCGGTATAGTAGAAAAAACATTCAACTAGTGTCACTGTTTTCTGAAAGATGACAGTAATTGCACTGTTTCGAATCAAAAATTCAAAATGCTTGTACAAAGAAAAGTCTTCTTTCTGGCTCATGTAATGTCATGTAATTCCTACTACATAAATAACGATGTTTAGGCTTATAATCTAATGATAATAACATTTTTATCTTAATGTTAACGTAATAACGTAATCCAAGTGAAAAAAATTTGAAAACTGAGTTATTAAAAAGTTGAAAAACTCCAAAAATAATCTCTGTCAGTATTATTCTCTTCTTTAATAAACATAAACAATTTTTGTGCAACGAAAAAAAAAAGTTTTATTACTTAAGTTTTTATAAAAATAAATCAGTATTTGTAATAAATACCTCAATTTACCTGAATTTAAATATAAATATAATATGAATATAAATTTATTAATAAATTTTAATATAAATCACTACTCAATTCAATTATTTTAAAATAAAATAATCAGGGTCAATTAAAGAATTCAAAAATCATTCCTGAAGTTATAAGTATAACTTTTATTTATATTTAAGAAAATTTACATTTGCTGGTATCTCTTTAACTTTGGTTTTCTACACTTCCAAATTATGAGCCACGTTGTCTCAGCTCCCGTCGAATATTTGTGCGTTCAACTACTGCCTACAAATATTCTGACAATGTCATCCTATATATAAATTGATATTATAACAAATTATTTAAATTTAATATGAAATGATTGAATAAATTAACAAATTATATAAGTACCTTCCATTTCTCAAGGACTCTTGTAAATTATTAATGTACAAGTCAATTGTATGTTGAATTGCTCGAGAATGATTCTGTCGTGTAGTTTCATTCATTATTCTACAATATTCAATGTCACTGTCACAAATTATGTTTATTAATCGATCTGAAAAATGAAATTTAATTCAATACAGAATTATGAATATGTATAAATATATATATTAAATGTGTTTTAATATTTACCCAAAAAATTACTTTTTTGTGTTAAAACTAATTGTCGTGTGAACTTAATTGAGTAATAATAAAAATTTAATAGGATCTTAATTTTATTTCTCTTCAATATATAATTTATTTGTGTGAAAATTTATTTCGATTTTTAAAAAATATGTCATTAATGAAAAAAGAGTTTGAAATAAAAATTATATTGAAAAAAAACCTGTTTAAAAAATTTCATTACACAATGGAAGAAACTAACTTTATTAGAAAAGTTAAACTAAGCGTAAATTAATGATACAAATAATATATTTTATTTTATTTATAATTACGATAATACTAGAAGACTGTCTTACTGATAGTCAATTAAAACACAAACTAACTGAAGAAATAGCAAGTAATTCAGTAACTTAAATGATTGATGAAACAAAAAAAGGAAATATATTGAAGAAAAATTCAATTTAAAAGTAAAGTATTTTTTTATTATTTTGAATTGTGTAATTGATATTGTAAAGAAATTAACTCAATATAACTTGATGTGGTATATCTCTAACGATGAAAAATATCGATATAAGTAATTGGTTTTGAAGAAAATTATGCTCCATTTCAAGAAGATCAATCTAATATTTATTTTTGGTAAGTAAAGTTGCTATTAAACAATTCAAAATTTAAAATCATATAAGTATTTTGAATTTTTGATTGAAAACAGTGTAATTACTGTCATCTATTAGAAAACAGTGACACTAGTTGAATTTATTTTTCTACTATACCGACGCAAGATAACTTACCAGTCCTAATTTCTTAAGTTGACTGTTCAACGAAATGATAAACATTAAAAAAAGAAAAATTTTTATAATTTGATTGAATATTAAATGATTGAAAATAAAAAAAAACCAATTTTAAAAGATTAAAAGAATAAAGCTTATTTTTAAAATGATCATTAGATAAAAAATCTGGGCATCATAGAATTTGATTAACAATCAGTAAGATTATACATTTAAAGATTCAAATTTAAAAGATTGTAAAAATGCCTTTGACTGACATCTTATTGGGGACGGATGTCACGCTCCCCCGCTGAGCTACGAAGCACACGAAAACTTATTTACTATAACTCAATTTTAAGTTGTGAAAGGGAGGTGGCTTGCCCTTCTCCAATTGCCAATTCTCCCTCTACGGTAGTGACGCTTGCGCACAACAGTTCAAATGAAAAGAGACAGACATATTCATTTTCTGTCTCACTTCAGAGGCCACGCGCCCACTTACGGGAACTAACAATATAGGAGTATCTAGAGTAGCAGTAGATACTCGGCGCCAAGTGCACATTCACCTTTTCCCTCTCTCTCTCTTTCTCACTAGCGCGCTCTTTCCCCCATGAGCGCCGAGGCTACCGACTACTCTATACACGAAAAATTTTGTGTGACGTCATCAACGCATCTTTATATGCAAATATCATTATAATTGCTACATATTATGATTTCATATTTAATAGGTAGTTATCTTATATCATGAGCTTCCAATTAAACGTTAAACGAGAATTTTTTATTAATTATTAACGGAGTTATAAATAAGCCATGCCCCTAACAGCGATATTTCTGCTATTCAAGATTTTTTCGCTCGCTGTTTCACTCTACTTAATCGAGCGCTCTATCATGTGTTCTCTCTTACTGAATATGTCTTTTGTCACTTTCTTTCACATTGGGCTCCCTACAGTGCCCTCTTTCTTGCGTTACGTATTGTTATCACTCTCTTTCACGTTAACCTCGTAATATTTCCTTCTCTCTTGCCTAACCAAGAGACATCTATGTTCTGAATAATAGTCCAGTCAATATAGGAGGCTTGGCTCTATTTGTCTTGAAAATTTTTGTACAAAGGGCAATTTTTAATTTTCTAATGTCAAAATATCCGTAATGACCTGTAGAAAAAATGTGCCCAAAAACGAAAGTGCGCTGATTTTTTTTATATGATTTTTTCGCATTTTAGTGGTCCCGTGTATCTAAGCGAGACAGCACTATAGGCGGCACCACGCGCTAGAGAAGGACATAACTATCGGAATGAAAAAATCGTATTTTCGATAAAAAAAATTGTAGTTTTCTTGTTCAATATTATTTTATTAATTATTTGATGAAATATTTGCCTAAAATAAGTAAATAAATAATGAATGAATATAATAAATAAATATATTATTTACTATAATGAAGAAATTTTTTATACATAAATAAAAAAACAAATTTTTATAAATAAATGAAAAAATTACCAACTTTAAGAAATTGATGATTTTGTAGGTTTTTTTTGTTCATCAAATAATTAATAAAATAATATTGAACAAGAAAACTACAATTTTTTTTATCGAAAATACGATTTTTTCATTCCGATAGTTATGTCCTTCTCTAGCGCGTGGTGCCGCCTATAGTGCTGTCTCGCTTAGATACACGGGACCACTAAAATGCGAAAAAATCATATAAAAAAAATCAGCGCACTTTCGTTTTTGGGCACATTTTTTCTACAGGTCATTACGGATATTTTGACATTAGAAAATTAAAAATTGCCCTTTGTACAAAAATTTTCAAGACAAATGGAGCCAAGCCTCCTATATTGACTGGACTATAATGAAAAATGTTTCCTGCGTGTTGTATATCGATTTAAATAAACTTTTTTAGGAATTATTGGTAAAGAAAAGTTTTAAATGATCAATGAAAAATAAGTGTTTGTCGAATAATAACAACAAAAGAATATGATTAAAAAAAGTAAAAAGTGTTTCCCGCGTGTTGCATATCGATTTTAGTAGATTTCATTTGGAATCATGGATAAAATGATGTTCTAGATGATTGAATGAAAAAACAATTATAAGAAATAGAAAAAAGTTCAACAAAATAATGTCTTATAGAAATAGTGAAAAATATGATATTTCAATAAGACATTATTTAAAGCCAACCATAAAATTTATAACAATTTTAGGTAGTTCCTATGCTACATAGGTGTATTTTCTGCTCTTTTATTACTTTGCCAAGCCAGTTTTTTATTTTTCTGGAATAGAAAAAAGTTCAACAAAATAATGTCTTATGAAAATAGTGAAAAATATGAAATTTCAATAAGGAATTATTTTGTTGAACTTTGTTCTATTTCAGAAAAATAAGAAACTGGCTTTGCAGAGTAATAAAAAAGCAGAAAATACACCTATGTAGCATAGAAACTACCTAAAATTGTTATAAATTTTGTGATTGGCTTTAAATAATGTTTTATTGAAATATCATATTTTTCACTCTTTCTATAAGACATTTTTTTGTTAAACTTTTTTCTATTTCAGAAAAATAAGAAACTGGCTTTGCAGAGTAATAAAAGAGCAGAAAGTGCACCCATGTAGCATAGGAACTACCTTAAATTGTTATAAATTTTGTGATTGGCTTTAAATAATGTCTTATTGAAGTATCATATTTTTCACTCTTTCTATAAGACATTTTTTTGTTGAACTTTTTTCTATTTCAGAAAAATAAAAAACTGGCTTTGCAGAGTAATTAAAAAAGCAGAAAATACACTCATGTAGCATAGGATCTATCTAAAACTGTTATAAATTTTGTGGTTGGCTTTAAATAATGTCTTATTGAAATATCATATTTTTCACTCTTTCTATAAGACATTTTTTTGTTGAACCTTTTTCTATTTCAGAAAAATAAGAAACTGGCTTTGCAGAGTAATAAAAGAGCAGAAAATGCACCCATGTAGCCTAGGAACTACCTTAAATTGTTATAAATTTTGTGATTGGCTTTAAATAATGTCTTATTGAAATATCATATTTTTCACTCTTTCTATAAGACATTTTTTTGTTGAACCTTTTTCTATTTCAGAAAAATAAGAAACTGGCTTTGCAGAGTAATAAAAGAGCAGAAAATGCACCCATGTAGCATAGGAACTACCTTAAATTGTTATAAATTTTGTGATTGGCTTTAAATAATGTCTTATTGAAATATCATATTTTTCACTCTTTCTATAAGACATTTTTTTGTTGAACTTTTTTCTATTCTAGAAAAATAAGAAACTGGCTTTGCAGAGTAATGAAAAAGCAGAAAATACACCTATGTAGCATAGGAACTATCTAAAATTGTTATAAATTTTTAAATTTTCGAAATAAATAAAAATAAAAATTCAATAATTTTTAACGTTGTTGTCTTGAGACAGCGCGCTCGGAGAGCGCGCGTTGTTTCTAGTAACCTTATTGAAAAAAAAAATTAATTTGGAAGAAGAAAATTTTTTTGGAAGTTTGGTGACTGTCTTCAAAATTCCAATTCTTCACCAAATTTCCATTTTGATCGCACGAAATGTTACCGAACTTCCACTTGCACGTATATATACTACTATATTAATTTCTGGTGTCTATCTGTCTGTTCGGGGTAATCTCCAAAACGGTTAATTCGATTGCGACCAAATTTAACAGATATGTAGAGGGGGTTGTTCGGAAAGTTATATGCTACTTTTTGTTAATGTGAATTGTTTATAACAATTAAATTTGTTATAAACAATTGAAAACAGGATTTATTCAATTTGAGATCTTTCAACGGGAAATTTTTTCTTTTACTGAAACAATGTTATCCACTGTGTAAAATGAATATAAACATACTTCTTTTGTTCGTAACATACCATTTGTTGTAAAAGAACAGAAATTGAGTTTTACGATCATTTCCTTTCATCATCAGTAAGAGTGCTCCTGTAACTGGAGGAGTTACCCAGTGAACACAGAATGTAAATGTGACAGTCACCAAAATTCCATATCAATACTATTTGTTTTAATCTTCAATATCCGTTATTAGGTAAAAAATTAAATAACTAATTGTGATAAATCTATTTTTTGTAACAAATTTGGATTTTTCCTCAGTTATTCTGCTTCCCCTAGATTTTTGAAGAACAGAACTTATTATATTATATGGTTTTTAACCGTATATCCGACATTTATCGTATTTTTCTGTTACTTTTCTTTTTTTTATAGATTTCATAATTATTTTGGAAGTTTGATGACTGTCACCAAACTTCCATAATCGTTGTAGGGAAGTTTGGTGACAGTCACCAAAATTCCAATTCGTCACCAAACTTCCACTTTGGTCTCACAAAATGTTACCAAACGTCCACTTGCATGTATATATATATATATGTATATATGTATATACTTCTACTGTTATACAAGAGGAACGCTTTAACTTCATAGCTATAGATATTATATCAACGTTACTATGTCAGTAACGCGGATGATTTGGTGATGTGAACTTACAAGTTTGTCCCCTACTAAAAATTGCTCCAACGCGCCGAAAGAAGTTTTCACTCCAAAAAGAAGTGAAATCCGCACAAAACAGGCATCTAGGAATGCCTGTAAAAACTGGCGCCAAGTCCAAATTCAAGTAAAATTAGTATAAATGGAAAAAGGTAAGATCAAAAAAACATGTGAAATCAAGTAAAACGCCAAGTCAGCTGCGTCTTTTTTCATAATTTTTTCGAACTAGCAATGTACTATTGACTTATAAAATTTCAGTTAATTTTGAAGTACAAAAAAAAAAAATCTTCAAAACCAAAAAACTATGGAACTTGGCCCAATTTTGTCTTTAAAGTCTGCCCAATTTAGTTTCAAATGTTCTTATGTACGAACTATAATATATGGAACTGTTGAAAGAATTCAAAAAATTGGGCCAAGTTCCATAGTTTTTTGGTTTTGAAGATTTTTTTTTTTTGTACTTCAAAATTAACTGAAATTTTATAAGTCAATAGTACATTGCTAGTTCGAAAAAATTATGAAAAAAGACGCAGCTGACTTGGCGTTTTACTTGATTTCACATGTTTTTTTGATCTTACCTTTTTCCATTTATACTAATTTTACTTGAATTTGGACTTGGCGCCAGTTTTTACAGGCATTCCTAGATGCCTGTTTTGTGCGGGTTAGATATATGACATAGTGTATCACTTCACAATGCCTTATACTTTGATGACTATTGCAGTTAGAATAAATGAAAAAGATGATACTCATTTAACATTAATTAATATAATACCTGAAAATAACTTCAAATACATATATTCATGCATTATTATTATTCTTATTGGGTATAAATGTTAATATCAAGATTATGCTGGCCATGTGGTTAGAACGTCAGAGGTCTATTTTGCCGGGCAGGGTTCGATCCCAGTCATAATACTTTTTTTTCTACTTTATTCGTTAGATTAGCATGTAATTATAATATTGACATGCCATAATTAATCCTTTATAACGATTTGATTTCTTTTTCTCTCTACTCATTGAATTTATTGACGCTAAGTCGGAAAATATTTAAACAGAGCCATAAACTTTTTTTTTGTATAAATACATTGATAATAGCCTGTGTTTAACAACTTATACATTTTTACATGTATTAACAATGTTATGTTATTAACAAGTTAATCATATTATTATTAACATTGAAAAGTAGTTTAAACAATCTGTGGCGAGTTCCGGCACTTCTCCGGCAAGCTCTACCCCCACTCTCTGTGCCCAAGCCTGCAGCTTATAATTTTTAAGCATATATGAGCATATATAAGCGTATCGGAACCATAATAGCTCAGTGGTTACAGCATCGGTCTTTTATTTTGCTAGGCAGGGTTCGATTCCAGTCATTGGCAATTTTTTTTTCTTTTTTTGCTTAAGTGACTTTATATACTCATAAATTAATTCATATATTATATTAAATTATTCTTCCAATTAATTACGGAAAACAGCTTGTTTTTCTGAAAATAAGCTGAGGGTGAGGAACAAGTTACTATGAATTCTCATTTCTCGAAAGTGTTGTCTTTAAAAGACAATAGGAATTGATTTTGAACTTATATAAACAACCAATTATTGTATTTATATAAAATTTTAATGAAAAAAAAAAGGAAAAAAAAATTGGCTATGATTAAGATCGACTCCTAATCGGTAAAATGAAAGCTTGGTATTCTACTTACAGAGCTAACACATCATCTCTTACACTACGTTTATGTTTATAAATTGTGTAATGCAAGCTTGAGTACGAAGGGTAGGGATAGAGTTTGCCGGCGAAGTGCCGGAAATCCCCGTGGATTATTTCAACTACTTCTAAATTGCTTTAAGGCTGGGCTGAAGTCAGAAAGTTTCCCGGAGTTGACTTTACGCCCTCGTGTTGTCCGGCAAAAGGCCGAAGCTTGACATCAACTGAAATTGAGTAGGTAACAGGGAAATCGTTCGAAAAATGATAATTTTCAGGGATGCACTACAAAAAGGGAGCCTTAGGGCACCAAGAAATTTACAAATTTCAGAATAATCTGTTTCGAGCAAGACAGAGCACAGAATATATCTATTTATCTCCGTCTTATTTTTCAGAGAAGACTGCGAGTTCGAACAGTTGACGAGCAAGCACATCCCCCACCCTCTGTTACCAAGCCTGAAGCTTATGATATCTAAACGTAAACAAAGCAAATGAACATATGTTGGCTCTGTAGTCAGAAGATTCGACATTTATTTTACCGAACGGTGTTCGATTCCAATTGCGGAAAATTTTTGTTTTTTAATTCAAATTGCATGTAATTGCAATTTTATCATGCCGAAAATGAGTTTTAAATTTCAATTTTTATGTAAAATTATTTTTCAATCAATCGATGACAAATGAGACAATATTTGAACAGGGTCATTAACCTTTTTTTGTACAAATACATTGATAATAGCCTTTTTTAACAACTTATTAACAATAAAAAATAGTTTAAACAATCCGCGGCAAGTTCCGACACTTCACCGGCAAGCTCTACCCCCACTCTCTGTGCCCAAGCCTGTAGCTTATAATTTTCAAGCATCTTCACTATTATTGAAACCATAATAGCTCAGTGATTAGAGCACCAATCTTTTATTTTGCTGGGCAGGGTTCGATCCCAGTCATAGGCAATTTTTTTTTCTGTATCTTGTTCAAGTGACTTTATATACTTATAAATCAATTCATATATTTTATTACATTATTCTTCCAATTAATTACGAAAAAAACTTGTTTTTCTGAAAATAAGCTGAGGGTGAGGAACGAGTTACTATGAATTCTCTTTTTTAGAAAATGTTGTCTTTAAAAGACACTAGGAATTGATTTTGAACTTATACAAACAACCAATTATTGTATTTATATAAAATTTTTATGAAAAAAAAAAATTGGCTATAACTGGGATCGAACCCTAATCGGTAAAATGAAAGCTTGGTGTTCTACTCACAGAGCTAACATATTATCTCTGACATCATGTTTATGTTTATAAATTGTATAATGCAGGCTTGAGTACGAAAGGTGGGGATAGAGCTTGCCGGCGAAGTGCCGGAAATCCCCGTGGATTATTTCAACTACTTCTAAATATTTCTAAATTGCTTAAAAAAAAGCTACGTTCATATAGCTATAGTAAAAAAAGTGTTTATAACTCTGTTCATATGTTTTCCGACTCGGCGTCGATAAATTACATAAATAATTGAGAAAAAAAAATCAAATCGTTGGTAAGAATTCATTTTAGCATGTTAATATTATAATTACATGCAAATCTAACAAATGAAAAAGAAAAAAAAAACTACCATGACTGGAATCGAACCCTGCCCATCAAAATGAAAGATCGATGCGCTAACCACCGAGCTATTATGATTACAAAACATCTATATATGCTCAAAAATTATAAGCTGCAGGCTTGGGCATAGAGAGTAGGGGTAGAGCTTGCCAGCGAAGTGCCGGAACTCGCCACGGATTGTTTAAACTACTTTTCAATGTTGATAATAATATGATTAACTTGTTAATAACATAACATTGTTAATACATGTAAAGATGTATAAGTTGTTAAACACAGGCTATTATCAATGTATTTATACAAAAAGAAAGTTTATGGCTCTGTTCAAATATTTTTCGACTTAGCGTCAATAAATTCAATGAATAAAGAGAAAAAAAATCAAATTGTTATAAAAGATCAATTATAGCATGTCAATATTATAATTACATGCTAATCTAACGAATAAAGTAGAAAAAAAAAAATTGGTTATGACTGGGATCGAACCCTGCCCGGCAAAATAGAACTCTGATGCCCTAACCACATGGCCAGCATAATCTCGATATTGAGTAAATGTATATTTGTTTTTACACTACATGCTTGGATACGCCGACTTGGAATTGAGCTTCCTTATTAACATTTATACCTAATAAAAATGATACTAATGGATGAATATATGTATTTGAAGTCATTTGCAGGTATTATATTAATTAATGTTAAATGAGTATCATCATTTTCATTTATCCTAACTGCAATAGTCATCAAAGTGTAGGGCATTGTAAAGTGATACACTATGTTTACATCACATACATATATTACCCGTACACACACATACCGAATTTACTCGCCAAAAATGCAGGGCACCATCAGTTCTGGATACGGATTGAGCATTTTTTCAATATGGATGACTGAGGTCATCTGCGAGCATAATGCTGTCACCTATCAGAATTTTTTAAAACTAATTTTCCGGAGAATATCATCTGGAATACACGATTTCTAATTATTTCTAAATTATTCAATTTTATACTATGAATTGATTTTTTTAACATTCAGACAGGTGGCAAGGACTGACGCAAACACGAATTTTGGGCGAAAAACGTATAAAAATGAAATAATTAGTGATTTTTCATCTGAATGATGTGGCCGCCATCTTGAAATTTAAGCGCGGCAAGTCAATTCATAATTTTTTCATTATTCTTTCTAATTTTTTTAATGAAAATATAAACTATATACAAAAAATTGTTGTTTACGTCAGTCCGGCATTGATTCCTCTGTAATTTGGTACCTAATTTTATAGAAATAATAGTAAATGGGCGAAAAAATTAAAAATATCCCGATCCCATGTATTTGGATAGGGGGAATCAGTCGCCTCTCTGACTTCAGCCCAGCCTTAATGACGCCGAGTGTATATTTAGGCTTATAATCTAATGATAATAATAAATAATAATTTAAAATAGCCATGTAATTTCAATGAAGATTATATGTGAAGTTACATAAAAGAAACCAAGTCATCCAGTTATTATAGCAGAAAATCCTGAAGCTGATAAAAAAGTTATCAGTAATAAAGAAGGAGGATTTTTTTTATATAATCGAACAAAAATATCATCTATATTAGATAAATTTAACAAAGAATGCATAAATGGAAAATATCCTGCATTATGAAGCATAGACAACATTGGTTTGGATACATTAAATTTAGAAGTAAGTTATAAATTGTACAAGAAAGCTTGTTAAAAAATAATATTAATAAAGTGTTCATTATTATTCTCATCTCGATTGAAAATAAAAAAAAACCAATTTTAAAAGATTAAAAGAATAAAGCTTATTTTTAAAATAATCATTAGATAAAAAATCTGGGCATCATAGAATTTGATTGACAATCAGTAAGATTATACATTTAAAGATTTAAATTTAAAAGATTGTAAAAATGCCTTTGACTGACATCTTATTGGGGACGGATGTCACGCTCCCCGAGCCCGCACCCGAGGCTGCAAAGTCGAAAAACGACATGTAGGAACCGAGCGCTTCCGGTCAATTAAAGTTGGACTCGTAGTGGTATGTCGCAAGGCGTTGAGCTAGATGCGTGTATCCTCGTGCCTTTCTGGGACATAAGGATTTATCCACGTCGCACTTTCATTTGTTGGTCAACATTAGCAGCAATGTCTATAAACAAAACAATTAATAAATAAACTAATGAGAATTATTATTTTTCTACATTTAATCTTTGCATGTTAATGAAACTATTATTCATTTATTAATATTCTCTTTGGATCTTTTTTTATATAAGTATTTCTATCATTCACTGTCGGTATATACTAGTGCTGCTATGTTCATAGGGTAATCATTCGGAATTATTACATACACAACACTTATTGAAAATTGGAGTCGTTAGCAATTAAATGTGTATGTATATGTCATTTTGGAAGTTTTCAATAAAAATAATATAAAAAATGTACAAACGATTTTCTGATCTTTCCATAAGTGGAAAATCAAAATATTTGACAAGCTTGACAAAAATTTCAAACGAGTTACATAAAAGACAAACTATAACCCTAGCTCAGGTTATGAATGTTGAATTGGCAGATGTCCCAGGAAATTTATCAGCATCATCAGATAGAGTTGAAAGGTAATAATCTTTGAAAAAAAATCTCTTTACAATTTATTGAAAGAATCATATTATAAAAAGTTCATTATTTTATATTTATAGAGTTTCCAATGATAGTTGCCCGTATTGAAATGAATTTCTGAAAAAACTCTGGAAAAAACTCTGAAAAAGTCTGTGATTTGGAACATTACCAGAGTTTCGGCAGTATTGCCAAAGACTCTGGTAAATTTCTGGAAAAACCCTGGAATTTTAACTAACTAATCCTGCTACTTTTTAGGAAATGTCTGGGGAAAATTTTGGGAAACTCATAATGTTTTTTTTTTGTTATTTATTTCATCATAGTAATATAAATTCTTCTTTCTCATGTTTTATTATGTTTATTTATATACTTACAAAACATGTGTAAACATAGCTACAAAAAAATTGTCAAGACATTTTATGACATTTTCAAGTACTTTGTACTAAGACTCACATAATTTTTATATATTGTAACGTCATTTCCTGCCCCCTAAAGGTTGTACTCCATAACGCACCTTCCTTCAGGTGGGAATCCTAATTAGAACCATCCCTGGGAGACTACAACTACTTCACCTAGGGCGCAAAGTTATTTTTATTCACCAGAATAACTAAACTGGTGTAACTTTAACTAATACCAACTTAAATCTAAACTCAATATCTCAAAACTTACTAACTAACTCAAAATTCACAGAAAAATTTCAAAATCTCAATACTTAAAACTAAACCTTAAACTTATATCTAACTTAACTAAGATGGTTCTACAAAATCAGGATCCTCCTGAACAGGGCATGTCCTGGTCCTTAGTTGTGTAGCTTGTGGAGAGAGGTCGTGTCCGGCCAACAAAATACGAATAAATGAAAGAAATAAAAAAACAAATCAATAAAATTAACTAACGGGATGAGTTGAAGGTCCCCAAACTGCAAAAAATAAACTGACAGGTTCACCATTAACTTTACTTTATCGAACTTCCTTAACTGTATTTGTTAAGAATTAATTAATTCTCAGTTTGAATTTGCCAGCTGACAGGAACTTCAGCGGCCATCTTGGGACTGGGTCGATAACCAATCGACCAAATAATCAATAATTCTTGATCTAGTTACTCATTTGACTAATTTTCAGTGTCCTTTTTGACTAATGAAGTTCCTGTCGCCATTCTTTCACTGTTCTTGTTCACGTGTACACGCCATTCACATTCTTTCTTAACAAATTTGAGAGTTTTGAGTCAATCATCAGTACTAGCGCTACTGTAAATCATCAGAAACATTCAAGTTGTAGTCTACAATAGAAAGAGTTCAAGACAATTCAATGTAACTTCGAGTATTTTAACTTAATTCATCTTTTGCATTGCATTGATAGGCTAACGCCACGTGCTCAATCACATCTTCTTGACTTGTGAAGCGTGTTGAGCTCGTGTGGGAGGTCAATAACACCAAATACACCAAGTTAAGCATTTATCAGAAATTCAATGAAAATTCAGTAAATCGAAATTGACATTCAGTGATTTCGAGCGATATTTAATCTTCCTATTCAGTAACAAAAAGTTTGTCAGTGTATTTAGTGTACCTGTTAGTGCTGAAAATAAAGATACTTTATTTATTATAAAACCTGACTTCTGTTTGCTCTGTATCGGCACAATCATTCCTATCCTTAAACGGTTAGGTTAAATTCACAAGTTGAGATTTTCTCAACAACGTGATTCTATACAATTCAAAATCTTGAAAACTAAAAGTCCGTCAGTCAAATATTTAATTTTTAAATCAACTTCATTACAACTTCACTTCAATAATATTTCCTTGAAGACATGCCAAAACTAAATTCAATAAATCTCATATTAAATAAATGTTCGAATTAATCATTAAATCATAATATATATTTTTTTTTAACACAAATATATTGTATTTTTACAAACTTGCAGTTACTTATATAATAAAATGTTTTAAATAATGGTTGAACTAAGGTTGAAACGGATGTTACTTATTTCTGATGTATCTTTGAAACACTGCTATAATTTATATTAAAAACGAATGAAAAAGAATGAATTTTAAATATATGTTAATATACAAAGAGTAACCTAATATTGCAGATATCTGAATAAAATGTCGATTTAGAAAACTTATCATGAAATTTCAATGATACTAATCTACGTGCAAAAACTTATGAAATTCCATGCCATTGACATTTTTTTTTTGTATTTTAACTCGACACATACATCTTATTATCTGTTAATTGATGTATATACCGCGGCTTATAATGATGTAAATTTTTATGTAAAACAATACCCCACTGTGACGTATATTTTACCAAAAAACAAAAAAAATGCATATGATCTCTAAAACATTCAGTTTATAATTTAATAACATAAATTCTACAGACAATCTATCGAGGTCATTTACTATAATGTATTCAATTTTACCAAATTGAATTAAAATATTTTCTTCGCAAACAACGATAACCATGTCATTTTGAAAATATATGCCATTAATTGTTACTGATTAAAATGAATGATAAGAATCGACGAAGTGATTCTTATTTAAATGCGCTCGAATATCATCATAGTTTTGTAGTTGATCAAAAATGATCAGAATACTTTGACTGTAAACTATTCTGTCTTAGAATCCTTTTCTGCCTACTAGTCTATATGCAAAACTAATTGGATTTTTTATTGCTAACGAATAATAAATATTTTTTCTGGACCGAGTAACATGAGCGTTTTCTTTGAACTTTTTATGTTTTGCCCCGAAACGCAAGTCTGATAAAGAATTCATAAGTCCGTTGTTCAAAATTAACGTGAATACACTAAATTTCTCTTAATGTTCAATATAATTTCTATGATTGATTTTTTTCTGGTATTAAATTTCCTATAGTTAAACCCAAGTTTTCTCATAAAAATTTCATTTCAGTTACTTGGTGTGATTATTGGAACATAGCCAGATTTTTTAACATTACCAAAATCGAAAAATTTTATTTTGTTATTGAAATTTTCAAGAGTGAATAATTTATCAATTTCAATGAGATTTTTCAAAATTTTACAAATTTCATAATGGCAAACACCTTCTAATATATTGTAAAATAATAGAATGAGAACAACTATTATTAAAAGTTAGTTTATTAAAAATAACAGATTCAAATGCAGAATCAAAGACAAGACGTCTAATGTTAGCTAGTCTCAGTCCTATACTGGAGATAAACAAACTCTCCCCTCGTTGCTATAAACAATCTAATCATCAAGCAATCGCCGTTAACTAACAAACTGTCGTTAGTCAATCCATTTATAGATGGACACACATATATTTTACACTATCATGCATTATATCACAATACGAATTTTCAGTAATATGAAAATTTGGAATGTTATGTAGAACCGAATCTGTTCAATACCACGATCTGAATTTTGTACATCTTTTTCAAAATTAACTTTAGTTCTAAAATACTTGGTATCTTCCGTTATTGCAGTTTGTGAAATTTGTTTATCAGCATAACATATATGACAATGATGATTAGAATTAAAGCTTTCATGAAAGCCAAAAATGGTGTGTATACCTAGATTATCAAAATCACGCAAGGGTTGTGATTTGTGAAATTGAACGAGAAAAATATTTTCAACCATTGAAGTATATTGTTGAGGAATTGTTAGTAATTTACAATAAATAGCGCAAATTTTGTTTACTCCTTTGTGTGAACTTATAGGATTATTAATCTCTAAGTCGTCGAAAAACAACATAAGTGGTATAACAAATTTCCCTGCGAATTTTGCTTTTAATTTTGTCCATAATTCTCTATTTAAATATGATCATATTTGATCTTGTCTTTCACAATTCTCCATGTCTGCTTTAATAGTATCGTAAACATTTGTTAATTCTAAAAATCGTTTTAAAGTTTGTCGAAGTGATATAAATTAACTGGTTACATTTTTTACTGTGATTGTTGTAACGTTATTGATTTTTTTCTTACAGCTCTCTGAACTTATGAAAAATTTAATCGGCCGAATAAGGAAACCAGCCTCTTCAAAATATTTTTCGCGCTTACACTCGGTTTTTAAACTCTCAAACGGATTTGAGAGTATTTGCAACATTTCTTGTGTCTCAAACTCATTTAAATTCTTAGAAACATCGGTGCTCATTTACCTTAATATATCTATAAAACCTGATTTAAATAATTCTGTAGTATTTGTTATTATATCTTGAATTTCTACTTCCCAACAAACGCTCTCGACATTTCGGTTACAACATTTTTAAACTCACTAATGCTAGGTTTTGGTTGAATATCATTTATACATGACGATGGCGATTCTAATATTTCATTCTCATGTAATGTCGGTAAAACAATAATATTACTGAAGATTGGCTTATTTTTTAAATCAAATTTATTTGTAAATTTTTTCATTTTTAAATGTTTTTTAAGGTATAGAAATTGTTAAAAACTCTAAAACAATTACATTATTCACAAGATTTAGGATCATACATAGTACCTGCATGTTTTAGTTTCATATGCATTGATAAAAGCGTTATAGTTTTTTCTATATGTTTCAACGTGGACAAATGTACGTCATTGTAACAAATGTAGTTCAAAATTTATAACGTCTAGCTCTATATATATTTAAAATACCTTTGGTTAATAAAAAAATGTGATTATACATTTATAAATCATAGTCAAATGGAATATTCAATGCATTAAGCAACTTTAACATTGTTATTTCGAAAATTTGAGGAACTTTGGTTTTTAAATCTTTTAACGATAACTATAACTAATGGCATTCAATATTATCAAATTTTAATCATAAAATTTTCTATTTTGTAGTTTTTTCACTTAGTTCTAATTGCTTAACTACTCGTCAAACTACTAGGTGCATCAAATTTAGTATTCACTTTAAATAATAATTGCAAAACATGCATTATATGTTTGGATGCATGGGGATATTCTGCGTGACGAACATGAAAAATTTGAAAAAGTATCTGTAGTGATTTTAAAAGATATTCAAAAATATAACGTACTTCATCTATAACTGGTTATGCCGTGGATAGTTTTCAGGAGTTTAATTAATTTGTAAACACAAATTTTATTTTAAGAGATCACAAATTTATTAATTCACTTAAACTTAGTTACACTTAACTGGTTTACACTAATATTATAGGTGAACAGTTATTTCAATTGATCATTGAATACTATTATCTTATTGATTATATTCTATTTCTCATCCTTCTACTGATTCTAATAGTTTTTGTTTCTACTTCGATCAAGGCTTCCTTTCTACTGACTAAAAAAAAATATGAATGAATTATCAAATATAAAAGTAGTGCATCGTGAAGGTGTTACTGCGCCTGAGAAAAAAAATTGAAATAGCTGCTCTGAGTCTCGAGACATAGGCGGACGGACATCACCGTCAGCATAATTCCAGTACAAGAATGATGTGAGGTAGTCGCGGCGTAACAAACTATACCATAGTTAACTATTTCTTTTAGTGTTCGGCCAATAGCCACAATGTACAGTTGTACGGTGATTGATTTCGAAACTGCATCATCTATTTTCTTCTCGTGAATATTCAGCACTTCATCTGCATTCTAACAAAATTTTTTTGAACATTAAAATATCACATCAGAATTTTCCAAGAAAAATATCGTTTTATTATTACTTTTGAATGTACAATCACGCTTGATTAAAATTCCAATATTGTGGGTTTATAGATAAATTTATGATTCCCTTTCTTTTGTGTAAATGTATCATGAGGTGGTAATATGTATGACAATAACATAATTTGGACCAGTATTCTGGAATCTATAATTCAAAAAAAAGCAACAATATTTTTTTCATATTACAAACAAATAGTTTTTATACAATCTTGCATTAATTAATCTTTTTTCAACTTACAATCGGACATTTCTTCGTCTAACAGTGACGTTAAAAATTTGCTTTGCTTAAATTATTCTTGTTTATTTTTGGATAAAGCCGACTAAAAAATGACTCCCATGCTTTATATGCGTCAACCTCTTTCTTATTATATAGCTCAGCAAAATCTATACTGATGAGGGCATGTCCTGACGAGTTTTGTAAAACCGAGTACTGATGTATGTAATCATCTATTGTACCGTTTTTGGAAATAAGTTTTTTATAACGTATTTGAGATGTCCTCTCCCAATGTTCAGTAACTTGGTCCCATGGATTCGTGTTGTGTTTCAGCCAATTTAAACGCTCTTTAATATCAGCTAAAGACAATCAACTATTACTAAAAGGTTAGCCTTAAACATTCTCTAAATATTTCCACGTTTATGCCAGTGAAATATTAATTTAAAAAAAAATGAATTGAGCTTGATAATTATGTTATTTTACCTTTCATTTGAAATTAAATTTAATTTCTGTTTTTTTTAAAAATTGCACATAGTATTCATCCAGTAATCATTATTTATTCAATAGCTGGGCATTTAATTATTGAATTGTTATGTACCAGAGTACACAACATTTTTGTTAAAATAAAATAAAATATATTAAATTTAAAAAAGAAAAAGAAACAGTAAGCAGAGGAAAGTCAGGTAAAGAAAAATCAGTGAGTGAAGTCAGACTTGAAGGCACCAAGGGGAAACTCAAGGACGCTAGGTGGACAGACAGGTGAAGGAAAGAAGAGAAAGCGGGCGAAAAGGCAGTTCAAGAGGCCCGCACGTGGATAGCTTGACTAAAGGAAATTTGGATATTCAAATCTACCGGATTGGCAGAAAGAACATTAAAGCTACCACCTCCAGCTTTTCAGAGGGGTTGGAACCCTGGATAAATAGTCCAGATTTTCCCAAGGAACTTCAGTCTCTGCTGAATTTGCTTGGGGCAAATTTTTGAACTGTAGTCAGAGAAAATATATATACGTGAGCGAACGAGCGAAGTCGAAGTCTACGAGTAAGAGAGAGAGGTGCGGTACGGCGAGGGAGCCCAAGCGGCTGTAAATCAACCAACCAGGGAGCCTAGCCGAGTATCTTCAGGCAGCACTACAACCTGCTACTCACCGACCTGCTGAACAGCGCTTCAACTTTCTGCTACCTATCAATTTCACCCTCGTAAAACAATTTCTGTTCAACTAAAGTGAGTAAAAGCTAATAAAGATTATCTGTAATAAAAAGGAACAACTCTCTTCTTCATTTGTTGCACCATAGTGGTTTGCCAGCACTGATTACCTTACCTATTTCTTTAATTTTCCATCTAAAATAAACTCTGCGAGGTCTCCGCACCCGAGTGGAGTAGAAGGCGATTGTGTCTTGACTCAAAAAAGAGACCGTTCTGTTACGGGGACGTAACTCAAATAAAATTTTGGTGTCAGAAGTGGGATAAATTAGAGAAAAGCCCAGATGGAAATTAAAGAAATAATGTTGTAAATACTTCTTTCATATGATATCTCGTTGGACTCTTTCCGAGCACGAATATTGTCATTTCTTTTATATGATATAAAAAAAAAATAGAAGTGGAGTTAAACTTGATCAAATAGTTTACTTGAATATTTAGCAGAACGTATGGTATTTTCGGTTAATTACAAAACGTGTTAGTTCAGCTGTAATAAAAAAAAAATGTATAAATAAGTCATGATGGAATAAAAATGAATAAATAACAAAATGCGCAAATATGATCGTTGTTCAGTGGTAGAACTTTACTAGATTCTTTCTTAAAGAGAGGTGAAGTATCTTTTATTTCTCTAAAAACCTTTTTGTAAACAAATTTTCGTAACTCATAAAATTCCTTTGGGGAAGTAAGAATTGAAGTACAATATTCTGTGTAATTTTTACGCTCGAAACCTGATCAACTTGGAGTGTAAAGGATACAAGGAGATTTCTACGGAAATTTTTCTTGCTATCATGGAATGTTGTAATGAATATTATTATAAATTAATTATTGGAATAAACTTTTTTCGTCTCATTGTAGAATACATAGTTGTCATAGCAATTCTGGCTAAGATTTTTACAAAAAGGTCATAAAAAAAAGGATTAGTAAAACACGGAAACACCTATTAACAAGCTTTTAATCCTAATCAAAGATCCCCTGAAAATTTGGTTGCGTGATTTTTTTTGGCTATTAAAATTCATTGAGGGGAAAAGGTTCCGTGATTTAGGAAAATTTCAAAATTTGGACATTAAATAGCGAGGGGAGGAAACTAATTGAGTTAAAAGCGTTTGGATCAGATAAGCCGGAAAATTGGGGAGTCACACGAGCCGCTGTTAAAGAATGATAGAATCAATAAGTAGAGATTACATATGAGGCTAACTTAGAGCAATCAATATTTTACACTTGATAAACTTTTATATTTTGAATAACGTAAAATCATTGATAGATTCAAAACGCAGATTTTTTGTTTAAGTTTTTCCTTTCTCTTGTTTGACTAGTATACTAGGTGAAGTAAATTCATGGAAAACAGTCAAACTGAGACAAATAAGTATTTAGACAGATAAAAATAGTGTAATCAAGCAAAGAATAAGAGTTAAAGCAAAGTTGATAACAATTAACATAAAATGTTAAAATAAAAGATTCTGTTAACTGGAAAGTGACATTCCAATGAAAAGGTTAGATTCACGAAAAGATTAGAATCACGAAAGAATTAGGATCGCGAAAAAGCTAGCTGACTAATTAGAAGCAATTTTTTTTTTATCAAGAGTGTCTGTAATGACTAAGGGGTTAAGAGCACAGCGTTTATTATAAGATGACAAATGCCGGACATAATACCGCGAACACCTCCTGGACCGAGAAATAGTGAAGCTGCAGGAGAAGGGAGATCAAGTTTAATTCCGCGAGATTTAAATCCTGAGTTTGAAGCTTTAGAGCGTGCGCGAATTGAGTCAGAATTGCAAGAGGAACGAGAAAGGCAAAGAGAGATATTAGAAGTAGAGTTGAGAAGAGAAGTTAACGAGGTACAGAATATAGAAGACAATAATCAAGCAGAAATGGCAGTGCAGGATCAGGGACTTTCAGTCTCAATAAAATATGCTCTTGAGGCAGTACCTGTATTTGATGGAAAGAGTACACCTGTTAGCCACTTTATTGAAGGGTGGCAAGAAGCAAAGAGGATGGTACCCCCAGCAAACGAACGTTGGTTAGTGCAGGTGCTAAGAAATAAACTTAGAGGGAAAGCGCGACGGTGTATTCAAGGAGTTGATTTTGCAAATGTAGATGAGTTAATTAAGTACTTGAAAAAAATGTTCATGCCGACGAAAACATTATTTGAATTGCAAGGAGAGCTCGGACGAATAGTACAAAAGGATGACGAGGGAGTTTTGACATATGCAAACAAGGTGAAAGAGTTGAGTAGTAAGATAGAAGAAATATATCGCGCAAATAATCCAAATCAGGAAATAGACAGGGCGACGATTGATAACTTGCAAAGAGAATTCGTTAAGTGTTTTATAAAGGGATTGAAACCGCCGTATGAGCAGCGAGTACCGCGAGACAAGAATCTAGCAGAAACGATAGATTTAGCTATAGCTACAGAGAAAGAGTTGAGAGCTATAGAGAGTCTACGGGAAAATAGTCAAGGAGGAAATAGCGGGAAAGATAGAAGAGACTACAGAAAACAATTTAACAGAGTGAATATTGTTGAATCAAATCCGGTAGTTTGCCAGTTGTGTAGCAAAAGAGGACATGAAGCGTCAAAGTGCTACAGTTTAAATAAAGGACAGGGCCCGTCCAGAGGCGAAGCTACTGATGGAAAGACCACAGAGGCAAGTAATTATAGAAGACAAAATTTTTATTGTGAAAATTGTAAAATGACCGGTCATACAAATAAGTATTGTCGAAAAGGAGGACAAGGGAGTCCTCAGAATTTTAGAAATTTTAGAAATACACCACAAGGTCCACAGAACTTTAATAAAAATAATTTTGAAAGGAATAAAGGCCCAGAGAGTGGTCGAAATTTTTATAGAGGAGGAAATGGTTCCCAGAATCAGGGAAACGGCCAAACCCTCCCGCGATACGGCGCGACGCGGGGCACGGGGCGAGTTGTGCGCCCGGTTCTGCATATTCAAGAGACAGCAGAGACTCAGACACCAGCCCAGGATTTTCAACAAGATTATGCTCTGTGGCCACAGTTAAATTAAACTGTGATTATATGGCGCCTACAATAATAGTAAATAGCAAAGAATTTATTCGCCCGTTAGAAGTTATGATTGATACGGGATGCGAAATTAATTTAATGAAAGAAGGACTTGTGAAAGATGGTGTATATATTGATCGAAGTAAAATTTTGAAGCTAAGAGAGATTACGTCAAGTCATGTAGATACAACAGGAGAGATAGTATCTACCCTTGAAGAATTCCCAGTGGATTTTCAGTTGGTACCTGATAATTTTCCAATAGCCAGAGATGGAATTTTAGGGTCTGACTTTCTAAAAAGAAATAGTATTGATGTAATGTATTCAAATGCATGTTTAAGATGGGAAAATGGTCGTTTGCCTTTTCTACGTGAAGAAACAATAGTAGTTCCAGCGAGGACTCAACATGGATTCTATGTAAGGATAACGAATCCCGAGGTGAAGGTAGGTTACGTAAGAAGAATGGAAATAAAGCCAGGAATATACTTTGGAGAAGCTGTAGTTACAAATCGAGAAGGAAAGGGCTACATGTATATTTATAATACAAGAGATCAAGGAGTTGAAGTGGTAGTGCCAACAATTGAATTAGAGGGAATTGCTCACTATAGAAGAGAAGAAGAAGAACCACGATGTCACGCTAATGTAAGATTTATTAGTGCAGATAAAGAAGACAGAGTAGAGGAAATTATGAAGCTGATGAAACTGGGAGATCTGAATGCAGAAGAGTTGGATAGTGTCAGAGAACATCTAGAGAGACATTCGGATAGATATTACTTGCCAGGAGATAAGATTGGATGCACTGATGTGTTGGAACATAAGATCCCAACAACCGATGATATACCCATAAACACGAAGCAGTATCGTTATCCACCAATGTTGAAGGATGAAATAAACGCTCAGGTAGAGGATCTAATAAACAATGACATCGTAGGACCTTCTCACTCACCGTATAATACACCTTTATGGATAGTCCCAAAAAAGCCAGATGCCAACGGAAATAAAAGGTGGCGAATGGTCTTAGACTTCAGGGCACTTAACGAGAAAACAATAGGTGATGCTTTTCCAATACCACAAATCTGTGATATATTAGATCAAGTAGGAAGAGCACAATATGTTTCAATTTTTGATTTGGCAGCAGGATTTCACCAGATTAAAGTATGTGAAAAAGATAGACACAAAACTGCATTTTCTACAGCCTTGGGGCATTTTGAGTTCAAAAGAATGCCTTTTGGACTAAAAACGGCTACAGCAACTTTTCAACGGCTAATGCACAGTGTGTTGAGTGGATTGATAGGCGTGGTAGCAATTGTGTATGTAGATGACATAATAGTTTTTGCAGAAAGTCTAGAAGAACACATGATAAAACTAGATAGGCTAATGGGAAGATTGAGATCTGCAAACTTAAAACTGCAACCAGAGAAGTGTGAATTATTACGGAAAGAAGTCGCCTATCTGGGACATATAATTAGTTCTCAAGGAGTCAAACCAGATCCAAACAAGATAGTAGCAGTAAAGAACTTTCCTGTGCCAAAGAATATAAAGAACATTAGACAATTCCTAGGATTAGTTGGATACTATAGAAGATTTATCCATAAATTTTCAGACATCGCTAAACCACTAACAAATTTGTTAAAAAAGAATTTACCCTTTGAATGGAAGCAAGAGCAACAGGAAGCATTTGAAAGGTTGAGAGATGAGTTGTGCAAAGAACCGGTGCTACAGTATCCAGATATGTCCATGCCGTTCATAGTAACAACAGATGCGTCAGGCTTTGCCATAGCAGGTATACTGAGTCAAGGACCTTTAGGCAAGGATAGACCTGTCGCATACACCTCGAGGATATTAAATGAGAATGAGAAGAAATATAGTACTTATGAGAAGGAGGCTCTGGCAATCTTACATTCAGTACAGCAATTTAGACCATATTTATATGGAAGAAAATTTACTTTGGTTACAGACCATAAGCCTTTGGTATGGATGCAAACGGCCAAAGATCCAACTTCACGATTAACTAGGTGGAGATTAAAGCTTGAAGAATATGAATTCACTGTGGTTTATAAAGCTGGCAAAACTAACGTCAACGCAGATGCACTTTCTAGGAATCCACCTCAAACCGAGAAGAATGTTGATAGTAGTATGGAAAAGCAGGTTATAATGTTAACAAGATCTAAAGCTGCAGCAAAACTAAAAACAAAAACAACAGATCAAGTTAGTGAGACTCAACCGACTAAGGATATGGTATCAGGTGGAAGACGAAAGGTTCATAAGGAAAAAGCGGCGAGGCGTGAAAGAGGGACACAGCCTCCCAGTGATAATCTGAACCTGGAAAAGAAATCTGAAGCTCATAGCTCCAAGGAAATGGAGAAAGTACCTCATTATGCAACGCGACTTCAAGCAAGGAAAGCGCGGCAAGCATTAAGAGAGGAAGAGAAGAGTGGAAGAGGTCGCAGAGGCAGCACTAAAGGGCTGATTGCCAGTAGAATCGCAGCGAAGAAGTCAAACTTTAAGAATAAAATGAAAGAAATGCCTCGAAAGCGAGGGAGACCAAGAAAAATGGTTGAAGTTATTTTAAGCTCAGAAGAAGATGAGAAGGAGGAAGATAGCAAAGAAAAATCATTAGAGGATTTAGAGAAGGAGCCAGAAGCTGGACAATATGAAGAAGAATCTGATGAAGAGGATTCTGAAGAAGAAGAAAGTTCAAAAGAAAAAGAAGAGGAAGAAGAAGATACAGGGAATGAAAGCTCGGATCAGGAGCTCAGAAAAGATGGAGAGCGTGAAAGTAGAAATAAAGAGAATACTTCACGCTGGGCGATACCAGGTGTTTGGGAGGAAATAAGCATAGATGCAGACTCAGAAGATTCAGAGGTCGAAGATTCCTATGGAGAAGAGGTTTGGAGTGAAGACATTGAAAGTGAAGAGGAAGAAACCATCGATAATAAACCAATGCGATCCGGAAAAGGACGATACGTCATAGAAACACGAGATCAGATTTACATGTGCAAAGTAAATTATTTATATTTCCTTGATGAACAAGGAGAACCACAAGATGAAGGATCGAGGAGACTGAAGGAGAGATCTTTACTACCTAGGTTTAAAAATCTTAAGAAAAGGACGATACAAACAATGAAGATTGGAAGAAAAACTCACATTGCAATTACGATAGGGAGAAATTACCAAGAAGATTTTAAGTGGATAAAAGACTCACTGTTTGTATTGCTAAGGAAACTTAAATTAAAGGCAATAGCAATGGCTTTTAGTAAAAAAATAAATGGAGTAGCATGGAAAAAGGTGTTCAAATACATTGAAGAAAGTTTAGAAGAAACTAACACAATAGTACTAGTGTGTCTAGGGAAGGTCAGGTATGTCCCAATGAATGAACGCACAATGGTCATGGAAGAGGCACACGCAACGCCAATAGGTGGTCATAAAGGAGTCACGAAGACTTATCGTAGGATCAGGTTAAGGCATTACTGGGAAGAAATGAAGAAAGATATACAAAACTATATAAAAAGTTGTATATCGTGTCAAGTAAAAAAATTAAAGAGAGTAAAAACGAAGCAACCAATGCAAATTACAGATACACCTGAAGCAGCATTTGATAAAATTGCACTAGACATAGTAGGACCAGTACCAAGGACTGAAGAAGGGCATACACATATTTTAACAGTGCAAGATTTATTAACAAAACTCACAATAGCTATACCTTTATGTAAAACAACCTCTGAGGAAATAGCCAAGGGATTAGTAAAAAGGGTTATATGTGTGTATGGAGCTCCTAAAGTAATCTTAACTGATCAAGGAGCAAATTTAACTAGTAAGTTAATGAAAGAATTAGCAAAAATGTTCGGAATACGGCAGATTAGAACTACAGCCTTTCATCCTCAGTCAAACAGGTCCTTAGAAAGGTCACATCATTCTCTGATAGAGTATCTCAAGCAATATACTGACAGGGAAACAGAAGATTGGGATGAATGGTTGGAATTCGCTACTTTTTCTTATAACACGAGTGTACATGAAGGGACACAATATCAGCCCTTCCAATTAGTCTTTGGGCGGCCAGCGAGATTACCATCAAACAAAGTGGAGGAAGAAGATGATGTACTCACTTATGAAGAGTATTTAATAGACTTAAAAACAAAGATGTATGACTTGCAACAGCAAGCGAAAGACAATTTAATTTAAGCCAAAGAAAAATCAGAGAAATATTGTGATAGAAAAATCAACCAAGTAGAATTTACAGTAGGAGATTATGTATGTCTAGTGGCAGGTAAAAAGTTAGGGAAGTTAGAAAATCAATATGAGGGACCTTATAAGGTAGTAGAAGTAATGCCAGATGGTAATGTACGGGTACAGATATCAAATAAAACAAGAGTGATTCACCCAAATCGACTCATGATAACAAATATTCATAGTGATGACAGCGATTAAAAGAAAATTGTTCTTTTAAATTTCTGTTTTTTCTAGACTGAAAAAGGAGAATGGATCCGAGTATAGAAGGGATAAAAGTGGTGGCTCATGTGACAGGTTTCTATGATGAAAATGGAAGATTAGTACCAAAGGAAATTGCAGTGGTAGGAGTAGATGAGTTAATGATAGAGTCATGGATTGTAGATCCACCTTACGATTTCTTCGAGATGAGTCCAGAGAAGAGAGATAATTGTCAAATTAAAGAAGCGCTACTTGGAATAAAATGGAGCCAACGAGGTTTAGAGTGGAATCAAAGCTTGCAAAAATTGTCAAAAATCTTGAAAGAAGCTGGAGACATCTATGTGATGGGAGCTGAAGTAGAAGAAGTGATATTATATTATACTAGGAGGGAGGTAATAAATCTACGTATTACACCTGATTTGCCTACAGCAGAAGAAAGATGTGCCTATCATACTACTAGAAGTAGGGGAGCTCGATGTGCTTTTAACATGGCTTTTCGAATAAGAAGCAGAATATCAAGAGAAAGAGTCTCAGTACAAATCAAGTTAGAAGAAGATAGAGGCGATGAAGGTAAAAGTGAAGGGATATATGAGGACATGAAACCCTTGCTACCTATGAAAAAGATAACTAGATCTGCTGAAGATGTAATCATGAAGGGGTTTGCAGAAATGAGTGGGTTGAAGTATACTCATAGTGTGAAGAACAACAGGAGGCACGATGAGTATGACAAACTACAGTGTACGCCTAGACCTGTGAGGTCACAAAAAGAAAAAGTTTATCAGAAAAAAGAGGTAAGCAATAGAGTAAAGGTACCTGCTACAATAAGAACTGTAAAGGCGAAAGGAGAAAGGCTCTATGAGAAAGAAGGAACAAAACGAGGGAGTATTAAATCGCTTCGAGCCTGGTTAGCAGGTCTAACAATATTTGCGATGATGCAACCTTCATTAGCTATGTTAGGATACGATTGTGCTTCGAAAAATATACGATGACGGGAGAAGATGTTGTCTTTGCTATATTGAAGAATGGACAACAAACAATCTGTGGATACAATTTTGTTCTAACCGAACATCCAAGACTCTTCATAATCCATGAATCTGACGGAGTATTTTCAGATAAGGGAGTGATTACAACAGCAAACATGGATATGTACAGCTATGTCAACGCTAAGATAATCTACGTGGAGCGACACATAAGAGGGCAAGTAGAAAAATTGTATCAAGATATATTGCAGAAGAAATGTGAACTGGAAGTTCAGGTATTGAAAAATCAACTAGTTCTGGCTGTATTAGCGCCAGATGAGTTTGCTTATTTATTAATGAAAGGACCAGGACATATGGCAGTGATAGCAGGAGAAATTGTTCATGTAATCAAATGTGTAGAAGTAGAGGTGGCTTATAGACCAACTGAAGAGTGTTATCATCAATTACCGATATATAGAATAGGGCAAGAAAAGGAGCAATTATTTTTAAACCCTAAAACGCAGATAATACTACGAAATGGAATCCAGATTGATTGTGATAAGGTCATTCCACCAATGTACAGGATATACGATGGTTGGTATCAAATATTAGGGGAATCTATACGTGCACGAGACCCAGAACAAATTAAACCATCGACTAAAGCAACTTGGAAGTACGAGCAGCCAGGAAATCTTGCAACAGCAGGAATATAGACACAGAGGGATGTGGATAGATTTAGAGAACATGTGATGTTCCCAGTAGAAAGACCAGCTGTACTCAGTACAATAGCAAGGTCAGTGACTGGTCAACAAACTTACATGCAAGGGATATCTCTAGCAGGGTTATTGGATAAGAAATCGTTAAAAAAGATAGCTGAAAGCACCTGGGAAAAGATATGGAGCTCGTTTATGATCTTTGGGACAGCAAGTGCTGGGGTATTAGGATTTATCATGATAATAAGAGCAATTAAGTTAGTAGTTGACACCATAATACATGGATATGCTTTACACACAGTTTATGGTTGGTCAATTCAATTAGTAGGAGCAATATGGAGCTCTGTAACTCATTTATTGTTACTTTTATCACGTGAAAAGGAAGAAAAGGTGCAAGAAGAAAAGCCGAGTAAAACAATAGTAAAGAATCAAGATGAGCAGGTAGAAACCCCACAAAGAAGTAACACTAGGGTTGCTCCTGAACAGTACTATCCTAGCCTCAGAGAAGTCCAACATGGGGCATATGTATAAAATTAGTATATGTATGCATATACAAATAAAGAAGAAAATATATATATAATAAAGAAATACACATGTATATTAGCATGAATAAGATGCACTGGATTTTCTTTGATTGAGTTATTTCTTATGCACTATGAAGAAGAATTATTAGTTTAAGTATTAATATCACATTATCTTTCATGCAAATTTAGAGTACCATGTCGTTAATAATCTTTATAATCGACATGGATGGATTCATAGTGAACAAAAGGTTCTTATGCAAGGAATTTAGCTGGATAAACGTGTCAAGTGGAGAAGTTGGACATTCTTATCATCAAGCAGGAGAGTACAGACGGCTGAGTGAAGCAGACAAAAGGACGGCAAGATACTTAAGAAAAAGAGTTCATGGGATGAAATTTGAGGACCGTCCAGGAGATAAACCTCAAGAAGAAATCAGTAAGAAATTAAAGGAATTAGCAGCAGGAGCATCGGCTGAAGGTAGATTAATAGCATACAAAGGAGGCAATTATGAGAAAGATTGGATGGAAAGGCTGGGAATAAAGAATCATTTTAACTTAGAAAACTTGAAATGTCCAAGGTTCGATCATCTATATCTTCAGTATGAAACAACTGAAATCAGGAAGAGGTTGACAGAACTAGCTTGTGGACGCCATAAGGCGCTAGAAAATGAAAAAGGGAGAATTGCTCACTGCCCGTGCCAGGAAGTCTATTTGTTTATGATATTTTTACACGAGGATGATGAAGAAGAGTCAATAACCTTATAAAAAAAAAAAGGGGGTCATGAAAACATTTTCGGTTTAGGGAAGATAAATCAATAGCTGAGAACACATCATCAAAATTTAGATGGAATAGAAGAAGATTAGAATAAAACAATATGTCTGTAGTGTAAATAATTTTTTTTTGTAAAGCTGAGAACAAAATTTTCTCTATTACCATCTGCATGCAAAAATAATTATTCTATCTATAAATTTTTTTTTGCAGGAAAGGTAGTAAGATAGTTGTGTCTATGTAAATACATTTTTTCTAGAATGCAAGGGGCAAGTTCAGTAAAAGAAGATTCTGAACCAAAAGTCGAAGTTCATGAAATAGCCTTATGTGAAAGACCAGAATGTGGAAGCTGTGCGTCAGCACAATTATATAGATTGTGTGAAGAAAAATATAAAGAGACTCCTGTGTATGAGATGATCTGTGGACCAAAAGACCTGGTGAAATGTACTGTACAAGGAATATGGATATGGAATGAATCGAACTCTCCACCAGGCCATAAAAATTGCAGCTACTAAGGTTCTGAAAGAGATACAAGAAAGAATGACAGAACATGAGGCTGAAGACTCAGAGGGATCGAGCAAGGATGAGTCTACTAGCAGCACATCTGAAGAAGAAAGTAGTGGAAGGATAGATGATGCAGAGGTATACAAGGTGGAACTAGCCAAGAGAATATTACAAGACCAACAGAAATATAGAACTAAAGTCCAAAGCTTAAAGGGAACTATTAAGATGATCGAGAAGCAAATCGAACGCTTGGATATACGGCTGAGCAAGGATGAAACCATGATTGATGTAATGCTGTGGGGAGAAAAGAAGGAACACTAAAAGAAATAAAAAAAAATATATATATCATGAAATGTATATATACACGCTTGTTGGCACAAATATTTGTTTGATTTGCACTTTATGAAAGGAGACTTTGAGCAAGATTTTTTATTATAAATACTATGTGTGTTACAGGAAGATGAAGGGAATAATTTTATTAGGTTGGCTCATAGTGATAACTAGAGCGTTGAAAGTCACAAAATTGGAGCTATCTCCGGGGATTTATTTTGAACCAGAGCAGAGAGTACTATTTACAAATCGGCAGAGGAAATTTGCTACCGCTTTGGAACCTGAGTATATGATTGACTTAAGACCTGAGCCAATAGAAGATGTAGTCACGCGATTCAAGGTATTATGCAATAAAACTGCACAATTTGGAAAGGAACATCATCTAGATTTGTATCAATATAAAGAGCTAGAAAGAGAAGTAAACTTAAGTTTCTTCTTCTGGCTTGACTCGTACAACACCGTTCTGATAGTGAAGGACGAGGAGAAGCAAAGGCTCCAAACGATTAGTCTAGCTCTTGGAAAAATGTATCTAGAGAATGAAAAAAGAACTGGTGATCTTGGAGAAGGAGTTTTTGGTTTCAAGTCTAAGTTGCAGCAAGAGATAGATGATTTAACTGATTTCACGGTGAATCAAGTAAGAGAAAAGCAGTGGAAAATAAAGGAGCTGTTAGAAGGCCGTTGTGCAGGAGAATCATTGACCCTAGAGGAAATAGAATTAGTCACAGAATGGAAGAACGCTGCGCTTGAAGCAAGAAAAAAATATCTAGATTTGTTAAGGAGAGCAATTGATGTAATCAACACAGCTGCGAGTGAACAGCTGCATTATTACTTAATTAATTTCAGACGATTATTGGAGGAAATGCAGAACGACGGGCCATATCAGAAACTTTTTAATACAAGAGATTTCCATAGGCTGATAAACGTGACAGTGCGACGCATAGGGATGAGAACCGTATTCATAATTGAAATGCCAGAAATTGAGTCAGAGGAATATCATCTATACAGAATGTATGGAATTCCATATTTATATTCAAAAAATGGAGTAAAAGAGGCTATTGCTATTCAACCGAGAGCTAAGTATTTGATGGTGGCAGACAACAGAGTCTGGCAAACTCTAGTAGATGAAGATCAGCTAAATAACTGTGTAAAAACAGGACAGTTTATGGTATGTAAACCTGCATACCCTTTTTACAGGCTAGAGTCCTTAGCGGGGTGTGAGGCCAAACTCTTTCACAGTTATTTTGGAGGGTTGCCAGCCGACTGTAAAACAGTAAGCAAGTCAGGTAATGGAATACAATGGCAGGCATTGACCTCAAGCGGAGGATGGATATATTCAACCATGTACCGAAGGAGTGTGAACATAAGTGATTACTCAGGGCAGATAAAAACTGTGCTCATTACTGGCACAGGGATCTTAAGAGTAGATAAGGCTCATCATATTAGCTCAATGGATAGTTTAGTATATGGAGAAGCTTCCAAAAACATTACAAAAATGAAAACTGTTTATAGGAGATTGACCTTTGTAGTAGGAAGACAGGAAACACCAACAACAACGACCACGACGACGACCACAACAACAGAAGTACCAAATAAAGATATGGAGATAGTAAATGTTACGTATCAGGAAATGAGGGAACAGATGGAGATACTATTACAGAAAAATTATGAGAAGGCCAAATTAATTGAAAATATGGAAACTCGATTATATAAAAATGAATTAACCACAATATCGCTATTTATAACTTTGGCATTTTCTATCATCACAATGTTGATCATCTCATGCTGCCGCAGGACGCGAAAATATACGATAAAAAGAACTGTAGAGACAGAAACCGAGCCAACGTCTAACTACGATGTTCCAAAGGCACCTTAAAGAGCAGTGCAATTCTCATTCCAAGAAGAAAATCAGTTGCTGGGAGAAGCAAGAACAGAATGTGTTGAATTATCAACAGTCCAATAAGAAGAAATTTTTCTTTTGACGCACATGGTTTGCACTTTTTCAACAAATATATATATACATATATACAAGAAGTAGTGCTTATAAACTAATATTTATAATCACTAGTGGTGTGGTTCACGCTTTATATTTGCTGTTTGACGATTTGTATCTAGTACTAGATTGTATTGGAATATTTTTTTTTGTTGTCTTGGTGAACTCTAGGTATACAAGGTATTGAACAAGAACAAAGAAAGGAGTTGGGCATCATGACTGAGGTGGATATAGCTTTTGAAGCCACAGATAATGGCCAGGGATGTTTTATGTGTAAGGATATTAACTGTCCCATAACCGTATTAAGCAAGGAGGCTGACAAACTCTTCAAGTCTAAGATACAGTATAGCGGGGATTTCAACCTGTATGCAAGAAGCAGAATAGTAATAGCGAAGCTAAATGGTGAAATTGCCGTGGGAGAAGATTTTGATATCCATCATGCTATGAGAAGAGCCGCGGACGTTTTAATTCGGAAGTTACCGGTAATTAACGAAGGAATGGACAGAATACAAGGCAAGGTAGTCAAGCAAAAGCAGGGAGAACATTCTGGAGCAGATGAGAGATCTACCTATGAGCCGCCACCCAATGTAAGAGGATGTGTGTGCTTAAAGGAAAACTGCTATGTTACTAGGTTAACGGAATGGTGTCGACAGAAGACCAGGAATATCATACCTAAATATTATGTTTGTCGCGGTTCAATACATGGATCAGTAGCTGTGTTTTGTGCAGTTGGAGAATTAGTAACTATGAGTGAAGAAGGGTCTACTGATGTGCATAGAGCAGCTCAGGGATCCGCAAAGAAGCTGTTAGGAAGATTGCAGGGAGCAGAAATGAAGAGAAAAATAATGCAAAAAAAGAGACAGGATACAGGGGAACAGCCTAGTCAAGGAGCTCTGAAGAAAAGGCAGGTGGCTACCGAAGAACCTCAACCGGGGCCGTCAAACCAAGCAGCTTTAGTAGAAACATTTGCAAGTGAATTATTGCAAGAAAAGAAGAAAAGAGAAACAGAACTAATAAGATGGTTGAAGCAAAAGTTGAGTTATTACAATATAATACATTACAACGAGGTGAGGACGTTCAGAGACAGTGCAGTAAGGAATTACGGAGCACCCGAAATAATCATGAGCTATCTAGGAGAGGGGATTTTTACCCACGAGTGCCGTATAAAAGTCGGAGGGCGAGACGAACTGAGCGTACTTAGTCTTGGAACTTCAGAAGCCAAAGCAGCATATACAGGCATTAACGCAGTATTGCAGAGGCTCGACCCAGCAAGTACCAGAGCAACACAAGGGGAATCATCTAACCAGCCACAGTAAAGAAGAGGCAAAGAAAAAAATTTCTCCCGTCTGAGGAATTGGAGGAGAACAAGCCGAGGCAGGAAGAGATCGTAAATTTTTTTTTCTATTCTATTACATAAGACAAGGGCAAAAAAATGTGTGGCGAAGAAAACCCCTGCTGTAAGCAATGCAGGTACGAGGTCCTCAAGTTAAGAGCACAGAGAACATTAGGTGAGCAACCCAAGCTGTATCTGATGGAAGAGCCCGGACTAGAGGAGATCACGGTAGCGCTATGGATAAGCCATAGATACCAAGTAGGGACACATCGGAGCAGGAACGAGGCCTTGCTGCAAGCAATTCAAGCGGCAGAGGACAGGTTGTACTACGAAGTGGTGGAGACACACCGCAAAAGGGAAAACCTAGTAAACCGACTTCTAAACATCGCCAGAGAGATTGAGGAAAGAAATTCACAGGGCAACAACAGTGACTAAAATAAGCACGTGCTAGTGTAATTTGTGTGAATTGTGTAAAAGCACCAGCACCAGAGTGACAATTTATTTTTAGTGAGTGTTCAGTGTAACAAAAAAAAATTAATATATATATATATATATATATATATATATGTATGTGTATTAAATGTATGTATGTGTAGCACAAAATATATATATATGTATTAAATGTATGTGTGCTAATATTACAAAGAAAATGTATGACTATTAATTAATCAATTATTGTAACAATCTTTTTGCATGAAGTCATTATATATAATTGCGATTTAAATGTATGTTGAATGTTTGTAACCTTGGTGTGAGCAAAAAAAAAATAAAAAAAAATATACAAAATTACATAAAAACAAATCACCACGACTCAAAATTTTTTTTTTCACTAAACCATTAACACCAATTACACATAGTCTAAACTTAATATTTAAATTAATATTTTGTAAGGATAGCAGAAAGAATCTTCAATGGGGAAGATGGACTCGCGTAGTAACCATGGGGTCACTAGCACTCATCCAAAAGCAGGGAGATTTGTTATGCACCAGAGTACACAACATTTTTGTTAAAATAAAATAAAATATATTAAATTTAAAAAAGAAAAAGAAACAGTAAGCAGAGGAAAGTCAGGTAAAGAAAAATCAGTGAGTGAAGTCAGACTTGAAGGCACCAAGGGGAAACTCAAGGACGCTAGGTGGACAGACAGGTGAAGGAAAGAAGAGAAAGCGGGCGAAAAGGCAGTTCAAGAGGCCCGCACGTGGATAGCCTGACTAAAGGAAATTTGGATATTCAAATCTACCGGATTGGCAGAAAGAACATTAAAGCTACCACCTCCAGCTTTTCAGAGGGGTTGGAACCCTGGATAAATAGTCCAGATTTTCCCAAGGAACTTCAGTCTCTGCTGAATTTGCTTGGGGCAAATTTTTGAACTGTAGTCAGAGAAAATATATATACGTGAGCGAACGAGCGAAGTCGAAGTCTACGAGTAAGAGAGAGAGGTGCGGTACGGCGAGGGAGCCCAAGCGGCTGTAAATCAACCAACCAGGGAGCCTAGCCGAGTATCTTCAGGCAGCACTACAACCTGCTACTCACCGACCTGCTGAACAGCGCTTCAACTTTCTGCTACCTATCAATTTCACCCTCGTAAAACAATTTCTGTTCAACTAAAGTGAGTAAAAGCTAATAAAGATTATCTGTAATAAAAAGGAACAACTCTCTTCTTCATTTGTTGCACCATAGTGGTTTGCCAGCACTGATTACCTTACCTATTTCTTTAATTTTCCATCTAAAATAAACTCTGCGAGGTCTCCGCACCCGAGTGGAGTAGAAGGCGATTGTGTCTTGACTCAAAAAAGAGACCGTTCTGTTACGGGGACGTAACAGAATAACACTTTACTTTAATAAATAATTTTTTTTTAGTAAAAAAAATACTTTTAATTTCAAAGGTCATTTTGTTATTTCGTTAATTATTTCAAATACTAAACTGAAATATTGATTTATAATGAAAAATTAAGGAAAATAATCGAGTTATTTTTGTTGTTGTATGAATGCTCATGAGCTTCAGAACACATTTTTTTAATGGAAAGCTTTAAATTGAAAGTAATTAAAAACTCTTAAAAGGGTCATTTTTAATGAAGTTTAGATTAATTTTCCGTTTGTAATACATTCAAATAGTTTAAAAATTAATCAGCACTTTTAGAGTCTACTCATACTTTATATAAATCATATTTCTATTGCTATACTGATATATACTGGTATACTGGTATATATACATACATTTTACGCTTGTTGATAAATCAGAATTATCTGATTTTCTTCATTTAAAGATTTTTCATATTTTTTAGTAGTTTTCGATATGTTTCAATATCTGTGTAAAAGTTTGCCACTTGCAACAACAGTCTCTTCCCCTTGGAGTTGATAGTTGTTTGCAGTCAAGATAATTAAAACATTTGTATAGAAATTTTTTTTTAATTCCAAAAACGATTTCACGTCCATACCTTTCAATATTTAGTGCTGCATGATAAATTATAAGCCGATGAGAAGATGAATCCGATAGTCTTTGAGGGTTTTTTGATTCTTTTAAAATACGAGAGCCGCTTTCAGTATTCTTTAAAATCTTAAAATATAAATTTGTTGTTATTATTCCAGTCGTAAAACATATTCTTCTTTTAGGATTACTAATTAATTGTTCAGGTTCAGTCTCTTCACTGGCCTCTGCTGTCTGTGATGAGTCTGACGTAATCGAGCTCGTTGCTTCTAAATCTTGTGCCTTTAATTTCTTTGATGGCTTTTGAGAAGTAGTGCTTATTTTTCGTTTTCCCGGTTTGTTTGCATCCAATGGTTCTAAAAATTTTCTTCCTTCATTAATGAATTAGATGCTATGTCCAATTGGAGTGATTAATTTATTTGTAACAATTTCAGTGGGAATGAGAAAAAAAGAAGATTCATCTATCCATTCACCTGTACAAAAATAGAAAATAAATTTTTGTTGACATGTAATTTATCTGTTTTGACTATAATTCGTCAAAAAATTAAGTCGATAAATCATTCAGTTATAAAAAATCAAAAAATTTTTGAAAAAACAATCAAATTCATTAATTAATTGAAAACACTTAATAAAAATTTTCATATATTTCAAGAAATTTATGCGATTCATTTTTTTCATAAGTGCCAATAATTTTAACAATGGAATATCTTTAATATTGATTGTTTTTTTATCGTAATAATAAAAAAAAACACTTACGATCAAATATTGGAATATATGAATCTATTAATAATAATGATAATAAACTAATAATATTTGCATAGATGATCTTGGACCCAACTTCAGTCTTTCACCTTTGTAAAAGCAAGCTGGACAACCATAATCGCCACTAAAGTATGCAAAATTAAGATAATCACATTTTGCTGGTAATTCCTTTCGAAATTTTTTTAAGTATTGGTCGAAATCAGTGCGAAATGGTGGCTATCAATTATATGAACCATCTAATCAATCATCGTTTTATCTACAGCTGTAAGAGCCACGCCAAGTTAATTGTGTTTAAATAAATTTTTATAAAAAAAGAGAAATTTTTTTTTAATTCAATTTTTTTTTTCTATTTTCAAAATTTTAAAACGTAATAAGGCTGTCAACTATCTTCATGTATTGAATTTTTTTTTTATCTTATTATAAAGAGTTTGTCTTTGATTTATGTAGAAAATTACATAATAATTTAACGAAAATTAAAAAACATTTCCATTTTATTTTAATAAATATAATTAATCTTTATGTTTAAATACTTGGCTGCAATGATTTCATGCATTTTTGTAGTTGTTCGCATAAAGAAGTTTTATAGAAATCGCACTTGATGAACGATGATTATCGTCTTCGTTATTCATACTTGGCGCGTATTTTTGTGAAGTCCGTTAGGGCTGTTTTTGGTGTGATTTAATTATCAACTCAATAAAAAAAAAATTGTTATGTCTTACCGATCTTGAAATATAAACAAAATTATTGATTGAAGGACATAAATTAGTTTTCAAAAAACGTAAAACGATTTTTCTTAAAACGTAAAACCATCGGTAATACATTCTATGTATTACCTATCAACTTAAAATGTACATAAATATTTGTAGTTTTCGATACCAAAAAACTCGGTCGGCATAATACCGACACGGCATAATGACAGCGCGGAATGTACGATCGATCGTCGCGCATAACATCCACGCAGGTTCAGAATTAGAAGCGGCACCTTAAATTTTCCGGCATGTTAGATTTTTGCGTCTTTCTGATTTTAACTTATAAAATCTAAAAAGTAATAAGTGAGGAGATGTAAGTAAAATAATTAGTGCAATAATTCATATGAACACATAAATTTTAGTTCTATTCTTTGAATTTTTCCTCCTCTCTTTTTCTTCAATTTAGTAGGATACAATTTCTCTTCTATTGCATTCCCACCATCAACTTTTTTCATGAGAATTTCCTACAAATAAAAGAAAAGAAATACTTATTATGTTCAATTTTTAATTATTGTGATTAAATGCAAAAAATAGATTAGCTACCTTACTTATCATTTATGAGTCACTTAATTTTTCGTTAAACATTATAAAATAAATAACAATCTCTAGACTTTGTACACTTTGGTTTTCTTTAGGGGGAAATTGACGTTCAGCATGAAGTCGTAAATAGACAGGAAATTCATGCTGCATTCACATGAGAGTGAATCAAAAGTCAACAGAATAACTATTTGAATTCTTCTATGAATCTATATTTAGAATTTTCCCAAAAACTCAATTCAAATAAAAAGTAATTTTGAAAAAAATTATTAATAATGTTAACGTAATTTTAACTGTTGCGTCTTTAATGCCTTATACTATTGTACTGGAGCGACATTTATACCAGAACTATACTGTCGTGAACATTTTGGTCATATAACATTTGTGCCCCTTTCGAAATGTGCTAGCAGTAAATTTACAATGTTGGTAGAGTAGAAACAGTTTTAACCATTTATTGTGTTTATTTATTCAATGATCCTCTAGTACATGTATTTATTAAATATAAAGTATATTCATTATGATTAGTAGAATATTCATTGATTATTTTTTTTTATATTTTCTTATTTATTTACCAAAAAAAGTATATATTTTAATTTATCTATACCTCAAAATTATGAAAAATTCAAAAACCATGAAAACATGATTTTAAATTTATTTAATTTTCTCCTAATATTTTTAATAAGTTGTCGAACCCTTTTCTTCTCTTTTCTAACTCCTCTTCTTCTTCTTTTTTTCTTTTTGATGTGTAATATCTGGAACAAGACATTGAACTATAAAATGACAATGTTCATTTGGTTGTACTTTACTTCATTGTTATTGCAATAAAATAACCCTTACATTTTGTTCCGCAGCTTGAGATTTTTCCCACACTACCCCTTTTTTTTTCTTTGTAGAAACATCTATTTCAATTTTTTGTTTTGTTTTTTCATCTTTTAGTAAATTTTGTGTTCTTTTTCGATGACCTGTAAATTGAATTTTATTAAAAAGTATTCAGAAAATCAATCACACAGATTTTTTAATATCTCTGTACAGTCACAACTATTGACAGATAAATAAAATATCTTCGTCCGACAATTTATGATTAATTTACCTTTTTATCAGTCATGTTTAATAAAGAACTGACTATCAATTTTTCCGTTTCATAAACTTGAAAGCCAACACTTATAATATGTAAATTAATAATGATTACCCAATAAGATTTGCTAAACAGATAACACTAAAGCATGTAATGCAGCTATAAACTGTACAAGTATATTTGAAAAAAAATATTTGAAGGAGGTTATGTTAATTCAAGATCAACATTGAGCTACCATCAACTACCGTACTTACTTGATTTATGTATAGGTACGTTTGACAGAAAGGAGCATTCAACACGCTCACCAGCGCTAAAAGAACATTTATCGAAAGATGGTTGTTTTATTTAAGTAATAGGTAAACGGTATATCCCCCCCCCCTATTGATACACTCCCCAAAACTTTATTACTTTTTATCAATTTTTTATACCAAAAAAAATTTACATTCATAATTTGGCGCCTCAGTAATTCTTTCGTTTTTTACCAACATAATATTTTCCATAGTCATGCAGCAACTTCATGGTAGTACCAACTTTATAAAAAAAAGTCGTACTTTTAAGGAAAAAGATTCTTTTGACTTAAAATGCGGTCCAAGGGGCGTAGCCAATTTTTATTTTTGCAAATGAATGATTTTCAAGACACAATAGTAATCGCAATTTATTGTCGTAGCTAATTAATGGGGTTTTCAATGATTTTTTAATAAAGTTTATGTCATTATTGCAGAGAAATTAGAAATTTAAAGGAGCATAACCTTAAAAGTGCTAATCTGAGCGGAATAGAGACACGGTAGTGCCTTCGTCACCGCTATTCATACTTGGCGCTCGAGACACTACTAAAATAAACGTGTCTCTTGAACACAATCAATTAAAGGAGTTAAACGAGCTCTGTATTGTTTTTTACTCAGATCTCTCAAGGGTTTACGAGACATTATCAATGAATTTGGAGTTAAATCCAATAAGTAATTATATATTATAATTTCAAGATAAAGCGATAGAATGACGTGGCACCAAGTTTGCTAACAAAAAATAGTTAATGTTGCCAACATTTCCAATATACATAATTGAGTAGCATCATTATTAGAAAAATGCAGGTAAGAAGTAATTTTTAACTTCTTAGTCTACCTGATTTCAGACGACTCAATGTTGAACATTAATTGTGTACTGTATTTATAATGTTGATAGTATATATCATGAAAAATGTAAAATATTCGTTGTGTTGTTATAATGTTTTTTTGTTTTTTTTTAATTGTATATTAATTGTATGAAATCAAATATTTTAAATATAACATTCACATTCGCTGCTATTTCAAATTTTCCAACAGCACCCTCACTGCGCGCTCATTGGTCGATATGATCTATGTATTAGAAGTCGAAGTTTGTGACGCCATTGCAGCATTGTGACGCCTTCTATACTTGTGAAAGGTTAGAATAACCTAGCATTACCTTCTTTTTTGTGCGCGTCGTTTTGATGTAACTATTGTGTTTTGAAAAGAGTGAATTATTATAATCGTTCTAAATAATAACTAATAATTATGCGTGCTAAGACTCAATACGTGCAAATTGGGTGGTTAAGGACAAGAGCCCATTTGATTTTCCCATTATCTGCAATACCAAAAAAATGTAGAAAAGAACAAACAATCTGCAGTATTCACGGCGAAGATGTAAAAATTCTGTTAATAAGTGGTAAGTAACACTATTTGATATTTTTTTGATAATGTTGGATTTATAGTGAAATAGTGATTCTTTTTAAATAAAAGTGTTAAGACATTCATCTAGCTATATGCAAGTATGACATTAGTACTATAGCAATTTTAATTTTAAGCGCATTTTTGACATGAAACTACAGTTTTTCATATTTTTTGTTAAATAGATAATCGAGAGGAATTAGAAGACAATATTAAAAGGCAAAATTTAAGTCAACAGCCGCAGATGGATATCAATAAAATGGCGATATCGCAAAAATTTGAAGACATTATAGAAAAGTAAAATAAAAGAAAAAAAAAGTGAGAAAATAGGGTCAGTAGTACCGATGTACAAAAAGAAGAAAACAAATGTGTCTAATAGTTCTACAACTCAGCATCAAAATTGTTACAATTTATTAGATTTATCCAATCCACATTGTCCAGCAATAGTAACCCCAAATGAAACTAAAATTATAGAATCCGAAGAACATTACCCTCCAATATCACCGAATAATAATTTCATTACATATGCAACAGTACATCAACCACCACAAATGGCTCAACTATATCATCAAGCAATTGGAAATGGAAAGCATCAACAGGACTTGAATAATATGGAAACAGTTGAATTGAACTCTGAACGAGTAGCTGTTTCTTCACGACCAGAAAACTCAAATAAAAAAGTAATTTTTCAATAACCAGACCAATCCAGTAGTAGTGACTCAGAAGATGAGGCAGGATATGTAACGAACGACCGTCAGTTATCAGTTACCACTGTTCGCTATGATCAACATTCAAATCATACAGAAATAGCTCAAACATATTGTTCATCATCAATTGGAACCATGCAACATCAGCAGATTTCAAATATTGGAGGAATGACTCAACAACATTACCAATCATTAGTTGAAAATGTACCATATTATCAAAATTCAAACTGTGCAACAGTGACTCAACCATATAATCAACCATCACCTAACAATGCAGAACAGCAACAGGACTCAGATGACACAAATATGAATCAATTAAGCTTTCAACCAGTTGCAGGTCCTTCAAACATATTACAAGAATCAAGCAGCAGTGATTCCTCAGACAGTGAAGACATGGGAGAATTGAATGAAGTTATTTCAACAAGCCGTATAGGAGAGAGTAAGTATTAAAATAAATTATCAATTCATTGTCCTTGTTGACTCTTTATCAATAACTAATTGATTTATGTGTAATTACAGTAACGTTGCGAGATGTAAAACTGCAAAAATATATTTATAAATCATTAAAACATAAATTTCTACGGCAGCAGGATGCGAAAAAAAGAAATTCAACAATTTAAGGTATTCTTTTGTTTTTAGATTTAATTGATTAAAAAATTTTTTTCCTAAAATAGTTTATAATTTTCTCTTTTATTTATAGATGCCTGATGAATATTTGTCTCCATCATCGAAAACGGTAAATTTAATATATAAATATGAATTTATTCACCTAATACTATAATGCATTACATTGCATATTATTTATTGTATTTTCACCTTATAGGTAGAGCTATCACCAGGATGTCAATTTTATCTGCCAAGTGAAATTTTAACCTTACTCACTTTAGAATATGAAAGAGACAAAAATTGGACTACCTTTTTGAGACAAATTTTAGGGGAAGTGTACGGAAAGAGTCTTATACATTTTTCTGCCACCAGAAAAACTGGGAGATCGGGAATCAATAAGAGACTCTTAAATGGAATAATCGGTTGGTAATAATTATTATTATATTTATCAGATTTCAATTTAACGTTTTCTTAACTTTTTCAAATTAAACTTTTAACTGATACTTTTCAGCCTGGATTAGAGAGAGACATCCGGAGGTTCGAAGGGGACAGATAATTCATTATATAAATCAATTAATAGTCAATAAAAGGCAATATTCAAAAAAAACTGAAAAGAAAGAAGAAAATAGAAATAATAAAAAAGACACATAATATCACTAGTTGTATCATTTCTTAATTAATTAATGGATGTTTAAATTAATATAAGAATTTCATTGAAGAATATAATAGTTTCATAGTTTCTAAATTGTATCAGTGTTGAAAGGTTTTTTAATATATTTCATTTTATAAATATATATTTATCGGTAAAAGAAATTGTTTGTAAATATTTTATTCTAATGTAATGGTTCAGCAAATTCTTTAGGGTCATAATTAATGTTCTCTGCAAAGTTCATTTTATATACTTTTGAAATCGATAAGCCGATATTTTCTGAACTTGTGTGTCAATCAAAAGTTTTCATAAACTTCCTAATAATTAGATTGGCACTAAAAATCAGTGAATATTTGCAGGCCGAATTTAAAAGAATATGAAATGAACTTTGCAGAAAACATTAATTATTACCCTGAAAAATTTAGTGAACGATTGCATTCCTTCTACCTTGCCTAACATTTCTTGTCACATTTCCTTTGCATTGCCTACCTTTAATTTATGACATTTATTTCGTCATTATTACATTGCTTTGTTATTCATAGATGACCTTAGATTCACATTGCTACTATTGAAAAGGGAATTATGCCACATTTTTAATATGAAAGCAATGTCATCCTAAACATTGAAGTTTGAATTTGGTTCACATTGAGTTTACATTTCTCATATTTCTAAATTCAATGTAGGCAATGTAAAAGTCCTTAGAAAAATTTCGCCTCGGGCATCCATCTATTTTTTGGCCTAAATGTTGCTTACTTTAAGATCGCGCTTACCGTTCGATTCCCACTGTGCTACATTGATTTATAATTTTTTTTTCTCTTTTCTGTTAATAAACAGTTGAATTCTATGTACAACAGTTGAAATATTGTTAGTAATAAATTACCATTGTTACGAAATATTTAATAAAAAAATAGGTCTGAGCACACTTTGTCTGTGCTAACACGACGAACTTCCCATTGATAATTTTTTATAACAAATTTTAATAGTTGTAATCAATGTTTGTTGAAAACATCCAAATCCATGTGATATACGCATCAGTTAATCGATAAATACAATTTTTAATTGTTTATAACAAATTTATATTGTTATAAAAAATTCGTAATTGTTAAGAGTCATATTTGGTTGTGAACAATAATGTCTAGTCAATATCGACTTAATTTTCAAATGAAATTGTTATTGTTTGGCTTAAAAGTATTTTAAATAGCTAATCTTTTCATTTTCTTATTAGATATTTTGTTATAAAAAAAAACGGCTTCATCGAATTCATTCAAATTTCTTTCAGGTCTTCTTTATAATAATATCTTTCGAATTAATTTTGGTTGAAGTTGATATCTTGATCCGTTCTTAAGATATCGAAAACAAAAAAAATGTTGACGTCCGTACATACATACACACACATCATTTTAAAAATATGTCATTATGCTTGCAAATATCTTGAAACGTGGAGAATTAATGAAAATCCAAATTTCACCAATCGACCCAATTACAATAACTTCCTAATGGAAGTTAAGAAAAATGAAAACAATAATCATCCGTTAACGATATTCTTTTTTGACATTGGTTATATCACTAGAAACTATTTTCAATGTAACCAATGTGAACTCAAGATTTACATATAAAACCTTAATAATCTTACTCTTACATTGCTAATATTGCCATATATTAATTTAACATTGCTTATACCATTTTCAATGTAAGAATGATCTTAGCAATGTAAAATAAAAATTTTTGGCAATGTATCCAATGTAAAAGTTATGTTATAACGATGTAATCAATATGTAAGACCCGTCGAAATTTTTCGACTCGGGGCGTGTGGCGCAACTTTAGTTGAGCCCTTCTTTGGACGACTCTTACTAACCAATTAGAGGTAGAATATTGAAATTGTTTTCGACATTTTTCGACAAATACTGCTATCTATAAGTGATCTAATTAAAACATACTTAAAATTCATGTGATAAAATATTTTGCACGTGGATTGTTGTGCTAAATACGGTAATTTTTATTGGAATTTTTTCTCCCTGTATATATACGTGTAAGCGGAAGTTTGGTGACTCACGGTGGCCCGAGAAAAATCATATAAATGACTTTAGTCTCGGCCGAGACTCGAACCCGCGACCCATCGTGCCGTCAAGCTGACGCTTACCTATGAGTTCACCGCGTCAATCCGTTTAAGTTTATAATAAATTGTAATGATATAATGTGTTGCCGCTAATATTAAATTAAAATAATATTAAATGTTGAAATAAAATTTGTTAAAAATACAAAGAATTAGTTTCGACATTTTATTTTTTTATGATATGTAGTCGGTAATTTTTTTTAATCAAAGGAACAATGTTGTCAACAGAAAAAGATCATTTCCATTTATGTAACATAATTTGCAACTTTGTTCCGGTAAAATAAAGAAATTTTCGGTGAAGAAACTCGAATTTATTGCATAGATCCCGTTTTCAATTGTTCATAACAAATTTAGTAATCATAAATAAGAAAAATTCGTTTTCATTCATCTTACATGGTTAGTAACTTTTATTAAATGAAAGAGAAAATTTCCCGTTGGAAGAACTTAAATACATCGTATAAATCCCATTTCCCATTGTTTATAACGAATTCAGTTGTTAAAAATACAAAGAATTAATTTCGATGCAAGTTACATGCTGTGTAACTTTTCTCTAGTAAAAGAAAAAATGTTCCGTGGAGAGAACTTGACTAAATTGCATAGATCTCGTTTTTTATTGTTCATAACAAATTTAATTGTTGTAAACATTTCACATAAACAAAAAGTAGTCTATGTCATTCATGACATTTTTCTGTTCATGTCTGCAATGTTTCATCGACATCGGTTCAGCCCAAGATTGCCCCGGACAGATGAGCAGACACTCTAATCTCATTCCTATCGAAGATAACAAAAAAAAATTATCTTGATAGAACAGAATGCTTTAATAAATTATAAATAGTACAAAAATTGATCATTTATTCGATTTGCGTAACAGATATTTCTCCTCATTAATTGTATCTACATCATTTTCCGATTTGAAAGTTTCTTTTATCGATGGATATCAATGATTCTTCATTTGTGCATACTTTTCAACTGTTCTCGAAATTTGGTGATAGTCACCAAACTTCCGTATGAGTACTAATCATGGTTTCCTGACTATACTATCAGGCTTATATTAAAGCGACGCTTTCCAGGTACTCAAGTGACCCCAGAGAATACTTTTCTTGCATCAGATTTAACATACAAAAAAGTCCCTAAAGAATTAAGACAACCTTCAAAGAAAAATTAGTAATCCTTTTAAAATTTTTGTTATAGATTCAATATTTATTAAAAAGAGTAAAAGTAAAAATTCTTATGCAGCACGGTAATATTCGGTAATATTAATTTTTATTTAAACTTTAAACAAAAATTAGTAAGTGACTAGAAAAAAATGAGAATCGGTATATAATTTATTATGAACCGTGTAGTAGGAAAAATTTGGGTACTCTCCTATAAATTTTTCTATTCTTGAAAGTTTCCGTGCTGGGTCGGGAATCTTCGAATTATTGGTCTAACACAATCTTTCTTTGTATTAGAAGACTGTTCACACAATCAAAAACATAAGCTGTAACGTACAATTTAAGATGTATGCGTGCATACTAATATCATAATAACATAATAAGTTAAAAATTGGTTTGCACGCATGCGTACACCTTACGGCTTTTGTTTTTGATTGTGTGAACACCCTCAGTGCTATAGTTACTTTTTTCAATATTGTAAACAAAGATGACATTCATATTTTTCGTTACGATTTAATATTGGCGGCAACACGTTATATCATTACAATTTATTATAAACTTAAACGGATTGACGCGGTGGACTCATAGTTAAGCGTCAGCTTGACGCACGATGGGTCGCGGGTTCGAGTCCCGGTCGAGACAAAAGTCATTTATATGATTTTTCTCGGGTCACCGTGAGCGGGAGGAAGATCTCTTCGGAGATCTGGGTGGTTGTATCGACGACACAGGTTTTCTGCGTAAGATCTCGATCGTAGAGATAGGGAGGAGGGGGGGTCAATATTGTAAAACGTGCCATATTCATTCTAACGAATGAATTAGTTAAGAAAGTTAATTATCAATGAACCTAATTTATTTATTTATTTGTTTATATGGGCATTTCTCTGTAAACTGGGCAACTTCCTATAGGAAAGCTGTCTTGGCAATTTTTTTGCTTATATGTTCAATAATTGTTATTTAGGCGTTAAATATTCATCTATTTAGCATAACATGGCAAAGGAACCAAGAATATTTCTATTAGTTTAGGAAATATTGAGCTTATTCTAAAAAATCGTTACAGGGGACTGTTGTCTATATCAGGGGACTGTGTGTTGAAATGAAAAATACCATCATAATACCAAAATAAAACATTTTTTTTTTTATTAAACTTTAAAGTTCACTAATTAAATAACTGAACAATAAAGAAACATATAAAATCAACAGTCTTCTTATAATATTTTACTTTTAATCGAATTTTAAGTAAACCTTTGTTTCTTATCTTAGTCTTAATAGTAATTAGTACTAAGTAAAATCACATACATTAAAAGTACGTTTAACTACTTTTAATCTTGAACTATAGAATCAGTCTCATTATAATAGAAGATAATCATAAAAATATCACATAAAGAAGTGAAAGAAAGTCTTATTGTTTTTCAAAAACATCAACAGAAGTGTCAAATTTATAAAATATTCTATTCCCTTTTAAATATATATTTGGATGGGGAAGTGTCTGTACCACTTGGTCTATTGTAATATCTGCAACATCGTCTTGATCGAATCTAAATATTTGGCCTTTATCATCACAGAGCTTTAAGAATGTGACACGGATTTCGCCATCTTCTTCATCAATCTTGTCAATAACGCTCACATATCTATATTCTATATTCTTGCCAAGCAATTTGACAAGGATATAGTCACCAGTGTTAAATGCTTTCACTGAAGCCAAACTAGGCCCAGCTTCATTCTCAGATTCTGATTCGGTGAACACATCTTCCACCATAAGTTTTGTCTTGCCTTCATAAATTAATTTTCCGATATTAAAGTGTAGACAACAATCATTGTCACAAAAGCAACTTAGCTTTTTCATCACTATCTCAAGAGGATTCGATTTTATACCCAAAGAATTATAAAATTTTCCAGTAACCTGATGTACTTTGAGAGTGCCTACAAAATTTTTCACTTTGGTTGCTTCTCGTTCGATTTCAGCACTCATTTCTTTAATTGCATCATCTAGTATAATGCTCAAACTAATTTTAGGACATCTCTAATGGCTTCGACAAATTTATCCAGATTTTCGACATCACCTCCTGCAGCAACCACGGCATTAGCAGTCCTCTTGCATGTAGCTCCAATGCCGTCCGGAGCACCTTTACCATGGCCACTCTCCGTATAGTTCCAAGTAAATTTTTGTACATGGGGAAGTCGTTTTGGTATTTTTATCGCCATGATGTAAAACATTGTTTTATTTCGATACTGAGTTACTGGACCATCGCTCAAGAAATGAAGGTTTTTAATTTCAGGTGGCGAATCATTAAAAATTGGATCCAGATGAGCCCAAATGGCAGCTGGAGAATGAGAAACATTTGTAGAGATTGTGCAATAAGATTTAATATTTTCTTTCAAATATATTACTATTGTGTGTAGACTAATCTGTGTACGTGACCCGCCAAAATGGAAAGCCTGAATTTCTTGACAGTATTTAGTGGAGTAATTTTCAGAGAAGTCCATATGTATTAGAACATCTTCTTCTGTCAACTTACTTTTATGTTTTTTATAGCACTGAACTGGTGTACAATATTTCTTTCGTGAAGCAGAAAGTTCGCTAGATCTCCTTGCAATTCTGTAATGAGTTCGCGGGGTTTCACATTGAAAGACTTCTTAATGTATTTTGTTACTCGACGAGTCTTTTTCGATTTTGCGTCTATAAAATCTTTTTTTTCTATTACCCATTTTTTGTAAATGATTGGTTTTCTATCGTCAAATTCTTTATATGCAGGATTCTTATCAACGCACTTTTTACATTCTCGAGACAAACACTTCTCATTATAGCGGTCACAACATATCTCCTGCAGCAATTTTTGATGGCTGTAATAATTTAAAATCTTTCCATTGAATAAAGCTGATAATTTCAAGTCTATATTTGCATGATTAATGCACAAACAAGTATCACGTCTGTCAACGTTGGGCATGACAATCCAAAATGGTCGTAGTCTAAAAAAAGTTTGGTAACTTAGTTTAAAATTGCTGTTCTGTTGTTTAAATTTCGTATATAAGCCAAGCAATGAATCAAGCCTGTATCGCTTTTGTTTCCGTTCCGCTTTTCTAGTGATAAATTCTATTTTTCCCGCTCCTTGTCTACTGTTAGAATCATCTTCGAAGAAATTTACAACTGCTTTTACACATTCTTCTGAAATGTTTTTTTTCCTTGCCATTTGATGAGACGTTTTTCCCATTTTAATTCTCTTATAGGTTATCACACCTGCGTTTTTCATTCGCCATAACTTATATTTATCAACAATCTTTCCCGAAACTATTTTTGTTAGAAGCCTTTTTTCTTTTAGTGTTTTCATCTCTGAGAAATTATCTTGCAATTGTTGTTTCAACACTTCACCGAAAAGTGCCCTTTTGACTAGATCTTTCCTACACTCTGGAGTATCTGCCATTTTCTGTAACTTAGTATTTGGTGTATCTTTAGTATTTTCTTCCTTCTTCAACCGCGATAGGCGGTTCTTGTACTTCAAAACTTTCTTCTTCAGAGCTTTAATTTCTTCATCTTTTTTCTTTTTTATTTTATGTCTTAGTAACTTGTTTCTATCAATTTTTGTTTTAACTAATTCAAGAACTTCAGATGTTGACATTCGACATGAATTACTTGCATCAGAATCTGGAGTATTTTCTCTCACAAACGAGTTCGTAATATTTGCTAACACTTTTTTCTTATTACGATATTTCGTACAATGCTTTCGCCACTTCTTCTTTGCCTCCCGATATTCGCGTAAAGTCATGTTTTCAACAAGCTTTCTTGTTCCCTTTTCTTTTTTTTTAAGGTATTTAAGGCGTTCTTTTTCTCTAAGCTCTTCCCTTTTCTGCGGGTCGTTTTTAATACGCTCGTATCTCTTTCGCTCAGCTTCTCTTTTTCTTTGTAAAATCTCTTCCTTAGAGAGCTTTTTCTTTCTTGGCGCCATACTCTAAACAGGTGTGTTACCTAAAACAACGACAAACATAAAATAAAAAGAGTCCCCTGGATGCAGAAACAGTCCCCTGTTCCTCAACAGAACAGGAGACTGTCACCAGGGGCCTGTTTAATTTGATTTCATCGAGAGGTAGCAAAAAATGTAATTGAGCTATGTTATTTTGTTGTACACAGGTTATATTTATCTATTACAACGAAATAAAGTTTCTACGATATAAATTAATAACATAAGAAGAATCAAAAATACTCCTTACCAGAGGACTGGTGGCCGACAGGTTATGACGTGACTTCCACGGAGGGACGCTCGTGTAGCACTAAATAAAATGCCATCTGAGCGGAATGGCAGCTACCGCGCCAAACTTCAGATCGTTTGCGTTCCGTTACACGCAGTAATGCTGTTGTTTAACTTTTATACTACATTCCGCGTAATTTGAAATATGGACAGGGGAACTGTTTACAAAATGTGGAGACAAACTTGAATTAACTTTTTTAATATTATAAAATTAATATTTATTAAAAATGAACAGAACTCGCGAACAATCAAAAAATATTGTTTGTATAATCATACAATTTTATTGTTTCAACTAGTTTTTCTTTTCATTATTTTAATCTGGAGTAAGTAAAGTGGTTTGGTGACACACCAGGGGACTGGTTTTGGAGACCTATTAAAACAATTTTGATACAATAAAGTTTATTTTCATAAATATTAAACAGTGAGTAGAGATAGATTAGGTTCTTATCTTTCATAGTTACCTAAGAAACAGATATTATGTGTAATTTTACTATACAATATTGGCCTGAGACAACGAGTTGCCCAGTTTACAGAGAAATGCCCATATAACTAACAAAATTATCACTAACCTTAAATAAACTTGTTTTCCTATGTAACTTATAATTTTTGTATGTTGATCATTACTTTTTACTTTTTAGTAAGTTTGAACTCACATTCTTGACCAGTAAGGTAATTTGTGTATGGATTTTTAAATAAAAATTAACGGAATTTTTTCTCCGTGGATATATATGTATATATATATTCATATACACTGATTGTTAACAAGCAACCTTCAAATGTAGGCCCATGAGTCAGAGTATGCGCATAAAAATAATTAGACTAAAATAAATATTTAATCTAATCAATTGATATTTAGTGGTTAAATCAACTACATTATACTAGTTGAAAAGAAATAAAATTTAGTGAAATCCATAAAATATTCAGTTGACACAACTATTTTTTTCAACTATATTTTAGAATTGAATCAACTAATTTGCTTTTGTTATACAACAATATTTCTTATTATTTGAATCAAATTTTAATTCAATCAGCTAAATTTTATCAACTACAAAATTTAGTTGAATTTACTAAGCCTTTTTTTTCAGTGTAAGCTCAGAAGTTGTTAAAAACTAGGATTTTTTTGTTTAACACTTGTATTAATTTAATAGCATCAGAATGAAATATCGGAATAAGATTTTGATGTGCACATAAAGATATAAATGAAATTTATTTTAAATATAGAACGTTTACTTTACAATAAATGGATTCCAACTTGAAATAAAAGTAGTCTTTTGTTTCAGAGCTACAAAGAAAAAGTTAGTTTCAGCTCTCACAAACTTTACTTACATTTTCAGTACGCGACAGAAATGGTGTCTCAATTTAATATAGAAAAGCATTGGGAATTTTAAAAAAACTGCAAAAATCGGACACTATTTATGTCGCGTAGTCTATTATCGGCGTTGTGAGTTAAATAAAATATATATTATGGAATATACCATTATTTTATTTTTTCTAAAAGTAATAAAACTCGCTTCGCTATAAATATTAAGTAGATGGTGGTAAAACATATCCTCCAAATACTCTTTCTAATTCCTGAGCTATAGCTACACAAAGATGATCACGTTGAGGTGCTGCAATCACCTGAAAATTTTAGTAGGTAGGATTAATATGAAGATTTTTAGTTTTTATAATTGAAGAGCAGTGTTTGGTAGAAACAATGACGATTATTTTTCTTTTATCGATAAATGGAACATTCTAATTAACGAATCGAAATTGATAATAAACAGATTTAATCATTGTGTACTACTATGACTGTTCAGGAAAATTTATTCTTATTTCGATAAAAAATAATTGGATCGAATTGTATTTAATTATATAAGATTATATACAAAATTTTTATATTTTTGTATGGAATTTTATATATTTACTAGCAGATTTCTGCAATTTTGTCCACGTAGTGTGTGGAATTACATTACAAAATATCGATTGATCGAAAATGTTTTGGATAGTAATTTCATGGTTCGAATAAGAAAACTTTATTCTTATCTTAAGATTTTTATCTTCAAATAATAAATGTAACTTCGTTTTCAAAGACATTTATTTCAAAACCTGAATGTATTGCTGGACTCGTTAAATAAATTTTTTCAAAAAGCATTAATATAAATCATAAAAATCTCTGAAAAATGCTAACAGCATGTTCCTATTAATGAAGTGATTTGAAAATATTTTTAGAGATTTTCAGCACTTTTAAGAGTTGTTTACAAATTGGTCAGCATATTTCTATAAAAAAGCAAAGTATTCCAGAGATATCTAACTGATTTCCCAGTTGTTTTCATACTATTTCAGAGCTTTATCAGCAAAATATTTCCGTACGATAATATTATGAAAAAAACCTTGTTTCCATTCATTTTACATGGTTGGTAACTTCATTTTAATAAAAGAACAAATTGCGCATTGGAGAACTTGAATATATTACATATATCCCGTTTTTCATTGTTGATCATATTTAAAAATAAGACCTAACTACATAATTACAATTTTTTGAAGTCATAAGAAAAATTTTAAAGATGAAATACATATTTTCCTTCCGAACACTATCTTAACAATGCATCATAATTCAGGGTAATCGAATAATTTGTAATAGACGAAATTCGATTCCTGTTAGAAGACTCTTTTTCTTATGGCTCATGATTAATATAGACGTCAAAACACATCATATGATGTATAGATAACGAAAATCTTTGTGATGAAATAAAGTAATTTTGTATAGTCCTGCACGATCCTCGAAGGTCCTGAAAAATTCTAGAAAGACTTAAAACCTAGAAAGGAGAAAACTATTTATACAAAAAATCCCAAAACTTGACCTGGTAGCAATTATTGTAGACTGAGTCGTCGAGTAATAACTTTTGTGAGAACTCGTGCGTTCAAAACATTACATATCTGTGAATAAAGGGGCAAAAAAACAAGTGACTATGTGCAAGCCAGTGATTTTCCACACCTACAATATTTCTACGAGCAACCTGAGAAATATAGGAAATTATCGATTTTAATAGGAATTTAAAAAAAATATTATAATCCCATAAAAATTTGAGTTTTCCCATTAACAAATTCAAATAGAATAATAAAAATATGGAAAGGGAATTGGCAATCGAGTCGGAAACATGGGAATGCCATAGAATATCAAAGATGAGTTCAAATAGGAATGAGGATTATTCAATGGGTAAAAAAAATTGGAAGAATTTTGAGGAGGCGGAGCCTTTCCGAGTAGAAGGCGATGCCGGTTTGAAGCCATGAAAGCGTCTCGCCACCGAGCGAGCAGTTAGTCGGGCTACAGCCGCCAAACAAAACAACGTACACCTAAAATCGTCACAATTGGTATCAGTTTGAGTTCAGCTTCAGTGGAAAACTGGGAACATCCAGTGTTACTAGGTCGAAGGTGGACGGCCCTGGGCAACGCCAAGTCCTTGAGTCTCTAAGCCCGCCTGGAAGCTACTGGAGTCAACGGGGACAGAACCAGAGTCACACATCAACATCATTGACCAGCGTCTGGTGAGTCAACATCACTTCACCGCGTGTATTAAACAGAGCATTGGGTCACACTGGCGTCATAATTATCATCATTATATATTGTAACTTTTACTGCCAAACTTCCCACCCATATCCAAAACATAGTCTTTAATTATTTCACCATAATCTTTCAATTTTATTGAAATTTACTTTAGGAGTTTACAGCTATCTCAATTGGTAGGAAATAATCCCCTGTTATTATAGCTGAGGACAGGGAATAAAGTGAAGGTTACTATAATTGTAAACGTAATTATTCCGCGTGTGAAAACCCTTCAGGCCAGTAAGCTTGCATGCATTGCAGGATCTCAAGAGAGTAAGGGGAGACTATTAGTTCGAAACAGGGTTCGTCATTAATATTTTTTTTTGTAGTATTATAAGGCAAAATTATCAATTACTTCTGTAATGGATAATTTAGAAAAAAAAATATTTGTATATGCGTTTAATGCAAATACTTAAAAATGTGAACTGTACTTAACATGTATAATGTATGCTGAATTTTATATCTACATCCTGGCTGTATATGACTCTATGTTACGGTGCCAATAACTATTATTATTATTATTTACAAACTGCCTAATAGGATGGAGTCTGATTCTGTAGGTCAGGAAACAATAAGTTTTTATAGAATTTAAAGGACTCCTATAGGCAAATAATGCTCGAAAATTATTTTTCTATTAACAGACTACCTAATGAGATACAGTTTGATTCCACGGATGAAGAAAAAGAAAGTTTCGATAGGTTTTTGATGGCTTTAATGGAAAATCTTTACGTTTCAAGACCCCCAGAGTTGATCATAATAGTTTTTGAGTGGACGTCTGTGTGTGTGTATGATTAGATTTTTAGCACAATCGGTCAAGTCATTTTTTTGCAGAATCAATAACTGGTAAAAAACTGAATCTTATCATTCTTTCCACTGGGAAGTTAGTCGTGTGGACCTCTCGGATCGCACCCAGACCACTAATGAGCACTGATATTGTTTATATTTCAATACTGCCCAAAGATATTATATGTAATAATTATTGCATAATAACTGAACCAACTTATAATTGACACGATTATTTTCATTTTGCTTCATACTTATGCATAGTCCAGTCATATAAGATTTTAAATTGGGAAATATTGCAATGGATGAAATTTTGATAATTAAATTAAAATAATAATTAAATATAAATTATAATTAAAAATTATTTTATACTCAATTTTCCACCATTTAAATAGCCAAGCGCTAACGTATTGCTCTGTCTCTTTCACAGCGTATCGTACGCTAAGGGTGTTCAGTATTTTCACCGGTTTTAACTTTACCGTTATAAGATCAAAATGTTCAGTAGGTTTACCTTTAATTCAATGGGAAATTTTCAGAGAGTTAAAATCCCATTAAATAACATTAAATTCTACTGAAAAGTTGAATAGGATTTGTAGATATCTAATGGGAATGCGTTACATGTCAAAATCCTCTTAAGTTACAATCTGTCCTATTAAAGTGTTCTATATTTTTACCTATAATTTGATAGGAAAATTCAAAAGTATAAAAATCTGATTAAACAACATCGCATCCTATTGGAAAGTTGAAAAGAAAAGAAAAAAAATGAATAGGATTATAAAGTTAATATTAAAATCCTATAGAAAAATTTTTATTTCTGTAGAAAAACTGAAACGGATTCGGGACATCTTCGTGGGACAATTGATTGGGGCTCAATGGATTTTTATAGGGAATGCTCTTCCAATAGGATTCAGTAGGAAATTTTCGATGCAATTTTCCCATTCAATTTTTATTTCCCAATAGGATCGTTTAAGTAGAGCAGAGCTACCTCCAGTGATCCATACGTTGAGGAGTTCACCGCCACAGTGATTCTCCGAGGGGTGTGTACATCTCCAACTTACTTAAAAAAAGCCTATAACGTTTCCGAAAGTTTGCCCACCTACACACGCTTAGGAAAGAAAGCCCGAAGAGTTCTGAAACCCCAAAAAGAGTTCTAACCATACTTCAAGGGCACTCTAGCAGTAGTCTTATCTCCATTCTCACCGTGTCACGAGAATCTACCAAATCACCACTTAAGGCCCACTTAAAATCTAGTCATAGACGTGAGGAAACTAAATAGTTCAAATTTAAATTAATTAAAAGATTTAATTTTATTCAAATACCACCCATAAGAAGAGAGCGAAAAGAAAAAAGAGTAATTGGAGGTCATGAGTACTATAAAGATAAAGTTACCAAGAACGGAACGTGAGTACTCTGAAAATTTTCGTATTCATCTTTACATTTACTATTGATGGGTTTAGAATTTTATAAAAATTCTTTCTTTAAAAATTAATTTTTACGGAACTCATCATTTACGGAAGCCGCAAAATTTCTATTTGATTGTCGATTGGCTATTTTAGTTGAAATCCGTTAGCCATTTTGTTCCTAGTTGATTGGCTTCCCGGTTAATATTATTACATTTTAATAATACATAAATCAATATTTTTAGATTTGTTGATGTAGCTCGAATTGTTCTCTATTTCGCTGTTTTTCATACAATGATAAACAATAGAAATGAATTAAAAACACCTAATACAGAAAAATATTCTGACATAATTAATTTTTTGTACGATGAAAATAACTCAGAATTGCGTAAGTGCGGTAATGAAAATTCCATAACTACCGCAGCAACTGATGACGATACGGGAATTGTTTTTGGTGATACCAATTTATTTAAAAATATTACAGTAGATGTACTTCATGTTACATCGACAATACGTGTAGTACCAGATATATGTGGAACAACAATTTGTACATATGTTTTAGTAGAACATAAACATTACGTGAGTAAAATACATGAGATGAATAGAGCTTCAATGATTAATAATCTTATTAGTAATTGAGTTGAATTTGTGAATAACTCTTTTTTTATAGGTTTCCCCAGTTGCGATAATCCTTACCAATCAACGGAAAAATAATATTATGTATTCAGTTTAAAAGTATATATCAGAAAATTTCATCAGATTACACCATTCTACTATTATTTATTCTGATTTTGACTTTGATATTAAATTAGCTTTAACAACTTTATATCCAAATGCAGAAATTAATGGAACGTTCGAAAACTACTCAAAAGTATCTTATTTATTTTTATTGTTATTCCTACTATAATAGGATATAGAAAAAATGAAAATATATATTTAAATATATTTGTGCATTTTTATTATTTTATAGATGATTAATCAACAAGTGTCTTTCATGAATTTTAATCAAAGGAATGAATCACAAATAAATGATTGAATTAAAAAATTAAGTTTACTTGTACTCCTTCCTGCTTCAAAGATTTTTGATGGTTTACAGATCGTAATAAATGATACAGATGAAGTAACACGGCTTTGTATGACCAATTGTATTAATGATTATGATTATTTGAAAAATTTTCCCAATTGCTCTGTGAATTCACACTCAAATTTTCTATGCATTCTTTTCGTTTTAGAATCATTGGCAAAATTAATATATGACGCAAAAAAATGATATTCAAAGGCTCCAAAATGATAGCAAAGCAAGAGTGACGTTGTTCCTAAGAGTGAGATCACTATTACATGGACACGGACAATGCACCAAAAGTTTTTGGAAAAAAATAGAAGAAAATAGAATGTCAGTTGATAATTTTTTAGAAAACACAAGTCGGATGATGAACGGAGTTGTTGCAGAAATGAATTTCAAGATGGAATTTTTAGAACCATGTCAGATGAGGGTGAATGATTTGAATTCAATTGAATTACCAGGTACACCGTTTCAGTTCTTATTGGCTAGTTTAACTGAACACGATGGCAATAATAATAATAATTATTATTTTATTTTTGTATACAGATGTTTCTATTCCTACGTTGCTGACAGACAATCAAAATATCAATATTATTGTAGATGAAGAATTAATGGTCATTAATCCGGTTGAAGCCGCAACTATAGGTAAAGTCAAAGTAGTCATAAAGTTATTTACTAGGTAAAAAAACCTCATGATGATATTTGTTAGGTGTGCAGAGTAAGACTCTCCAAAGTAAGATGCACGGCCTGCAATCACATCGTAACTTACAAAAGATGTGCAAAAATATTAGAGATAATGCTCTAAAGGAAAATCTTACATTACGATGTCTATATTGTAATACTATCACGGATTTTTAATTGGTCATTTTCCCGTCTCAAGATATAAATAATTTTTAATCTGTTATTAATGTACGTATTTATAATTAGGTATAAAAGTTAATATTGGAAAAAAAATATATTTAGTTTCATTAATGTTCATTTCATCTGTCTTATTACTTGAAGTCATCAGAGAATTTGCTGAAAATTAATTGTATTCGAATAAAAATAAATATGATTGAGTAATGTAGAGTATAGTAGAGTGATTCCATTACGGTGAAATCTTTAACTCATTATTTATAATTCGTATAATTTTCTTATGCTGAATTGCTGAATATACTGAAATGCTAACCAATTGTATACTATTAATTCCATTAATTAATTTTTATTATTGAAATTTCATTCCGTGTGATTAACTGAACCATGTAAAATGCAGTTTTCAGTTTTAAACATTCGCGGTTAATTTCATTTCGGAGTACTTTTCCGCGGTTAAGTGACAGTTCGTCTCATATGTTGTTCAGTGTTTCTTCGGTCCATGTAAACCATCCTGTCGTGTTATTTACGTTTGGAAGACTCTACCGTAGGCCGTAGTTAGTTAACCAAAGTTAAGGTGCGTTTATGTGGACCTTAGCCGCAGTTATAACCGAGGTACGACTACGGTTTCCGTGGCACCGCCATTTGAGGGTGTTTTTAGATAGATCGACCAAAAATAAGTCGAAAATGAAGAATAAAATTTTTCGATATCTCGCTTTTTTTTCGAGATATCGAGGTTCAGAGTTTCAAATTTCGAAACACGTATTTTATAGCATATCTTAATAATTTTACATTATTAATCATTTGTAGCGATGGAAATAAAAGAATTTTTTTGTGTTTTTCAATGAATATGAATGATAATATAATCATTGATTAGAATAAGATTCTCACGCCATCTAACAGAAAAAATTAATACTTCGGACGACGTCACGAAATCTTTTGGCGGAAAAATTAATTAAAGCCGATCTACTACGATCTCTAACGGTGGAATAATTGGTTGATTATTTATTTGTATCAGTTCCCATTGTTCTTCGGTATCGTTCGTTTTGTCGATTTTCTTTCTGCTGTTTTTCTTTTCTACAAGTTTTCAAAATGTCAGGTATGCATCCAGAATTACATAGTAAATTAGAAAATTTTTCATTCCTCCATCCTTTTGGAGAACTTGTTACAACAAATGAATTAGCAATTTTTTTTCTCGAAGAAATCGGCTTAATTCCGTCGCGTCAATCAACACCACCGACATGTTGTAATCTCCCAATACTCGTTGAGGATTTTGGAGACAAAAAACTGAAATGGGTATGGAAGTGTTCTTCAAAAGGATCAAAGAAGAGAAGAGAAAAATCATGCCGAAAAATTATAAACCCAGCGTCTGGTACGTTTTTCGAAGGAAATACGTGTTGCATTGAAGTGCGCGATGTACTTGCAATCGTCATTTGTTTTGCGATTCAGATGCGTCGTAAAATACTTCGGAAGTGACGAGCCGAGGGGTCCCCTTCTGTTGTGTATGAAGTGCGATTAGACAATTAGACAATTAGAATACCTTTCCGTGGTGCACTTCGAGTGTAAAAAGCCTATGAAATTTAGCTTTTTCTAGCCAAAATTGTCTAGAAACATAAACGGAAATGTGTAAATGTTTATTTTTTGTAATGTTAGTATAAATATCAGTTAGCTCTGTCGACTAGTGAGACAATTCTACATAATTCTGTGCTAGTTGATAGTTGGTTCTGCCTGAACAGCACGGATTGGGGTATGCTACTTTCTACTTGAGACAATTCTACATAATTTTGTGCTAGTTGATAGTTGGTTCTGCCTGAAAAGCACGGATTGGGGTATGCTACATGATTAAATGAATATTAAGTGTTCCTTCTAATTTTTACTTATGATTCTATTGAAAAGTATGCAATGTCAATTTTTAGTATTTGTATTTTAAGAACCGAAAATTATTGATTGGGTTAATTTATTTAGAGCTAAAAGATCGAGAGCGATCGAGTACGTGTACTTGAGCGTCGCTTGAGCGTCGTTGGCTAGGTTGGAGAAGAAGAGCTAGGATTCGCCGAGTGCTGAAACAAGAGCTAGGATAGGGCGAGCGGATCGGGTGAGCTCGACTGAGCACGAGCTGGGACGAGAGCGAGTCCAACTGACAGGTTGCGCTTAACCTCTCGCAACAGTATTATTTGCAATGATTCGCGCTTTTATTTTGAAATGTACTTCACAAGGGAATCTCTTTTATCGACTGTTTTTCTAGCGAAGTCTTCTTTTTCGCTCATCCGTATATAAAAACTTTGACCTTCGATATCTCGAAGACAAAGCGAGATATCGAAAAATTTTATTCTTCATTATCGACTTATTTTTGGTCGATCTATTTGAAAACACCCTCAAATGGTGGCGCATAATCGAGGTTAGAGCTTCTTAACTTAGGTTGGAGTTCACGTATAAACACACTCATATTTAGCAGATAATTGAAAATGTTACAATTTTTACAGTTCACTGTAAACTTCAAAATTCGAGATTGGAAACTCAATATGAATTAAAATCATTTTCACCGTCGCTAATTGCTCATAAGATATAAATCAGGTATTAATGCTCTCGAATATACACTCGGCGTCATTAATGCCTGGTCCATCAAAAACTGTGATACTATCCGAGCAATTATCGACGGAGTAGTTTTTTTTTTCAAACAGAGATTCTACATCAATTTAGAAAATTTATGATTAAATCCCCTTTTAGATAGTCCCTATAACAATAGATTATCACCCCTAAAACATTTTTGAACCTCCATTTAAATAATAATAGTGAATTTAAATAATAATTATAATTTAAACTTACTTCTTCAGCCATTATGAAATAATCGTGACCATTAATGTTAGTTTGATTATAGTAATTATAAACTTAATTTTATTATCAAATTATATTTATCATGATTTAAACTTTATTGTTATTATTTAAATTGAGGTTTGAAAATTTTTTAGTCGGGATATTCTAATGTTATAGGGACTATCTGAAAGGGTATTTAATCATAAACTTTGTAAATTAATTTAGATGTAGAATCTCTGTTTGAAAAAAAAAACTACTCCATCGATAATTGCTCGGATAGTATCAAAGTTTTTGATAGACCAGGCATTAATGACGCCGAGTGTATAACATGTTCCATTTTTTTGGAAACATAGAATTTTTTAGAATTGTATAAAATATGTAGGATGCTATATAATTATTTCATGTTGGTAATGTTTTATTCAATTGTATACACTACGCGACATAAATATTGTCCGATTTTGTCGATTTTCTTTTAAGATTATACATGCAATTCTCTATACTCTCCTATAACAAACTGAGACATCATTTATGTCGCGTAGTACAGAATTTGATTCAATCGTTTAAAGTTTTGAATACAGTTCTATGTAAAACAATTACACAGAACTGTATATAATTTCATATAATTCTACCCAATCATTTTTTATCGAGTTCAGACTACATTGTTATCACAAATTCGTTCTTTGAAGTGTAAAAGAATTTTGCTTATTTCATTTTTTTTTATTTGGACCCAGTTATGAAGATATTCAATTCCGAGCATCATAATTTACTATTCTAACCTACAGTAAATGACCAAATGGAATTATCCACATTAAAATTGACGAACAATCGGACATACGCGTAATTCAAATTAATTCTTAAAATATTATGGTTAACTGTTTACAGGAGATGTTCCCATTTCATCTTTGATAAATAGTTAATCTATACCCTCGCGGTTTCTAGGAGCTGCAATCCTACGATTGAAAAATCGTTAAAACTCGGTTAAATTTAAGTGAAATTCCAGTTATTTTCTGGTAAAAAAATGGTTAAAAACAAGTTGAATAATTGAACCAAAATTCAACCGTTTTTTCTCGGTTAAAAAGCAGGAAAATAACTCGCGTATTTATCTGAATATTTACGGTTATATCTCGGTTAAATATGAAGTATTTAACTGAATGAAACAATTTGAATATGAGTTAAAAACTAGTTAAATAAATAAAATATTTTTGATATATCCAGATGTATATAACGGTTAAATATTGGTTAAAAACCAGTTAAATATCAGTTCGAAAAAAAAAAAAAAATTTTTAGTAAATAATTGATATTATATCCACTCTCGTGAATTTAATTTGTTTATAACAGCATGTAATTGTTATAAAAAATGAAAAAACGTCAATAATTGTTGGATTTCAGTTTTTCCAGCGGAATTTGTTTAATATCGACTAGATAAGGTCTCTGATGACACTATATCTACTCTCGCAGATTTAATTTGTTCATAAGATTCTGTAATTGTTATAAAAAATAAAAAAACGTCAATAATTGTTAGATTTTATAAGGTATAATAAGTTTTATAATCAATAAACTATTGATTGAATTCCAAAAAATTTCATAAGAAACATTTTTCTGCTAAATTCGAGCTAGAAATCCAGTTGAATATAGGCCAACTTGAGCTGATATTTCTAGTACATGTATTGTTATAGAAAAAAAAGATATATTTATACCTCTTATTGGTATATATTATATATCAAATATTACATCTCTGCCATTATTAGACGAATATCAACTTAGAATTATATTTTTGACGCTCATTCAATTTTTGGAGTTCATGACAAAGACAGACTGTTATAAACAAATTAAATCTGCGAGAGTAGATATAGTGTCATCAGAGACCTTATCTAGTCGATATTAAACAAATTCCGCTGGAAAAACTGAAATCCAACAATTATTGACGTTTTTTCATTTTTTATAACAATTACATGCTGTTATAAACAAATTAAATTCACGAGAGTGGATATAATATCAATTATTTACTAAAAATTTTTTTTTTTTTTTCGAACTGATATTTAACTGGTTTTTAACCAATATTTAACCGTTATATACATCTGGATATATCAAAAATATTTTATTTATTTAACTAGTTTTTAACTCATATTCAAATTGTTTCATTCAGTTAAATACTTCATATTTAACCGAGATATAACCGTAAATATTCAGATAAATACGCGAGTTATTTTCCTGCTTTTTAACCGAGAAAAAACGGTTGAATTTCGGTTTGATTATTTAACCGGAATTTAACTGTTTTTTTTAGTTCATAGAAACCGCGAGGGTGTTTCAACAAAAAAAGTCAAATTTACCTTCAGCTTTATTATAACTAATTTTATCAATAACATCATATTTTTCGTCCTTCATCGTTTGAAGCAAATTATTCCGCTATGATTTTATTTTGAATTTCTTACTACCATTGACGGATGATTCGATATAATTGCATCAATTAAATTTTATTATTTCCAAACACTGGGAATTATATCAAATGTATTTTAGATTGTACCTGAATACCAATTGGCATACCGTGATCATCTAGTCCAAGCGGTATTTGGCAAGTTGGAAATCTCAAAACATTACATAATGCCCAATAACTGAAATTGTAAGGCTTGAAGAAATAAGAGTAATGATACCCAGCAGTGTTAGGAGAGGAAGGAAGAAAAAATACTCCATCGTGGCCTAGTTTTGTCTAATTGAAGAGAAAAAAATAATAGTATAAGTAGAATGAAGGATGGAAGTCCTTTTGCTCACTAGTACAGTAATTGACCATCATAATTTACCAATAAAAATTCTTTCATGTTATTTGTGATTGATTCAGCCCATTCTTTTTTGTCTTTTGGAAAAAAATCTTCATCAATGAGCTTAAAGATGGCAGCTCCCGTAATTTCTGATTGATTGCATAACAATTTTTTTACCTCACTAATTGCATTGGCTCGATAAGAACGGTTTGTTATGTCAAATTTGAAATCGGCATTGGGTTCTTGACTCATCCAATATCTCCACAATCGAAAAGTGTATTCTGACCCAGGTACGTTTATTTTTTGTGTAAATCCAGATAGACCATGAAAATAGGAAATAACTTTCTGAAATATGAGACTGAGGTTTTTATTAATGTGACTCACTCGGATATCTTCCAAAGTATCTTGATAATAAATCTTCAATTTCTTTATATCCACAGTGGTTTCAAGTTGGTTCACGATTTCAGACTGAGTTATTATTATTTTGAGTAATCCAGTCAAATCTTTTGCGTATTTACAGATGGGTCCGGCTTCCGCCATAGAATCTGAGTAATCGAGTTTTCTTAAGCCAATACCTTTCATTGGTGTTGAATCTGTAATGAAGTATATACATCAACATACAGAAAAAAAAAAGTTTTTCTGTAAGATAAGAATTTTTCTGAAATTTCTCAAAAGTTTGTTGAAAACTACTTAAATGGGCTTCAAAAGACAGAACCTGTCAGACAATGTTCATTCGAATGAATGATGATTATAGTTAAGACCACGTTTATATATTTTTCAATTCGAACGAGATTTAAACGATAAAGAATTTCTTAATTTATAAAAAATCTCGGTTTTACTCTAACACAGTGCTGTCTAGCAATAATTGTGTGAACACTATAATGATAGACAGAATCTTATAGTAAATACATCAAATACTCGGATATTGAACATCACATTTAATTGTATATGACTATGCATTGATCATTCGTGGGGTGACATACAATTTTAGAGCAAATAATAATAGGTTAGATACGGAATTTCATTATATCGTTTGAATCGAGGGCATTTTTTGTGTAAGAGATGAGCTACTTAAGAGAAAAATTATCTAGAGGCAACAATGTGTATTTAAAAACGGTTTTCTAAAAAAATCCTCTTCTGCCAGTGCGAATTCATCCATTTTATTAGCTTCCCCTTAAGACGTTATTGTGGTAGGGTAAATTTTTGAAATTTGTAGTTTTATCAAATTTTAATGTTTTGAAATATTTAGAGGAATATTAAATGGTTTGAAAGTGGATCCATGTATTGACGTATGTATATGCATACATGCGCAGGTCAAGTTTTTCTCGTTTTCAATGTCTCGAGAATTATAGAAGATATCGACATTAAACGAATTTCATTTGAAAAACGATGCAATAAAGAAGATCTGAAAGAAGTATCGACAAATGCAGAATACAATGTGTTGAGTAAAAAAGACGTTCAAAAAAGATTCTACTTATTGAGTGATTCATTTATTTAATTATTATTATCGTAATTATCTAACCTAATATATAAATTTAGAGTTTGTCTGTTAGTCCACGCTAATCTGAGACGGCGATATTATGCAATAACTAGAAAAGTAATCCCTTTATATTAAGTTGGTATCTCTGCTTTCATAGATTGAAAAAAAAGCGAAAGGTAACTATTACTATACAAATAAACCGGTAGTACCTTATGGTCGATATCGAATTAACCGATGATGAGTGCCTAAAATTAAGAAAACTTCAGAATTCTCAGAGATGGCGTATGAGTGTTAAATTTTAGCGAAATATTTAAATTCAAATGAATTTTTAAAGTAAGAGTGTTTATCAAATCATTCATTAATTAATTGTTGTATTAAACAATCTGTTCTATTAAAGCATAAAATATTCAAAAAATAAAAATACAAAAAATTCTACGACACGTGAATTAGTGTATTCTGATGATTATGTGAATTTTATTAAAAAAAAAACGGTGTAATAATTTTATGGATTTAATTCCATATAAATTAGAATTGTCTTCTACTATCTATTCCATTGGAGATTGCTTAATTCATACGGTATAGGTGAAGAATCATGGCTTTTTTCTGCAGTTTAGTAGCCTCTCTGAAAACAAGGTGAACATCAAATGTTCGAAAAATAAATAAAGCAATTGTGGATACTGCGCATGTTAATAGTCTAGTAGCCGTATAAATTTATCGTGCATTACTTATAGAATAGGAATAAAAATTTTTTGGTTATAGATTCTTGTACAGGATGATGAGAAGAGCATTTGTCATCATCATCGGTTAATTCGATATCGACCATAGGGTACTACCGGTTTATTTGTATAGTAATAGTTACCTTTCGCTTTTTTTTCAATCTATGAAAGCAGAGATACCAACTTAATATAAAGGGATTACTTTTCTAGCTATTGCATAATGTCGCCGTCTCCCAAACTTTGCAGAGAAATAGAAGGAACTATCGAAAAAGTTGTAGGATAACTTTTATTTATGAAGATTGTTCATAACAATTGAATTCGTTACAAACAATAGAATACGGGATTTATACAATGAATTGACATTCTTCCAACAGGAAATTTTTCCTTTTACTAAAAAGCAGCAGATCTGTCCTTTATTACAATCGCGTTTGCTTTGAGTAAACAAAAATTAAATCTTGCATTGAAACTTTTTCTGTTTACCATTAATGCACACAAATTTATTATTTTTTTCCAATTTTATTAACTAATATTACATAGCTGGCATCGAATCATTAAAACTTTGAAACTATTTTTAAAAACTTTACCTAATCGATCTATTTTTATGTAGCATAATTATGTCACATTGATTGTTTAGTATAAATGCGTGATTTTTTTTAAAAGCTGAAACAGTTTCGTTTTTTCAAATTTTAGTGGATTACTTTATTCAGATCATTACCGTTCGTACCAATTGAAGAAAATATACGCGGACGAAGTCTTAGAGATAAGCTAGTATTGGCATAAATATTGAATAGATAGTAAAGAAAAATTTTAGGAAGTCGAAAAAAAATCAATTAAATGGGTTTTGAATTTAAAAATATTTCAGGTACTTGATCGAATTTACTATAAATTGTCTTGAGAATCGCGTGATAACGTGGACGAGGACGAAAAATGACTGGCGAAAAAAACTTCGTTAGTCAAACTTGACACTAGATTTGAGTCAATTCAGTGACTAAAATGTTAGAATTTATCTTTTGTATGGTCGATTGATTACTGGAATATATAGGAAGATGGCGGAACTGTGGACAGTGACAGTTTTTCGTGCTTATGTGTTTTTAATATAAAGTGATTATATATCTGTTATAAGTGACTTGTACTCTTTTGAGACATTGAGTTTTATAACAATTACTGCTTTCCTTTCCCAACAGTCTAGCTACGTCACAATGGCAGCGCAGGAAGACGTAGAACTCAACGCTATTGAGTATGGGTGTGAGATAGAAGTCAGAGACTCGCCTTCCCCTTTGGTAGTAAATAATAATTCTATGCAGCATAATAATGCTCTTAATAATGATTCCGTCTCTCTTGATGAAGCTCTCAGTCAAACAGCAATGCATATCGGAGAGCAAAACTACTTAGACACTTTCTGTTCACCTTCTCCGGGTGTTGCAATTTCTACCTTACCTCCTCCTGACACTGTTGCTAACCCTAGTCCTTCTCCTTTGGTAAATGGTATCTCTTCTTCACCAACATCCGAAATTTTTGATCTTCGATTACACAGGTCGCTAGGACTCAACCTTCTCCTAACTTTTACAGTGTATATAATCCTGGTCCTTATGAAATATTAGTGAATTACAAAAGACTGACGTAGTAAATAATGGCATCACTTCTCATGCTAATGATAGTAATCCGTCCTCTGGACCAAATAAGAACCGAGGCCCCCACCCGCTTACAGTAAGTAAGCTTGTACACCAGATTCTCATTAAAGCCAATCGTGGTGACGACATGCTTGCTATTGGAAAAGTAGGCATGCACGTGTTCATCACTCTAAAAACCAGAGCTACGGCTAACTTTCTAGTGAATCACCCTACTCTTGTGGCAAAAAGCTTCAATGCCTTTATCCCCTCCTATAGACTATATACTCGGGTGGTTATTCGGGGTATTACCCAAGAGTTTACCGACGAAGAAATTCGTTCAAACATTAAATCCGAGGTTCCTATCCTGGATTTAGCTAGACTCCATAAGTATGAGAAAAACGATAAAGGCGACAGGATCAAAGTTCCCTCTCGTTCTATCTTACTCACATTTGACGGTCCATCTCGTCCCTCCCATGTAATTTTTTACCTTATAAAATTTGAAGTCCATCCTTACTCTTCAATGGAAGATCCACAAAATGGCTTCTGAAAGGTGCATTTCACATGTTGAAGCTAGACGTTTGTTGTCTCCTAATGTTACGTCAGGGACTTCTTCTTCCACTACCCCCAAACTTTGTTGATTTTCCTCGATTGAGTAATGTTACAGCTTCTGAGCAATCCTCTCCAAATGTCTCTGCTACTCGCCCTAATCTTATGCAATCTTACAGTAAGATTGTTAGTTCCTCTCCTCCCACTATGGCTCATATTAGCAAGAATGAAAACACCTCAACTCCCTTTAGGCCCGGCTTAAGGGAAATTAGAAAGAATGCAACCCAGCTGGTTAGTAATAACCAAAAAACTCTCCAGGAAGCACACAGGAATGCCCTTATTGCCCCAAATGAACGCATCCCCTCTTGTGGTGGGGCCTCTCTTTTCAAAAATTTTGTTCCTCCATCTAGTTCACCGTCCCTTCCCTCGATGCCTTCACTTTCCTTTCCATCAATTCCCTCGAGCCCTCTTATGTCCAGCAGTGTAAACTCTCAATCATCTTCACCCCCTCCCTCTCTAAGCAATTTCGTCAGTCAGCTATCTGAATTGCTGTCTATTCTCTCAAATGCTCTTGCCCCTCTGGCCCCCGGGGTTGCATAGATGTCTCTGCTCTTAAGATATGTCGTGCAACAACGGGGGCAGATTAGACTATAATCCGTCGTGCCCCACTTTCGTACTGCTCTATATGGCAGTCTGAATGGGGGCACGTCGAACACGCCGAGCGCGAGACGCGTTAGCGACCGCCGACCAAAGTGGCGAAAGTTGGTACTACGGGAGGCCAAATTCCAAGCCCTGCGCCTGGGGCTGCAAAGTCAAAATATGACATGTAGGCCTGGGTACAACTGGCCAATTGAGGTCGGACTCGTAGTGGTATGTCGTAAGACCTCGGGCTTGTCACGTGTATCCCTGTGCCTGTTCTAGGTGCAGGTATATGCGTCCCGGGAAATGCCATCGCTAAGATAGTAGTGTGTTATAATTTCCCAGAGTTATGCCCAAAGGGGCGAGGTACTCAATCCCGTCCTTCGGACGGTGGGAAGCATGGATTTGATGCTCTTGCCCCTCTTCTAAAAATGTTTAATGTTAACTTTCCTTTCGATGAATTACTCACTAAGTGTAATAAGCTTAATTCCTATCTATCACAGACCCACTAGTCTTTAACTATGGCCTCCATGTCACAATTAAGAATATTGCAGTGGAATGCCAGAGGCGTTTCTAACAAATCTGATGATCTTGCTCAAATAGCCTTTGGGTATGACATCATTCTAATTTCTGAATCGTGGGTTGACACCTTTCACTAATTTTTCAATCAGGGGTTTTAACATTGTTAAATTGGACCGGTGTGGTAGACGTGGTGGTGGTCTAGTTACTGCTATCGCATACCACCTGCCTTATCGGCGCATTGACTGTATCTTCTCCGTTCCAAATTCCCTAGACACCTTAGAGGTTTCTCTTCAATCGCCTGAAGGTAATCTACTTATTGTCAATGTATACAAGGCTCCTAATGCAACGATTAGCAGTGCACAATGGACATGTCTCTTTGAGTCAATGGAAGGATTTTCCGGTAAATTTGTAAGGGGCGACTTCAATTGTCATCATTCCAGCTGGGGCTGTGCATCGACCTGCTCTGGTGGTGTTTCTCTAGCCAATGCTCCAGAAGATTCTGACTTTTTGCTACTCAATGACGGAAGTCCTACTTGGTGCCCGCGTCCTAACCAAGAGTCTTCCGCAATTAACCTTTCCTTGATGTCACCAAATTTATTTGCACTTAGCTCATGGAAAACCTTAGTGAATCGAATGGGAAGTGATCACTTTCCCATTGATATTAGTGTTGGCACTTTGGTGAATACTCAGTCCTTCTTCTCTCACTAAATAAACTTTAAAAAATTTGATTAGAGCAAGTTCTATCTCTCTCTCAAAACCTATGAGTCTTTTTAGTCCCTGAGGGTAAATTAGGCCCCCCTAGCCATATGTATGAAAACTTCTTGCGCATCTTAAAGGATTGCATCTTTGACTCTGGGGGTAGGTCCCTTTCTGTTTTTCCTGCTTCACCTATCACAAATTGCACTTTTGCAAGACGCAATAAGACAGCATCCCCCTCTCCGTGGTGGAATGGGGAATGCTCGAATATTTCGGATCTTAGATTTCAATCTTACTCCATCTACTTACACGATCCCACTTGGGTTGCCTACGACAACATGAAACGCCGTGAGGCAGAAGCTCGACGTTGTTTTAATAAAGCTAAACGTGATGGCTGGGCTTGCTTTTGTAAATCTCTGAACCGCCCTACACCCATCTCTGTTATTTGGAAGAAACTTAAAGCATTTAAACACAGACGTTGTGCCTCAGTGGCTCCTTCTTCATCGGGAGACTTGGAACAGCAGGAATTACAATTGAGATTTGTGGACAATATGTGTCCTCCTATTGATCCATCCGCGTTGCCTCCCGTCTTTCCTACTCATATTCAATTCTCTTCTTCTTCCATTCCTGTTGATTCTCTCAATAGTCCCTCTTCTAAGTCTGAATTCAAAATCGCTCTTGATAATAGCAAAAAAAATTCATCCCCCGGCCTTGATGGCATTGATTACAAACTGATTGGTAAACTTCCGGAATCTTACAAGGACCATCTCCTCCACATTTACAATTGCCTTCTTCAATCACATACCCTCCCTCCTTCGTGGAACGATTTTATTGTCTTCTTGCTTCCTAAACCTGAAAAAGGCAAATATCGTCCTATATGTTTGGCATCGTGCCTATTGAAACTCATGGAGAGAATCGTTGTCAATCGAGTAAATTGGTGGTTAGAGCACTTCCATATTCTTCCCTGCTCACAATATGGGTTTCGTAGAAGGAGATCTTGTGCAGACAACCTGTCAATCTTAACTTCACGCATTCTAATAGGTTTTGCTGAAAGAAAATTTACCCTAGGAGTGTTCCTTGATATCAAGTCTGCGTTCGATAATGTTGATCCCAGTCTTCTAGTTGGGGTTTTAGCCTCTATTGGTCTTCCAGAGAACTACTGCCATTTTTACTTCAATTTACTTGCCTTGAGACGCCTTTTCTTTTTGGTTGGTGGATCCCTGACTGATCCTCGGTTGGTTAATAAAGGTTCAGGGCAAAGTCTAGTCTCCAGTCCCACTCTCTTCAACTTATATATCTCTAAGCTTGAATCTGATTGAGCCTGACTGCAATGTTATCCAATTTGCTGATGACATATGTATCACTTCTTCCCATCAAGACTATGACGTGGCTCTTGAATCGTTCCAGCGTTCCGTGGATGGTGTGAACAAATATCTTGCTGACCTAAAGATGACTCTTGCTCCAAACAAATCTAAACTTGTCATTTTACTAGAAGAAATATTCCACCTCAACCTTGTTCACTACTGATAAATAACACCTCCATAGAAATTACCAACTCAGTTACTTTCCTTGGAATCACCCTCGATAGTAGACTTTCTTTCAATGCAAATGCCGCGAATCTGGTTCAAAAATGTAATAAACTAATATCAGTTACAAAAGCCCTTAGATCCACCTGGTGGGGCGCTGACCCTATCATTCTTTAAAACTTTTATAGAGCCACAATTAGAAGTGTTTTAGAGTACGGTTGTCATGTGCATCCACCTAGTAACATTCAATTATTTAGTAAACTCTCGCGTATTCAATTTAAAGCCATAAGGCTAGCCATTAGCCTAAGACAAAGCTCTTCTACCAATGTAGTCCTATCTGAGGCAGGAGAGTTTCCCCTCTCCATCAGATTTAGTCAGCTAGCCTCAAGGTATATTTTACGTACCCTTGCTCTTGAAGAGCATCCCCTTCTGGACCTCCTACAACATCTCCAATGTGCGGCTACTTTGAAAGCCCACTCTGATGCTGTTGTTCCCTATAATATCTCTGCCATACCTCTTTTCAAAGCATATTGCAGTTCTAAAAAATACTCCAGTCTCGTTTACTCTTCGGTGAGTGCCACTCGATATGAATTCCCTCTAGAAGTGATACAGCTTACCCCAGATATTGACCTGCACTTTGGCTAACCGTTCAACATATCACCTCCCTCTCCCACAACTGATGAGGATTTCAATATTCTACTTAGGAAAACCTACCCAGACCACATAGCTTTCTACACAGATGGATCTAAGTCGCTTGACTCAGCCAAAGCTGGATTTGCATTTACCTGTCCAGCCCTAGACCTACGGGAATTTCATAGAATAAATTATACTCTTCAATTTTCACCTTAGAGCTCCTTGCTATCCTCTTTTGTCTGAAAACTATAGTAACTCTTAGACCCTCTAAATATATCATTCTCTCTGACTCGCTTAGTTCCCTTATGGCTTTCTCAAACTCTGGTTCCCTGCACTCTAATTACATAATCTACCAAATCAAAGACCTGATTCTTACTCTGACGACCCAACAATCCTCTATAAAAATAGCTTGGATACCTTCTCATGTTGGTATCTCTGGAAATGAGGAGGCTGATGAGTTGGCGAATGTCGGATCCGGGAGAGGCTCTTGCACACCAGTCCTCCTCCTGGTCTCAGACATTTTCCAGGCTTCAGACTCCTCTCATAAACAAAACGCAATCTCTGCACTTAGCGCAGAGAGTGTCAATGAAAATAAAGGCATTCATTACTTTAATAATTATAGCAATTCCACGTTAAAACCCTGGTTTCTTACTCTTGAATTAAGCAGACATATTATTGTCATGACTTCTCGATTGAGAACGAATCATTACAGCCTCAATGCTAGTTTGTTCAGAAAGAATATAGTATCATCTCCTGCCTGCCCTTGTGGTCAAAACCTCGAGGACATCAATCACGTCCTGTGGTGGTGTCCTTTATACAATGCTCACAGGAAAGCCCTGTACATCTCCTTAAAAGCCTCAACCTTGACCCCCCCCCTGTGATATTTTTCCTCTTCTAATTAAGCTATTCCCTAACCTTCTCTGTGTCCCCTTCAACTTCATGAAGAAAACAGGACGCAGTGTTTAAAGAATATAAAACTCATAAATCTCGCGCTTCCGTTAGTTCGGATAACGGCCGTAAAGTGCAATAGCGCTGGTGCCTAGAATAGATAGATTGATTACTGACCCAGTGCTGAGATGGCTACCGTAGTTTCCTTTCAGCTAATTAATCAAATTGAGAATTGATTAATTCTCAACACAATCTCATTCTGTTATGTTTGGCACTAAATTTAGTTTTTCAATTGAACATATCAAAAGTTCAGCTATCAAACTTTTCTTGTTAATTATCATAGGAACGACACAGTGAACTCGATGAAACCTCTCGAAAAGCTCATGTCTTTCTTTAAATTTCGTTAATAGAGAATTAAGATTTTCAAACTCTTTTTCTAAGGAAAGATCAATATCAGTGACGTATTAACATCAAATGTCAGTAATAGATCATTTTATTAGATTAAAAACTTTTAATATTAATAACTTTGAAGAATTTTCACTAATATCGGTCTTATTTACAAAGTATAAATGTGTAAATATATATTCACTTACTGCTGAAGAAATTTACTGATTTGATAAATTTTAGTTATAGAATGTAAGTAACTTAACAGATATATGAGCGAAAATTTAAGTTGTGACTGGATAAGGTTGTATTAGTATTGTATTATTATCAGGGCTTCTTTTTAGTGTCTGATTACGATAAGTGAAGAATCCCTAACAGGAGTACTATAAAGCAGACAAGTTAGGGTCAGTTCGGACTGAGTAAAGTTTTATCAGAACCACGATTATAACCAAAAGGATGCCAAGTCCAGCAAAGCCTTATGAATCTCTTTATTAGGCAACAAACTGAAAAATTCAAAAATATACAGTATATATTCGTATCAAACGTACTAAAACTGGGTTTGAATCCAAAAACACCGTTAAAAAAATGCTGGCATCCGAATGGATCCACCAATATCACTGCCAAGAGCAAAGGGAGCTCCACACGCAGCTACTGTTGCAGCGTCTCCACCACTACTCCCACCTACAGTTCTTGTATATTATACGGATTATTAGATTGTCCATAGATGAGATTTCTGACTCTACCCATAAGTTGAGTTCTGGAATATTGGTTTCGCAATTACTATGGCTCCAGCATTTTCAGTATTTAATTGCAGTAGCATCGTCTTAGAACGATAGTTTCGTCTAACAAGCATACCCATTGAATGTAATAAACTAAAAAGATTTGACAAAATTTTATTTCAGATGATACATTTTATTTTGTTATTATTTACCTTCTACTTCATTGCTTTCTTTTGTTGTGAAGGAACACCTAAAAGTGGTTGTTTTGATTGCAGTATTATCAAATCTTCATCAGAAGCAGTACTGAGGATTGATCTATCATCTTCGCTTCCTCGATGGCATTCGTATATCGTTCATCCACAATATATTCAATAACGAATTATTTGTTTACATCGATTGATGATGTGCGTACTACATGCTCCGCGGGAACTTTCTTCTTTCTGAAACATACAAAGATAAGAGTCAGTCAACGGCATGAGTCGGTATATATATATAACATACTGGAATACATGGTATATGAGACATAATACTATGGAATTTTTATGAATATTGTTTTCAGTAAATTGACACAAATTTTAATAGTTTTATTTTCACTCACGCGTTTGTGCATAAATTTACACAGGGTGTTTTCCATTAGAAAACACAAAACACTGTGTCGACACAGTGTTATACCACACTATAGCATTTTAGGCAAAAAAGTAATGCCAACTTAACACACCCCAATAAGTTCAAGAAGTAGAGTGTAATATAAATTTAAATAATTTAACTAAAATATTTTATATTAAATCAAAAGCAAAATTAACCTTCTATAAATAATCACACAAAGCACACATCTATAGAAATAATATGACTTATAGGAGTACTAGGAAATCGCAAAAATTTTGTTAAAATATAGTAACTTATGCATGCTGCCCTCTGTTAAAAACACAAGAAAAGTTAGTATTCCATTTATAAAATTATGAACACAGTGTCGCCACAGTGTTTTGTGTTTTTTAAATAAAGAACACTCACAGATACACAAAAGTAAAAGAATTTATATTTATAACAGCGAGCTCCGAAAATACAAATAAATAATTAATTGTATTGTGCATTTTAGAATTAAATGAGCTCATTTTCTTTCATATGATTTTCATAAGATAGTAACGTTATTATTAACTTCCCATTAGGAAGTTATTGTAATGGTCCGATTTGGCGACGCTGGAATTTTGACAGATCTCGATGTTTTAACATGTGAGGAGTTCATATCGATAGTTTTTAAGAGATGTATGTATGTACGTACGTACGTATGTACGTACGTACGTATGTACGTATGTGCGTTCGGGTTGCAAGTAATTTCTTTCGTTCACGGTTTCTCAAAACTAATTAAGATATCCACTTCGGATCAATTGCATTCGATAAAGAATGTGACAAAGAACAGGTGAAAAGATTTTAAATAAAATTGGTCGATTAGTTTTTTTTTATGGGCAAAAAAAAGATTACAATACAAAACTGGCGAAGGTTTGCAAACTTATATCTCGAGAAACGGTTGGTCCTACAACAAAAAACTAAAGTACTTTTTTGTAGAGATTTTCTTGCGAATATTTTATGTCCCATGTTTTTTTCAGGGGACCTACATTTCAAAGTTATTCAAGGTTAAAGGTCCAAAAAAGGGAGGTATTGTACAAACAATAAAAACGGTTGGTCCTAAAAATTGAAAAAACTTTTTTATTGATAATTTCGCACAGTTTACTATGATTATTTTAATTTGCTTACGAGAAAATTATTATGATCGTTTGATTTCACAATTTCTGGATTTTAACATATGTCGACATTTTAACGTGTGGATTCATATAAAAAAAATGATATATCATAATGTCTTCAAAACAGTTATTTTTATGACGAAATCGATAACGACTATTTTATAGTACATTATTTTTTAAACATTTTCTGGCAATTTCCAAAAATGTTTTTGAATTTTTGGTGTCGATTGTCACTAGGTAGCGTAAAGCTTAAACAAGTTGACTTACAAATGAACATTGTTGCTGATACCTATTGTACGATCATGTTCATAAATTTCAGGAAAGCCAATTTGTAATCGAAATCGTCTAATGGAAGTTCCTCGTGTGGGCGCCCCGAATGGCCTCACACCAATTTTCGTTCTTGAATATAAAACCCGTTAATTCCTAAAGGAAATGAAGTCCTTCTGTTGAAAAAACAAATTTGCGTAATGAAATTAATAAGAATCGGCACTTTAAATATTGATTTTCAATGGGATTGAATCGGATTGAAAAAAGTTGTGAAAAGTAGGATAAACAATGAAAAAAATTTTGAAATTAACTTCTAGTGGTAATCTAAGAAAAACTTACTACAGAATCTGACAAAGTCTGATCTGCTTGAATAGAATTCAAAGTAAAAATAATCTATGACGAATTTTAATTGAAATCTATCGAAAAATTTTATCAATAACTCTTTTAGAATCACATTTTACCCAAAAACGCTTATTCCTGAGACTTCGTCTGTACACCCCAGTGGAAAAATTTTCTCAATTTTCTTTAAAAAATCAGAGAAATACGGAAATAATTAAAAAGAATACACAGTTCTATATTCAATTCTATACTTTTTTATAAATACTCCATCGTAATTATGTGGACGATAAAAATCTAAAAAACTTAGAAAATACAAAATTTCGCAAGTTTTCAGATACCAATAAATAGTTTCTATTACTGGTTCTGAAAAATCTCAAAAAGTTGACAAAAATACAAAATTTCTTAGGTTTCTTTACCAAAAAATACCAGTAAACACTGAATATAACAGCGATAAACATAGAAGTAACATTATGTAACAAGCTACATAATGGAAAATTACATATATGTCATATAACTGTAATATATGATCTAAATAACAAGTTTATATTGCAGATATAACACCCATGTGACATTATAGCTATATAACGTAGTTTATATAAGAAAATTTTCCAATAAAAGAATAAAATCTTACAGATAGCACAGAAATCTAGTAAAAAATGAGCAATTTGTTCTGTAAAGTTGTGAAAAGAATGACAATATATGAAAAAAATGAGAAATCACGAGTTTTCATTTCTCAGTATTTCCTCGACCTTTTTCAATTCTCAAAGAAAGTGTAAGAAAGTTTCGGAAAAAATCTGAACAAATTTTTCGACTACGGTAGTCACGTATTGGAATGATGCGTGATAACCACAGGTCATGTGAGGGTTTCAGCAGAAAGAATTGGTGATCTGTATTATCTAAAACCTCCGCCGGAGTCTGCTTGTAATGCTTCTCATGAATCTAAGGAGCAGTACTCTGATCTACGCAAGTGGCATGACAGACTAGGTCATTTGAACGTCGACTTGAAGAAGCTAGTAAAAAATGAAGCCATAGTGGGAAAAATAATTAATGGTAATGACAAGTCCACTGATTTCGAGATTTGTCTCTCAAGAAAGCTCACTGAATTACCGTTCCCCAAGAGAGACGGACGGAGCCAAAGACCCTTGGATTTAGTTTTTCTTGATATTTGTCGCCCTATGACTACAGTATCAACAGGTGAGGGAAAGTACATTATAATTTTTATTCATGATTACACTCGTTAGAATAGATTATTCAGTCTGATGGTGCTCGGGAGTATCGAAACCAAACAGTTTTAATAAGTTCATGAAGGCTGAAAGGATCCAAAGGAGCTTCAGTGCACTATACGCCCAACAAAACGGGATAGCCAAACCAAAAAATCGTACACTCGCTAAAACGGTCAGATGTATAATGTTCAGTCGGGATTGTCTGGATCTTTCTGGGCAGAAGCTATCTGCACGGTAAACTAAGTGAGAAACAGTTTTCCAACCTCTGCATTAAATGGCTACACTTCTCATGAATATTAGACTCCAAAAATCAGTAACCTAAAGTATTTAAGAGGGTGTTCGAATCAAGGGTTCTTATGCTTGAGCAGTAAAACTCTCCTTAGAAGTTTGAGAGGCGTGGTCGAAAAGTATTTTATAGGATATTCCGAAGAACACAAAGCATATAGGATTTGAGAATACTTCAACAACGGATCACGAGATCTCAACGGTGGTCAACGCGTCCTAGATTTGTTTCAATTCTTAATCCTGCAAGAAGCTCGCAACACCAGCCGACGGATTCAGTCGACACTCTGATCAAGGTCTATCGAATAGCGACTGGGTTCCTGGGATAACGATCACTTGTAGACACTATCTTTGTAGAAATTAGAGGTTTATTAAGAAGGATGCTTGAAGCTCGTGAATCATCCAATAAACAAAACACGTGATTGAATGTCGCGCCGTACTTATAAAATTGGTGTTAGTGTAGAGGTTGAAAAAAGAAGGGTACGTCTGGTCACCCCAGATTTCCACAACATCAACAAATTAAAACGTTGCATTCTACACCTTCGGTATAAAAAGTGCTCATAACGGGAGAGTGGTACATTCAACGTTCGAATGCAGTATGAATTCGCGACATAAACAAGCTTAACATGCTCAGAAAAATGGTAATATAAATGAACACCCATAGAATAGAAAGACCAGTTTTGTTTATATATTGAAAATTAAGGAAGAGAAGCTGACGTGCTTCGGACCTACTATCAGTAGCGAATAAAAATTACAAATAAACACATATCCCAGTGAACACAGAATGTCAATATGATATAACAAGAGTAGTAACAAGTTACGTAACTCTTTTGACTGATTAGTGACATAACAATACATAAAATGTGAAATTTACGTTCTGTACTTAATTAATACTATATATTACGTAAGAGTTACATGGCATGGTGACTCTAATAAAACGTCATAATAGTGACTCTTATGTTATGTTTTTGTGACGCATCTACATTTTTATTTAAATAACATTTAAACCTATTTGCATACACATGATGTAACAATAATCATAACATGAACTCAGCAACATTTTTTGCATGTTATGTCGCTATCCATCTGTACCCCACAAAAATTTCTATGAATTCATGCATAGCATTTACCTAATTTGAATATTTTAATTACCTGAATATATACTATAAATAACATATAAATAAATAAATAAAGACGTAAGGTTCAATAGTCCAGTAACGGTGCAATTTTATTAGCAAATTCAACCTCCTATCTTAATCGAGGTAATTTTTATGTAAATTGCACGAAGATTCTGAAAAACTATTCGCAGGCAAAAAAATGCACGTGTCATTGAGTTTTTTGTTCTAGACGTTTTTGCCTGTTCGAGGCCTCACATTTCATAATAATACTTTGCAGAGCTAGCTATGCGAAATCGACGATACCTACTAGGACATTTTTTGTTCTTCACCATATAACGAAGGTTCTGTCACCTCACTTTACTTGTTTGTTCCGTCTATTTTTGTGAAATATTCGATTTCAAAAATGAAAAAGATCATGCTAACTATTTTACAGTTATCATGCCAATTTGTCGGCATTACAGAATTCTTTCCAATCGATCTCAAAACGATTCCTTTTTTTATTATTGTATTAATTACAAATCTGCCCTTTTGAACAATGAATAATTTTGATGACGTGAAGGCGTAAGCGGTGGACACTCCAGTGAGTGTCATTCCGGTACTTGTAGGAACCAGGGTTCGGCAATAATATATATATAGTATTATAGGGCAAAATTATCAATTACTTCGTAATGGATAATTTAAAAAAAAGAAAATATCAATTACTAAATAATCATTATATTGAAAATAAAATTATCAATTACAGTATTACTTGAAAAATTTTATTTTCAAAATTATCAATTGATAAGATAATTTGTAATTTAATAATTTAAATTTTCTAAATTAATAAGTAGTAATTTACTAAGAATAATTGACATTTTTATATTGTGTGATGAGCATCACGTTCTCATAATGAGACAAAAAAAATGTTTTAATATGTATATCAACGATTCAAACTTATGGCTCAATAATAATTATGTGTTTTAAAGTTCACACATACTATTTTGACTATAACACATGTGTTTATAACAACTTATTTATGTTTTAATGTTCGTTCGAGATCTTTTTAACGTTGAATCATGCAATTAAACGTTCTAAACTTAGTTTAATAATTTAAATATATGTTTCTAAGACTTATTCATGTTCGAATAGTCGAATAGTATTCCAATGTTCCGGTTTTATGTTCTAATAATGAAGAATGCATTCTCAGAATTTTTTTAATGTTCTTATCATCCAATATTCGTTCAAATGTTCTAAATTATGTTCTAATGAACAGAATATGTTTCAACGTTACACTATGGTCTTCTAACGTTCACATATGTCTGATAATAAAATATGTGTTCTAATGAACTTATTTATGTTCAAATGGAACGAATATGGTTCTAATGTTCAAGATCATATTCCAATAAACTAGAGTATGTTCCAACGTTATTATGTATTCTAAACGTTTTCCACTTATGTTCTATGATGGGAATATGTGTTTCTAACGATCTTTTTTAAGTTCCAGAACAAATATGTTCCACGATATATGTCTTCTAACGTTCCACTCATGTTCTATGATTAAATTGTGTCTACCTCTCGTATGTTGTGATAATCAGAGATATTCGCTTATGCTGTATAAAAAGTGGAGCTATGCTTGAACTCGAAACGTAACTTCTCTTTTCTATATAATTTTTAGATGGATTATTGTAGTAAGTCAAACAGCTCTCCTTGTAGTCGTGAATAGTGTTAATAAACTTTTATTTAAAGTAGAACAAATGTCATTATATAGCTTGTACTCATGTATGCTTATTGAAAGAGTAGAATTTTACTGAGAAGAACAGTAATAATAGTTTCATCGATTTTAGCTATCACTCGATGTCGCTGCTGACCTAGAGTGACTTTTTGAAACGTTACGGTTTTTTTCTTGAGTACAAAACAAAACGTTGACTTCTCAGGCCACTAGATGATTACCTGAGTACGCGTTGTTGGCTATGCAATCATCTGTAAGCGAACTTACTAGTAGAAGTCAACCTCAGACCATGAAGTAATGTGAGCTCATGGTAAGTTATTAGGGTGACTATCTAAGTTGCTGGTTGAACTACTGTGGTGTCTATTGTGGAACTTTTTTTCTATCATAAGCTTTAAGAAAAGCACAATGATCAGATATCTTACCAAAGTGGATTGTTGAAAATTGCTTGAGTTTTGAGCAAATGTTGCAGTTGGTCAGCCATATTCACTAGAATGCCTGGTTGTATCTTTGCAGACGATGAATAACTCTCTAGGATGAAATGTTCGTTTCAGGATTACCAAATGTAGACTCCTGATGTTAAGTTGGAGGGTGATAATACCGAATGCACAAAATCAACACAAATATTATCAATTGTTGTGACAAAGTACTTTTTCATTCGATACATCTACAAACCAATGATACTTGAACGATCACGAAGACTAACTAGTCCATTGGCTTAGATAGAAGCCCGTATACATTTGGGTGTCCACTCGATTTTCCAATGCGATTTAAAGTTTTTAGGTGGGGATCACGGGGTATTAAAATTATTTTTTAATATTTGTGGTCAATTTTCTATTATTAGCAATTTATACTTTTAAACTGCTATACAAGCCATATCATTAATTTTACAACAAAAATTCTTGAACAAAAAATGTTCTTTATAATCTTGGCACAACTTTGTTTAAAGTATTTTTTTGTATTTCACCTATTTATTATGAAATGGAAATGAAATCCATTGTTAATGCTACGATGATCGGGTCTCTCACTTCACGCAGTTATAACCTCTACGCACGTTCGAGCGCAGTCTGTACGCCGTTGGCGTGCTAGTTTCTTCAGATATATTTTCTTGATTCTCAAATCATTAATCTGGAGATGGAGAAAGGATATGCATATAAATATTTAGAATCGCGCGGATGGGATTCCATTTTTTTTCTACCTCATAGTTTACACAGAAGAATGTTTTTTTATTAGAGAGAGCGCATTTTGAATGCGCACCACTGGCTATGGCCGCCGTCGCACATGAAACTTGATGTTAGTCAATTATATAATGGTTTTCAAATATCAGCAATAGACTTATTCTTTATCATTCATTTTCAAATTATACAATTTTACTATAAGGGTTTTATTTGATTGAAATTTAATTTAATAATTTAAAATGTTTTCTGTTCAATTTTTAAAAATTTCTGGATCTATTATTGACTTCGAATTAGTATGGTCATTATGATTTAATTTTTTAATATTATTTTAGTATATATAAAAATATAATTTCACAAGATTTTTTTCAACGCGTACAAATGCACAACACAAAACATTAAAACTCTTACATTGACAGCTGTTCGAACATTCTGACAATCACACGGTGGTGGTAATCATCGTTGGAGGATATAGATTTGTTACTTGTTGTGGTATAGTTGTACTAAATTTTGTTTTACTGTATCCAAATTCCATGATTCAAGGTTTGACGAGTGGCTCAAGTAATGAATTTTTTTATTGGTGATATAAAATGCTCGTGAATGTGCAGAGATATTGTTGCACTTGTGGAAGACCAGATCAGTACACAATTTCTGATTTTCCAGTTGTGTACTCCCACGCTTTCTTAACTCGTTTTAAAAGTCTTACAATTACCTACTACTCATCAATATTTTTCACTACTTATTGGAGTATTCTTTAATCCTGTTTGAACATTCAATAATCTTCATAACGAAATAACAAAATCATGAATACTTACTGTTATTAAAATAATTAAAAATATTTATTTAAACAGTAATAGACTTCTTTGTATAATATCAAAAGATTTATTCATCGTTACTCATTTCGACCAAAGACTTCGATGGGTTGCTTCAACTGCTCTTAATTTAGTTCTATTCTGCTGGTAGATGACAACCGTCAAAAAATGAAGAAGTGCTGGTAATACGTAGCAATGTGCTAAACTTATAATGAACACGTATCCAGTGATGACTGGCGGATGATCAGCCTTTTCCTTCTGCCACGTCATTAAAGTCTAGCCATAATTCCTGATAGAGTAAACGGAAAATGTACTACTATGATGATATTGGATGAGTTACATTGAAAGTACCAAATTTGTGCCAAATCAGTAACAAGTAGTATCGTGACACACATGCAGATGTTCTCCTCAAAGTAGTTTATTATTTATCGACAATCTTAATCATCATGTTACAAATTAAATGATAATTTCCTTTTAACCCATTGGAAAACTTAAATATATGACTTGTTTACGACACTTCAAACCAACGTCTGGATCGTGCCAGAGATAGACATTATTATCACCAATAGATCCAGCTTCCAAAACAGACTTTTTTAGAAATAACGCCTCTTCCACTCACAGCATTGTTAATGTGAATAATTGCAGCAAACGGTCATATCCCCCTTTAGTCTGCCCGCCTATCCTGCACTGAGCCACGGGGCCATCTCTGTACTGGGTCCACATCTATGGTAAAGCGGTCTTAGGTGGGTTGGTAAGCCCGGCGGCCTCGTAGCAAAATAAAAATTTTGCAGGAAGCCGGTTCCCAGTCCCGACCGTCTCTCGATGAATGGTGCGTCGGTCCAAGGTTCCCTAACAGGGCGCTGCTGGGTCCTTATAGCCCGAGCACTTCCCGTATCAGTGTGGCGAGGCGTCTCGTTCTTCTCCACACACCGGCCGCGATTCCTCATCCGCGTCCAGCATCTTCATTCTGCGAGTCGACGTTAGCCAGTGCCCTGGTTGACGGTGCCCAACGGCCACTCTTAGCCTTCTTTTATCCCAGGTCCGATCAGTCCCCTACTCAAAACCGTTGAGTTGTGGGTTTCCTGATGCAACGCGTCTGGCTGGTGTGCCTCATCCCGAGGGCCTCCGCTCCAGTTAGCTGGTGATTCGGTTTGTGCAGCCACTTGTCCCCCAACGCCTTCACACGTTCCCCGGAGCGTTGTATCTCACACTGGGCTCCCTGTCACCTCCGCCGCTGGCGCCAAATACGGCCAGCCGGTCCAGCTTCGGTGTTGGCCGCGTATATACGCAGTGACTTGGTACGCTTTAGCGGCTTCAGTGTTGGCGCCATGCCGCTTGTAAACCTCATCTTTGCAGTGGTTTACGAGTTTTGACGACGGTAGCCACTTGCGAAAGAAGCCGTAGGGCAGCATAGTAGCTGTCACTGCAGATATATAGATATGCTGCCCAGTGCATCTCTTCTGGTGATATGCATGGGCGCATAACAGGATTGCGTCACCTCTGCTGGAACAACGGAAAGCGTTCTGGCCAAAGGGGTTTAGGGATTCCTCCACCTCGCTGGGGTCCTTTCCCGCACCAGATTCCGTCGGCCTCTCCCCCCTTGAAAACTTCGCCCCATCCACGTACCCAGGATAGGCCCCTTGGGAAGTAAGCGTATCCTCGACCTCCTCCAGCCAGGGTCCGGCTCCTTGTTCCATGAAGATGACTTCGTATCCGGGTGAGGGAATTCTCAGCTTTCCCTGGGGGCAGCGGTCGGGACCTTTTGCCAACTGAGTCCCGTAGAGTCCTCCGCGGCCCAGGATCGCCCCTGTCCTGCTCGAAAGGGCTCGTCCACTGGCCTATGGCCTCCTCAAGCGGGATGGGCCGCCTTCTCGCTCGGCTAAGCACCTTCACCCATTAAGTTCCGGGCGGAAGAGTGATCAGTAGGTCAGGCCCATAGCTAAGGGTTGGGTCGGTCCTCACGGGGCTCCCGTTACTTACCTAGCCCAGTTTGCCGCTTTCTATAGACTTTTATTTTAGTTTGCCTCCTGGGGCCAGCGCAGTTTCCCTTCCTGACGGAGCCAGGTTCACCTATACTATGGGAGGGCCGTTAGGTTTAGTTGGGGAGTGACAACAAGCTGTGTAAGCATTTTATTGTTTTTTTCGGTTCAGAACCCATTGGTGGGCGCTGATATCTTCTGCAGGTTTCCAGAAGGGTGAGGCCTGGCCTTCTTGACCTGTTTATTCACATGGTTGGCCCTCCAGTAGAGCTTTCCTCTCTAAGGGTTACTTCCAAGGTAGCACACTTTGTTTCCGAAACCATTTCGCTGTTTTCCAAAAAGATGAAGGAGGCCTGGAAAACTTCAGGTTCCTCCTTTCCTTCCTACTTGTGACAACAGGAAAACCAGTTTCAGTTTTGCTCGGGTTTGTTTAACCTGAGCCCCCCGAACCTGGCACCAATCTCTCAACGGGACGCTTGAGGGCCGTCTGCATTCTGAGGGGACAGACTTCTCACAAAATCCGTCGCCTGTGACCGTGATGGGCCTAACGTCATCAAAGGGCGTAGGCGCGGGGGACCTTGAACGCTTGAAAGCCCGCCTTTTCAGGTTCGTAACGAAGTTCGGTCCACCACCAGGGTCAACAGGCAGGGGAGATGAGATAGGGACAAACTCCCTACGGGCAGCCCCTGGCTCACTGCAGCTCGAAACCTCTGTACCTCCTAAATAGGCGAGGGCCCCGGTTCTCGTTCTACTGGCGAGCCAGTTCATGATCAAACGTGCAAGCCGTGACGTTCTGCTTTCCGAAGTTCTAAAACTTGGGCCTCACCCATAGTTTCGAAAGGGGTTGTTAATTTTCAAACGGCCTTCTTCGCTGTCTAAAAAAAGAACCCAAATTGGCCGAACCTTGCCTGTTCCGGGCCTCTCTCCAGGGCCTCCTACGGAGGTCATGGGCGGGCAGTTCTCTACAGGACTTTGCCACCTTTGGTTTTTTAGGTGTTTAGGTGTTGTTGTCTGAGCACAAAGGGCCTGGTGCACAATGCGCTTGCTTTAAGGGGGAAAGTCCATCAAAGCCGGCTCCAGGTTTTTTTTAGGGACGGAAGGGAAGGTTAGCCTTAATTGGGCCTTGTAGTGCCTTCCTTTGCTTGGTTCATAGCAGTCCTTTCCCATTTTTGGGTATTGAATACCATCTGACCGTCCCGCAAAAGCTTAGGTATGTAAACAACCCATGGCATTCGCGCAACAAGGCAAGATCGGTAAGATCGTTAAATATTGTTAACCAGGTCTGCCCATAAGTCCGGCTTCCCCGCCATTTTGCCAGCAGAAAGGAACCCGGGATAGAACTTCCGTCCTGCCTGCCTGGACTCTTGTTAGGCCGATCAAAGGTACCGACTGGGCCCATTTTCCCGATCGGTAGGTCACCACCACGCCTGGCGGTTTTCCCAAGTGGGCCCCTCTTACGAGGCCCGCCTGTCTATCAGCCTTCACTTGTGGTTTATTGCACCGAGATCGGATCCCGGAAAAAAAGAAAAATGCGTTTTAATGAAGGAGCTTCCAGTAGCCTTGAGGGTCGTCGACCACTCCTCTCCCTTCCGGAGATTCTAGGGCCTCCGGAGCGGAACCATCGTTCCTGGCGGGGAGTAAATCAGCTTGCGGATTCTTGGGCTAATTCAGGTTATAGGGGCTCCATTTCTCTCCCGCAAAGCTTATCCAGGTTGCCCCTCCTTATGACTTGATCAAATAGGACTGAATAATCTTCTCCGTAAGGTTTTTAAATTCAGTCCACAATCTGATCCTCCGTTCTTGAGCCTTTTTTGCCTGATTGAAAGAGTCTCCTGGTTTCCCTGCGAGCCTTTCAAGGGTCCCCTGTTCCCACCCATGAGACTTCCTGCAACTCCGCATCACCCCTGGCTGGGCTATGAGGCAACTATAGGCCCTGCAAAAATAGCGTCTTGTAGGGTCCAGCACTGCCTCATCGAGGCCGGGCCGGAGACCTAACACGCCCTTCCGTTCCGGGTGTTCCCCATGAGTCTTTCTAGTTCTGCTTTTGAAACAGGGCCCATGTCCGCGCTTTTTTGGGTTCCCTCGGAGTTGCGGTTCCACACTTGGGCCCCACTTCCTTGCACGGTCATAACAAACGACAAATATTCTAAAATTTCTAAGATATTTGAAATCTGTAGATCTGAAAAGCGTAATTATCAGTTCTTTATAATAATTTTTGTCATTAAAAATAGTCACGTTTATACGTTCTTCTATTAGAGGGGGCCTTTTTCCCGGTACACTTGTAACCCATTTTTCTCTATTATGAATATTATTCAAAAACTTCTCTTCTTGTTATAGGCATTGGAACAACTATCCCTTGGGATAGGGCCTGGAATTTGAATTATTGATTCTTTTCTCAAAAGCTAAAAAATAATAAATAAAATTTGAAGAAGAAAAAAAAAAATATTTTCGAAAGGAATATTTAATAATAAATTAATAACAGAAAAAATGTAGTACTTACTCATCATTTACTGAGGAACATCTTCACGTGAATTGAATTCGGAATAATAAATCAATTCGAGTTAAATGACGGTGTTCTTAAACTATTTTTCTTCTATTAATTTTAAAAATTGATTCTTTTATAATCTTCAAAGATCTTTTTCCTATTTAAATTTCATACTTTTTGCAGAAGAATTTTAGAAAGCAATCAATTCATCCAAGCACGTGTTTGTGTTCGATAACAACTGTGTCTGACTTTTTCGAGTTCGGCCCCGGAGGAAGAAAACTAAAAAAAAAAAACTAATGGGACTATAATTAATTACAGGAGGGCAAAGAATAAAAAGAAGGTTGGATGCTAGGCAGGTTCGAAAAGTGATTCACAAACACCAATTTGTCTAGGTTTTGATGTTTTATTTTTTTGGTTTTTATTTAAACAAATTAAACACTTAACATAAAAACAATAGAAAATCAATAATCCACTTACTACATATATGTGAAGTTGACGTACAATTACATTTTTTATAACACGTATGAATTGTTCTGATGGTTATTTTTGTTCCACCCAAAAAAAAGTCTCACACAGTGAGAAAGACAAACAAACAGGCACCACTATACCACGGATGTTGTTCGGGAGTGTGGTGATGTGTATTGTGTTAGCTGTTCGTGAGGGCACTATTGGCGTCGACGCCCAGTTTTTTCAGCTTTCGCGGCCCAAAGACACTACAAACTGGAATGTACTTGGGACCACTGGCACCTGATGAGAGTAATTTGATGATTCAAAACTTATCTTCGTGGGAGAGTTGCTGAGGTCTATTTGACCGTACTTATTGTTTACAACGAGTGACGATGGTGAACGCAAAAAAACCTGCGATTTTTTTTAACTGCGACGGGAGTTATACAGAGATGACCGCGTGATTTGGCCTGGAGCTAACTGGACTTGCCACAAGTGCTTTCGGACCGCGTTACCTTCGTTGGGCGTCACTAGGGCCGTATAGAGTTGCCTTCTGGGGCCATGAGGGGGAAAATACTTCCCGATGATTGGTCAGTGAGTTGACTGGACGCGCCGGTTGCAGCGTCCGGCATTACAATTTTGAATATTTTCCCGACTCCCACTGGACTTGCGGGCCCCTCCAAGTTCAGAAACCAATAAAAAGATGAAATTAATTCATAGTGGTCGAATATTTTTTATGGGTAGGTTCGTCAATCAGTTTAATTTGCTTCAGCATATTTTAGGAGCGCTACTTTTCTTCAAATTAATTTATTTTTTCTTCTCAAATTAATTAAAAAAACAGAGTAGAAGTTCGCTGTGAAATATTTGGGGCGTTCTGCTGTCCCACAAGCAAACAATTTCGGAGCATTCCTGCTATCATCAACAGCTAGCTTTGTAATTTGTTTTTCTCTTTCATACCTTTATTAACCATTATTATCGATAATGAAAAACCTTCGTGATAGGTTTTGTTAAAACGATGGTATTAATTTTAACCGAAATGCGTATGATTGACAAAAAAAAAAAAAAGTATTTAAAATCTTCAACAAAACCTGTTTTTTTTTCCACCGATTTTAAATAAAACTGTTCTAGAGTAAAAAACTTGTAGCTTACTTTCTTCAGTACAACCTTTCTTAAAATTTTGAGAACGTTTTAATTGCATGATTCAAACGTTTTTTATAAAAGGATTTCTCGACGAACATTATTAAAAAACAATAAATCATTTGTTACTTTAAACACATGTGTTATAGTCAAAATTTATGTTTGAACTTTTTTCTTTAAAAACACATAATTATTATTTGCGCCATATAAGTTGAAATCGTGTGGATATACATTATTAAAAACATTTTTGTTGTCTCATTATGAGAAAAAACGTGATGCTTTCATCCACACAAATTAACAATAAAAATGTCCAATTAATTCTTAGTAAAAAATACTATTATTACTTTTAGAAATTTTAAATTATTTTAAAATTTACCAAATTACACTTTCTGTATTTAGTAATGGCAAAAAAAAATTTTTTTAAATCTACCTCTGTAATTGTAATTTCACAAAAATATTCATTTTTATATATCCTCTATATATTTCTTCGTTTAATTTAAGAAGTTTGGCTCGAGGTCTAACAAAAAAAATCGAAGGGTACAGGTAACGGCTCCCGAGTAACCCTTTGGCGGTTAAGATTGTGCGATACGTTCCGCACCCTGATGGCTTTGTTTTCTTTAATGCAATTTTTATGTCACCTAGTGGGGGGACCGATGGATGAAGTGGATCTTATCACTTACTTTGTAGGGCGCGTTCCTGCTTCAGTTGATATGTATGATAACAATTGCACATTCCCGCCTTGAGTTACGCGTATTATTTTCCTTTCCTATTAGTCTTCAATCGTAATTAGCCATTATTATTCTGATTTCCCATTCGTTATGGCCTGGTTTTTGTATGTATATTGTTTTCGGCCCCTTTGAGTTGTTTGTTGAAATTTCTCAGCGAAGAATTTGACATAGCTTGTCACCAGGAATGCAAGATTAGGGGGGGGGGGGGGCTTTGGGGCTTTGGAATTTTTTACGGTGTTTACTTTTCTGCGTTGTTGTTACTTGCTTGATCATTGGTAAGTTTTTCTTCTTTGCCAAATTTTTTTTTGTTAACGGGAAAAAAGGGTTACTCTCTCTATTAGTGAACTTGCCAGGAATCTACACTGTTTGTGCTTATAAACGCTTATGTTTTTTAGCCTTTGATTGTTTTTTCTTGGAATCTATTTGCCACCCACTCGTTTTATTTTATTAACTAGCATGAAGGTTTGATAATTGTGTTAATTTCCACTGTATTTACTATTCGCTGGTTGGAGTTGGAAGTATTAAAAGTTGGTCGACTTGGTCCCTGAGCGATTGGAAAACGTGTTCAGCAATGGCATCAGTGTCTTTCCTACGACCATTTGAATTTCATCGCTGTTCCTTTGACATTATTCAATGCTCGCCTGTTTTTGGAAGTACAGTAGTTTCCACTCCGGCTTACACTTTTACTCTAGTCAAATCACATGTTTTGAAATGTATTAAAACCTATTTACTGTTTATTATAAATACGTCTGAACACTTTGGAACTGCCCAGGTACGGCTAATAATTTTGTTTTCTTACAAAAAAAAGACAATTTTTAGGTTCTCATGAACTATACACGCAAGGTTAGTCAATCTATGACAGAAATTTTATAAATATTTCAGAACTTTTATCCTGATCAAAGGACATTGGTCACATTCATAAGAAGATAATCATAAAGCATACAAATAATTTCGTATTTTGAATTTTTAATAAAAACCCACGTTAAAAAATTAGCGGCCAATGTTTCAAACGAGAATTTTGGAAATTAACCTTAAATTTCTTATTCTGCGTCACATTTAATATTTTGTATGCTTAAAAAAAATGCTTTTTGCATGGAATTATAATAAATTATTTGATCTTAGGTGACTGATCTGACAATTTGAAATTATATGGTAATCGTTAAATTAAAGTCAAATCACTGTTTTATTCAACAATTAAAAAAAATTTTACGGATTTTTTTAATAAGCGGAACTATTGGAAATAGCGTACCTGTAAGTGGGGGACTTGATTATTGAGGCATAACATCTAGGACGCGGGAACTATTTAAAAAAATAACCCTGAAAATAAAAGCAAAAAAAACTATATCATAACAACAGTACAGATGTTTAGCAAAATTTATAGTTCCCAAGAGTCATTACAAATCATCAACTTACTTACATCATATCAATATTAAAAAACAATTCTGCTGGGAAAAAATCAGATCCAACCCGGTGCATTGACCGTTTTTCCATATCGTCTTAACGACACAGGTATTTGTAAATAAAATGTTATAGTTGGCCAAGCTTATGTTATAAAGTCATTATTAATTGGATAAATCAATTTTTTTTCTTAACTGAAATTTTTCTTATTTTAACTAATATTCACCGTTTTCCAGTTAAATACGATAGTTATTCTTCTCGTATCTTGTCGAGATTTAACCGTGAAACACTACACTGGTTTTTTCAGTTAATAAAAACCACGAGGGTTATTACATTTCAGAAAAATATAGCTTAATGTTACTTACACATAAAAATCTTGTAGCGTTCTCAGTAAACACTGTTATATCGTTATAATGTTGCTAATGCGACATACTCGTTTAAATTGTATAAAACAATGTTTAATGATTAAAAGTTTGCTGATATATATTGAGTCTACTTATTTTGTGATAATTCCCATACTTTTTTAGTTAAAGTTAATTTTTTATTGTAAATAAATATTTCTTCTACAAAAAAATTTAAATCTATGACCAACTCGCACGGCACACTGCTTTTAAACCTACGTCTTAATCCTCTCTTCTATTTCGTCCCTTAATATCTAAACAAGAATATAGGTCTACACATGCTAATATTTTGATTAAATTTAATAATATGATAGCAGGGCGAGAAATCATGTTATTTTATTCATTTTATGTTATTTTATAATATATATTCAGGTAATTAAAATATTCAAATAAGGTAACTGCTATGCATGAATTCATAGAAATTTTTGTAGGGTACAGATGGATATGCGCCATAACATGCAAAAAATGTTGCTAAGTTCATGTTATGTTATTGTTACATCATGTGTATGCAAATAGGTTTAAATGTTATTTAAATAAAAATGTAGATGCGTCACAAAAACATAACATAGAGTCACTGTTCTGACTTGGAGGGGCCCAAGTCAGTTAGTCAGAAATATTCAAAAATTGTTAATGCAGGACTTGTCCACCGGCGCGTCAGTCAACTCACTGGACCAATCATCGGGAAGTATTTCCCTCATGGCCCAGAAGGGCAACCTCTACGGCCCTAGTGACGCCAACAAGCACGCGGTCGAGCACTTGTGGCGTCAGTTAGCTCCAGGCAAATCACGCGGTCATCTCTGTATAATTTTTCGCAGTCAAATCGCAGTTTTTTGCAGTCAGCTCACTCGTTGTACAATAAAGTACGGTCAAATAGACTCAGACCAACTCTCACGAAGATACGTGAATCATCAAATTACTCTCATCAGTGCCAGTGGTCCAGTACATTCAGTTTGGTAGTGTCTTTGGGCGCGAAGCTGAACTGGCGTCGACGCCATAGTGCCTCACGGACATTCACCTATACATCGCTCCCCCGAACAACTCTGGTGTATACTGTGAATGTTGCTATTCACTGTTTTTTGAGACTATGTTATTTGGTGAAAAAATAACCATTAGACAACTCATAAGTGTACAAACAATTATGGTACAGTCAACTCAACTATATGTAGTGATTATTAAATTCTATTGAGTATGTTAAGTGTTATTGTTGAATAAAAAATCTATAAAACCCAAGCAATTCAGTGTTAATAAACTATTTTTAGGAACCTTCTAGCATCCAACCTTTTGTTCTTATTCTGCTCTCAATTCATACAGTCCACTAGTTTTCAGTTTGCTCATTCGGCCGACTCGAAGTCAGAACAGTCACTATTATGACAATTTGTTCATAGTAACATTGTTAGGTCATGAGGACATAACAAAAGAGTCACTATTATGACGTTTTATTAGAGTCACCATGCCATGTAACTCTTACGTAATAAATTAGTATCAATTAAGTACAGAACGTAATTTCACATTTTATGTAATTGTTATGTCACTAATCAGTCAAAAAAGTTACGTAACTTGTTACTCCCTTGCTATATCATATTGACATTCTGTGTTTACTGTCTGCACATTTATTCTAGTTTTATCTGATGGGTTAGAATTAACAATACTTAATGTCACTGACGATTATTTTTGCGTCAATCACTTCTTAAAGCTGCAATCGCGTAATAATATGGTGAATTTTACATTCGTTCATTGTGTAATGATCTTTTTGATCTTTATTGATAGAAAATTTCTGGGCATGATTTTTAAAAATTAAGCTAAGTTTAATAAATTTTTTTAAACTAACTACTTTTTTGAATTATCAAGAAAGTTGTTCAACACACTTTTGTAGTTACAATAGATGAAGGAACCTCTATCACGTCACCAATTATACTGTAAAATATAGTAAAATAAGGTGGAGGAAGCTAGCTTTTAGTTTTAAAAAGTAGAATTTATTTGCAATACTTACAAAAATAATTAACAGGGCTAAATTCCCTTACAAAGACCTGAACAATATAAAAAGTAATAATAATTGGTATGCGCCACTAGGACGATCTCGCCAACATACCAGTATACTTAAACAGTTATAAGCTTTCGCAAACAAAAAGTAAAAATATTATCAATGACATATTGTGAAAATAACAAATAACTATAATGAATGGAAAAAAGAATATATAAAACACCATTCAGTCTGATAGTGTGCCTCCAGGGCCAGAAAACTTAATCACTAAACCTTAAAAACTACAACTAAACCTACTCTAAATCTAGTATGTACATATATAACATAAATACAACGCGAGCTCCTACGAGCTCATCTTCCTCTTCGCCTGTTGGCTCTGGCACCGGGTCTCTGGTTTTGTCTCTGAGTATTGGATCTTCATCTAGCTCTCTGTCTTATCTCATATATGAATTTAGCATTATCGTTCAGCCACCAATAATTCTTATTCAATCTGCCCGTGTATAGGTAGTCATTTTTAGACAAATCAGTCGAATACACTTTATGCCCATAATGTTGTTGCTATTATCCAGCGGAATAGCTTTACGAGCACAATGTCTGCTCGTGTGGTACAAAATAGGAACATTCATCTCATCTTGGAAAACACCAATACTGTCCAGATGGGTAAATAACTCTGGTGGGGTATAACCCGCTCTGATCATTCTTTGGGCATCAAATGGGTTTTCGCAGTTCAGTTCTTTTACAATATTATTTTTGATGTGTCGTAAAGCAGCAAAATAATTTCTTGTCAATTTGAGTGTGTGTATATCAAACCTTTCAATATTAGCAGTATTGTACAGATACTTATTAGAGATTCTGAACCGGTAGTCAGTATCGGCAGTTCTCCATTGGTTAATGCAGGCTTTTAAACAGGAACTTTCAAATTTTCTACAATGCTCTACTGTAGAGGCCGCCATGTTCCATAAAACCGGTGCAGCATAGGTAATAATCGGTCTTATGATTGATTGATAGCATATTATTTTCGCTTTGGGTTCTAGATTTTTGTTATAACAAATTCTAGAATTAGCCCGAAAAGCTCTCCTCGCCTTCCCCAGCTGTATGGCATGATGCTTGTGCATTCTTAGTAGATAGTCAAAATGGACTCCAAGATATCTTACCATTTCCACTATAGGTATTGGCGTGTGCTGTATTAAATGCCGGTCTCTGATACTAATCTGGAATGTTTTGATTTCCTGCACAGTTGAATATGGGATTTCGTTTACTGTTTTTCTAAATAATATGGCTTCACATTTTAACGGATTTATTCTTAGGTTCCAGTCGAGATAATATTCATTCATCTTCTGTAGAGTCACGTTCAGCTTATTGGAGATATTGGTGATCCTATTGTCGGCATAGTAAATGACGAAGTCATCTGCATAAGCAATAGATTGCACTTCTTTTTCTTTGTTCATGTTAAAAAGGTTTAATATTTCCACTGGCTGAACCAGACCACGTAATAAATGATTTGCCGTGAACCATGTCTAGTATTAATAAAAACTAAGAAGTGTGGGAAGTTCAACTTTAATAGTTTAAATATTGAGCCATCCAGCCAAACCGAGTCGAAAGCTTTTTCAAGGTCGATAAGAACCGCACCAACTAATTTGTTATTCAAAACTGCCCTGTTGATATCAGATGAAAATTTATTGACAGCATGTACGGTAGAATGAGCTGCTTTGAAGCCAAATTGGTTGTCGGGAATTATATTGTTTTCATTTATGTGTCCTATAAGAAGCTCTTTAATCAGTTTTTCGTATATTTTGCTTATGTTAAACGTTAGGCTTATCGGTCTGTAGCTGGGAGGGTCAGTAGGTTCCTTGTTCTTTTTTAGTATTGGTATAACTCTGGCTTGTTTCCATCGGACAGGGTAATATGCTAGGTTTAAAGCATTGTTAAAAAGTATTGTAAAATCTCTTATCAGCTCATTAGGTAGATTCTGATTACAATCATCGGAATATTATCCAAACCAGATGAAAGCTTATTTTTCGATTTCTTTACAATAGCAGCCACTTCGAAATGTTTAAAGAAGAATTTTGGTGCACCCTCTTCTGTGGTCGGCAGATGCGCTTGATTATCGTTTGAGAAGCAAGTCAATGTAGTGTGATGGGATCTATTATATCTGTGTGTCTCCTTAATCTCATCCACTATTGGTATTACTGTTTCCCTTACCAACGAATTACTATTTGTGTATCTAGGAGAGTTTATGTTCTCAAATGTTTTCCAACCACATCCAATATACTTGTAGGATTGTTTATGTGAAAAATATTATTAACTTCTTGGATATGATCATCTACTAGATCCAAGTCAGCAATGAGCGTGAAGTTCTTATTGATTTTAATAACATCAATAGATAGTGGAGCTTTAGACCTTAGTATAGAGTTAATCGTTGAAAAAAAAGTATTAGAATCTCTATAATCAATACTCTTTACTTTCGCTGCCCAATATGCTGCGACAGACTTTTTGAACTCACTACCTAGCAACTTATTGATAAATTTAATGAAATATTAATATTCCTGAATTAATTTTTTATCTGCTCCAGCTCTGCTATCCTTAAACATATTAGAGATCAATCGTGACTTTAAAGAGTAAAATTTCTTCACTTTGTTATTGACATATTTGACATATGGGTTATATTTATTGATGTCTATTTTAGGTATTATGGCTTCTATTGAATTTGTTATTAGCTTTTCCAATCTAACGATATGATGATCAACTTCTTCAATTGATAAGTTTCTGTCCATAGGGATCTTCACACTATTGTCTCTGGCCTGCGACAGATGCTCTTGAAAGTCACTCCAGTTTGCACATCTATAGTTAAATTTAAATGCTGGTGGTGGCGACGGGACCATCCTTGTAATCCAGACAATATATCTATGAGATAGCGCAGTGATCGCTATCGTATGCAATGGTATTAAGCTTGTTATTAATTAAATCTATAGGGATTAGTCTACTCTCAAAAATGCCATGATCTAAGAAAGAGTTAGCGGCAGGATATGTTGGATTCAACGGACTATAATATGTAAGTTTGAGCGCATAGCTGCTGTTATTAGCCCAGTTGTGAAACGCAGCACCTCTAGTATTCATTATGAAATCACCCCAATCATTATGACGAGCATTTATATCACCAGCGATAATGAAGAAATTATTACTATTGCTCAGCTTGAAGTCATTAAACATGGAATTTAGATCTTCGATAAAGGTGTCAGTGTCTTTTCTGCGCCGCATATATGCTAAAAACTAACAGTACTGCTCGATTTGTTTTAATTTTAATGGCTATGTACTCTACTGTTCTATTTTTATATGAATTAGGGAATGAGATCACTTCATAGTTCAAGCGTTCATGAATCAATACGGCTGTTCCTCCTCCTCTTCTAGGTGCTACTCTATCTGTTCGAACGAAATTATGTTGATGAAAGGTTATTCTCTTGTACTTTGCATTTAACTTTGTTTCTGATATTAAGGCGATATCAATATTGTTATTAGTGATAAAGTCATGTAAGTCATGCCTTTTTTCAATACACAGATAGAATTAACATTAATTGCACAGAATTTGATAAAGTTCGTGCTATAGTTACTATTGATAGGATTATTCATTATTCTTGTTGCGTCATGGACATTGAGTATTCGATATTGAGGGAGTTCTCTGCAACCCTTTGAGATATTATGAGTAGATTATTATTATTAGTGTTATCTGAATGATTTAGAGTCGTGTTGATCCTAGGAGTACTTGGGATATCTGTAACCACCTGTTTGTGCTTAGAATGAGGCTTAGAACCCCCAGGTTGCATAACATTAGCAAATGATACATTGGGACGAATGTATTTATTAATATGCTCCTCCTTTTTTCTTTTTAATTCTAATTTAGCTCTTAGAGCGGTTCTACGAATTTCTTGAGCTGTTTTGAGATATTTGCATTTTTTATAATCTGCTGGATGACCATATTCACCACAGTTGGCACACTTGAGCTCAGATCTTTGAGCATCTTTTTTAATAGAACATTCCGCCGGTGGATGGAAGCCGGCGCATTTTAGACATCTATATGCAAGATGGCAATTTGAACTCGCATGACCGACACGTTGGCACTTCTTGCATTAAAAGACATGACTTTTACGCAGTTTTTCCCATCTCACAGTTTGAGAAAGAAAAAGTTTCACCTTGGTAGGGGTAGCTTGGTTGCTATCTTTGGATATATGTACTAAGAATTGCACAGCATCCGGTCTATTTTTATTGAATATTGTTTTAGTTACTTTGGTGATCATTACATCCTTCAGTTGCAGTCTTTTTATTTCCTCTTCCACTTCTTCTTGACGTCCACTCCGCTTCACATCACAAGTGGAACTGTGAAGGAAGCTGGCAACGTTGCAGACGCGGTCTGAATGCGGTCTATATTTTTACCATTTTGTGGGAATATTAGATGAATAGAAAAGGTTGCTTGGAGTTGAAGAGCATAGTAAAGTTGTGTGTTTCACCTGAAGATATTAATTCTGGTTGGCATTCTGTTGATAATGACAAGCCAACAGGTCAAGAAAATCGTGATGAAAGTAAAGTAACAAATATAGAAAATAGTAATGCTTCTTGTCAACAAAAGCAGCGCTAAGTGTCTGAAGACGAAGATGAACACGGGTTGTTGCGTGATGAAGATCAAGTTAACAAGACTATTGCTAACGTAAAGGAATTTCACAACATAGGGATGGAATGGGAGAAGATCATGTCAGCAATTGTGGATTTAAAAGATTGGATGGTGAGAAGATTTGAGTCAGTAGAGACGAAAGTGGAAGTTGTGGAAAATGAGACGTCACAGTTGAGTGTAGATCTTAAATCCGTGACAGAGTATCTAAGCAGTAAAGAGTCCAAAATTGATCAAGGAGACTGTAATATGGGTGAAGGCGATAATGAGTGCAAGTCAAAAGAGTATATTGTCATTGACAGTTAGGCTGATAACTGTAGTGAAAAAAGCACGATCGTGTCAACAGAAGTAGGAGAAAAGGAATACAATCACGCTGAAAATAGTAGGGTTACAGTTGAGGACAACCAAGGATCGACCGCCATATCGCAAACAACACTCGAAGTATCTTTGTCAAGAGTACTTGGTAGTGGTGAGAAGAGTTTAAATGTACGCATTGGTACGATGTTTGTGAGACGTGATCCGGATAAACCACCAGCGTTATCTCTTAATGACTTACAACATGAGATAATTTTCAGGCGTGAGAGGAGATTGAATTTTGTAGTAGGAGGCAAATTTATAGATATTTGGAAGAAGAAGACATCTTTTAACAGGTTTCTGAAGGAGATACTAGGTGTCAACCCGAACGCAGTAAAGGTAGAAGAAGAGAGAGGAGCAATAGTGGCCACGGTACCGAACATCAAGACCAAAAAAGCAATGTTTGCCCGGAAAACAGAACTTAAAGATCTAGAATTATGGTTAGATGACGATTTTACTGCCAGGCAGGCGGTACCACAACAATGACTGAAACAAGAGGCTAGCAGATAATATGCAGCAGGAGCGATTAAAAGAGTCATCTATATGAAAATACAAATCAACGGCTCTTGAAAAAGACGGGATGACTTAAAAAAAGAGATGACAGTAATTACAGAAGTATGGTGAGGAAATGCAATTGGTCGATTGTAATCTGGAACATCGCTGATATTCACAAAATAAGTAGAGTTGATAACTTATTCAATGATCTATAATTCATCATTTTGCAGGAGACTTGGTTCACCCGCGACAAGGGGGTGCGTTTAAAGAAGAAGTTACGAAGTGATTATCAGTGGTGGTTTAAGACTGCAATTAAAGATGAGTGTGTTAAAAAAGGTAGAGCAGCTAGTGGCCAGCTTGTTGGCATTAAAAATGAGCACTGTGATGTATGGAGTGTGGAAGAGTGGAAGTATGGGTTATGCTTAACATCAACCGACCACGTCATAATTATTGTCGTGTATAACAATGTAGGTTGGTCTAAAATTGAAAATAAATTGAAATTATGTATTGATGAGAGCGTGAGTATGGGCTATGATGTATGGTTAACAGGAGATATGAGTGCTAGAATAGGTTATAAACAGGGTTTTGTTGATGACAACAACCCTTTTATGACTCCGAGTTTGAGAAAATCACAGCATAAGCATTGTAATACAGATGGAAATAAATTATTAAAATTTTGTAACCAAAATAACGTCTTTATTGCTAATGGTAGAATGCGGGGTGATGAACAGGGAAACATTACGTTTGTTGGTAGTGATGATGAGGCCTGTGGGTCGGTTCTTGACCTGGTTTTGTGTGCTGGAGCGAGAGCCTTTCAAAGGCCTCGTGAGTTAAATATTATAGTTAGAACAGAGTCGGATCACCTCCATGCACGCTTTATCATCACCAAAGCAGCGGAATTAATAAATGTAGATGTAGAACACAGTAATGGCAGTAACTATAACTCTGGGTACGTTCATGATATTAACTCAGGATCACAATCAGAGCAAGTGACCTTAAAGTGGAAGAATGAAGAAGGGAATGATTATGTCACTGCGATCACTGAAGATTTAGAAAATATTATGGCAAACAACAAGGACATAAATGAGGATAGATGGTCGTTTATTGAAGAAATGATCATCAGGACGGCACACAAGAGTGAGATGGTAAAAAGAAACAAGGATGGACAGAGAAAAAAAGGAGGTTATAACGTACCCTGGTTCAACAGTGACTGTAAAGAAAAATTGAGAGAACTAACTAAATGCCTTACAAAGTTTATCCAAGATAGATCAAAGACCAATAAAGCCGTTTTAAATCGTAAGAGAAGTGAATTCAAAGAGCTAGTGGAATCTAGTAAAAAAAAATGGTTTGCCAAATTCTGGGAATTAATTGATGGAGCCAGAGGTATGACGGACTGGTAAAGAGGGAAGAAATGACGCGATAAGAAATTGTAGTCCTCTAATGACATCTGAAGCATGGCTAAAACATTTCAAAGGATTGCTCAACTACAAAAGTGAGGAGAGCTGGAATGAAGCTGTACGTGCACAGCAAAGTCATGAAGAATGTAGAAATAATACAACGGCGGACTTCACCGAGAATGAGAGTATTACCAGTCAACAGAAGGGTTATAATGAAACAGACGATAAAATGAATGAACTGAACAAAAAGTTCTCTGCTGATGAACTACAAATGGCGCTTTGCAAATCATAAAATAACAAGGCGGTTGGTCAAGATGGTATTGCGGCTGAATTTTATAAAATGTTACCAAGACAAGTAAAGGAAGTGTTGCTTGTTGCAATAAATGATATCTGGATGAGCGGGAATATGCCGGAAGAATGAATCGTTGCTACTATTGTACCAATACTGAAGGAAATTACAGGGGTATCTCACTTCTGAATACAGTTTATAGGATCTTGACATACATGATGGCGAGTAGGTTGGATCTCTGGTTAGAACAAAATCATATCCTGAAAGAGAGTCAAGCGAGATACAGGGTTGGTCGTGGAACAAGGGATCATATGTTTGTTCTGAACAGCCTCATCAACAAAACAACAGAGGAGAAAGGCAAGAAATTGTTTATTACTTTTGTTGACTTCAAGGCTGCTTTCGACAAAGTTGACAGACATCTATTAATGGAGAAAATAAGCAATTCAGACATTTATGGCAGAATGCTTGAAATGATAAAGAAGATCTACGTAAATACAAAAGTACAAGTAAGGGAAAATAGGCAGCTAACTGGAACCTTCGACTCAAATGCCGGAGTTAGACAGGGTTGCGCCTTGAGTTCAATGCATTTTAACATCTATATTAATGACATGGAGGATGGGTGGATCAAAAATAACATTGGTGGAGTGGTTGGAGGCAAGTACAAGATTTATGTACTCAAGTATGTGGACGGCTATCGTGGCTGAGAAATTAGGCTGGCATGGAGGGTAGTTTCATTAGAGCGGTAAGGAGAGCTGCGATGTTATAATGATAGAAGATGGGAGGTGGCCGAAGGTATGCCTTAGAAAGGAAGTGAGACAAATCATGAATAAAAAACCAACGAAATGGGGTCAGGAAATGATAGGGACTCTCACAAAAATGAAATTTGAGAAAGCAATTAATATCATTTGGGAAGGTGGTAATGTCCATGAACTAAAGGAACTTTTCAAGACCGATATTAAATACTTGAGAGAAATTGCAGCCAAAGAAAATAACACAAAGATCCTAAACTCAAAATTCAGCAGGATCTATAAGATGGTTAAGTCGACTCAATCACCGGTAGCATTTTGGATGGAAAAGAAAACAGAAGGTTGGTTAAAGGAGACATGGTCCCGATTAAGATGGAACTGTTGCACGATAGGGGGTAAGAATGGATTCAGCTCATGGTTGTGTAGACTATGTGGCAATAACCATGAAAGTCTGGAGCACATTTTTGCTTGTAGAGAAGCAAGGAAACTAGTCAGCTCACGTGTGAATACAGAAATTGATAAGTGGATTGACGGAGCAAACGAACCGGATGTGTACCAGAGATCGTCAAAAAGAGTATTCTTAATTACACATTACTCAATTACTGGGAAATTGTTAATTAGAAAAGAGAAATTATCAATTACTTCTGTAATGGATAATTTAAAAAAAAGAAAATATCAATTACTGAATAATCGTTAATATTGAAAATAAAATTATCAATTACAGTATTAATTGATAATTTTATTTTTAAAATTATCAATTGATAAATTAATTAGTAATTTTATAGAACAAATTACAAATTAACGGAGTAATTTGTAATTTGATCTATAAAATTACAAATTACTTTTGTAATTAATAATATTTTTGGTGAAATTACAAATTACAGGAGTAATTTGAAATTTTTTTGCCAAATTACTAAATACAAAAGTAATTTGTAATTTAATAATTTAAATTTCTAAATTAATAAGTAGTAATTTTACTAAGAATTAATTGACATTTTTATTTATTGTGTGATGAAAGCATCACGTTCTCATAATGAGACAAAAAAAAATGTTTTAATATGTATATCAACGATTCAACTTATGGCTCAATAATAAATTGTGTGTTTTAAAGTTCACACATATATTTTGACTATAACACATGTGTTTATAACAACTTATTTATGTTTTAATGTTCGTCAAGATCTTTTAACGTTGAATCATGCAATTAAACGTTCTAACTTATGTTTTAATGATTAAATATATGTTCTAACGAACTTATTCATGTTCGAATAGTCGAATATGTATTCCAATGTTCCGGTTTATGTTCTAATAATGAAGAATGCATTCTCAGAATTTTTTTTAATGTTCTTATCATCCAATATTCGTTCAAATGTTCTAAATTATGTTCTAATGAACAAGAATATGTTTCAACGTTACACTATGTCTTCTAACGTTTCCACATATGTTCTGATAATAAAATATGTGTTCTAATGAACTTATTTATGTTCAAATGGACGAATATAGGTTCTAATGTTCCAGATCATATTCCAATAAACTAGAGTATGTTCCAACGTTATATTATGTATTCTAACGTTTCTACTTATGTTCTCATAATTAAATATGTGTTCTAACGAACAAATTACGCACGTTAGTGTTCAATATACATTGCTGATATACTACAATTGAAAACCTCACATCCAGAACTATTTGAAGCCTTTTCACAAGGGTTTTTTACAATTAAGCGTCAAAACACCCCATTTATTTCAATACCTGTAGATCAAGCATTAAAATGCTCCATTTATCGTTCAGGTAAAGACTCTGCTGATGTCATTGGATCTACTGCTATAAAACAGTATGTTACGATGTCTCATCTCGTATACCATGAAGAGCTTAGCATTAAAAATCTTTTCAGAAAAATTACGTCTGTGGAGGAAGATTATGAATTAACGTTGCACCATGAATTCACTCGATCATATGCGGAGCAATCTGACTCAATAGCATTAAAAATTTTAAACTTTATACAGAAGTATACTAATCCATTTTCTCCTGGTTCTCAAATTTTAAGAAATGTTGTTACTGAAGAAGTAGCTACAAGTTTTACTCTAGACAGTTTATTAAATATGTGAAAAACAGGTTTTGAAAATTTAATACTTTTTTTCAATCTCGCATTTCGTTAAAATGAATACCTCTTTTGCAAACTATCACGAAAGTTTCATTACCGATAATGATGGTTCATAAAGGTATTAAATTCAATAGTAAAAAGATCTTTGAAGATTATAAAGAATCATTCAATGTACAGTCAACTCACATATATGTAGTGATTATTAATTTCTATTGGTTATGTTAAGTGTTATTGTTGAATAAAACATCAAAACCTAGACAAATTGGTGTTTGTGAATCACTTTTCGGAACCTTCTAGCATCCAACCTTCTTCTTTATTCTGCTCTTAATTATTATAGTCCATTAGTTTTTAGTTTGCTCGTCCGGCCGACTCGAAGTCAGAACAGTTATCAACACAAAACACGTGCTTGATGATTGATGCTTTAAATCTCTGCAAAAGTATTAAATTTATGTAAAAGATCTTTGACAGATTATAAAGATCATTTTTAAAATTAATATAAGAAGAACTAGTAAGAACACTCATTAACTCGATTGATTTATTATTGAATCATTCACTGAGATGTTCCTCGATGTAAATGATGAGTAAGTATACTTCTTGTAATTAATGTTCTTATTTAAAATATTCTTCGAAAATATCTTCTTCACTTTATTATTATTTAGCTTTGAAAAGAATCATTCACAATCATGCTATCACTGATAGTGTTCAATGCCTCTCCAGAAGAGACGTTTTGGAAACTTATTCATATCAGGAATTGTTCCCCGTGTACCTGGAAAGCTCTAGAGAAGACGTATACGTTGAACTTATTTTTACTGACAAACCCATATTACTACAAGACTGTAACTTACTCTTACCGATCTACAGATTCAAATAAATCTGTGAAAAATTTAGAACATTGTCATTGTATGACCGTGCCTTCTTCACTTCTAATGCTGTGATGAAGAGCGTATTTTATAAAAATATGTTTTGGAGTGTACTTCTTGGTGCTCATCCTGTACTCTGGCATCAGCTTCCGACGTTTGGTTTGACACGTAGTAAACAGTCTATATTTACGTTTTTCCTGGTACAGGCACTTCTCCTTCCATTTGTAACCTTGCTGCCTTACATTGTCGCTCACCCTCTCCCCTACTTTGAGCCCTCTGCATTTGTCGCTACTTCTTGTTACGATTTGGCACTTGTATTCCACTGTACTCCTCACATTCCTATGTCGTCATTTTTTCTCTCTCTCCGGACTCATGGATCGCATTTATGCCTGGCCGCCGACCCGTGCTCCTCCCAGTCCTCCTGGCTACTTCCTTCTCCGTTCGCCTTTTGCTCAGTTTCCGCCTTCCTTTTTTGCCGGTTTGTCTCTACCGCAGCTCGCCCCTCAACTTCCGCGCCCTTGCCGCCCACCCCATACGCCGTTATTTTGGTAGACATGCGTACCTTGAATAACTCTGTTTTGCTCTATACCAGAAGTCTCTTACTGTTTACATCCTTTTTTACATTATTTACTCCCAGTAGTTTCCTGCTTTTGTTCTTTCTTTCTGCCGATTATTGCATGTCCGCCCTGCTTACCACGCCTACTCCACAAATCCGTCGTGCACCCTATTGCTTGCGTAGTCACACACACCCCGGTAATGTCAGCCTTTCCGCGTTCCGCACGTGGATGGTACCACACTGGAAACTCAGAAATTGTTACTGATCTGTCTTCAACACGTGCAACAATATCTCTGCACATTTCACGAGCATTTTATATCACCAATAAAAAAATTTCATTACTTGAGCCACTTCGTCAAAACTTGAATCCATTGGAATTTGGCTACAGTAAAACAAATTTAGTACAACTAATACCACAACAAGTAACAAATCTATATCCTCCAACTGATGATTTACCACCACCGTGTGATTGTAAGAAATGTTCGAACAGCTGTCAATGTAAGAGTTTTAATGTTTTGTGTTGTGCATTTTGTACCTGCGTTGAAAAAAAAATCTTGTGAAAATTATATTTTTATATAACTAAAATAATTTTTTTTTTATTAAAAAAATTAAAATCATAATGACAATACTAATTCGAAGTCAATAAATAGATCCAAGAAATTTTTAAAAATTGAAAGAAAAAAATTTTAATTATTAAATTAAATTTCAATCAAATAAAAAAATTATAGTAAAATTGTATAATTTGAAAAATGAATGAATAAAGAAATAAGTATATTGCTGAATTATTTGAAAACTTATATAATTGAATAACATCAAGTTTCATGTGCGAGCGGCGGCATAGCCAGTGGTGCGCATTCAAAAATGAGCTCTATTTTAATAAAAAAAACATTCTTCTGTGTAAACTATTGAGGGTAGAAAAAAAAATTTTTTTTTTGGAATCCTAGCGCGATTCTAAATAATTTATATGCATAATTTCTCCATCTCAGATTAATAGATTTTGAGATATTCAAGAAAATATATCTGAAAGAACATAGCACGCAAACGGCGTACAGACTGCGCTCGAACGTGAGTAGAGGTTATAACTGCGTGCAAGTGAGAGACCCGATCATCGGAGCATTAACAATGGATTTCATTTCAATTTCATAATAAATAGTTGAAATACAAAAAAATACTTTAAACAAAAGTTGTAGCCAAGATTATAAAGAACATTTTTTGTTCAAGAATTTTTGTTGTAAATTAATGATATGGCTTGTATAGCAGTTTAAAGTATAAATTTGCTAATAATAGAAAATTGACCACAAATATTAAAAAATAATTTTAATACCCGTGATCCCCACCTAAAAAACTTTAAAATCGCATTGGAAAATCGAGTGGACACCCAAATGTATACGGGCTTCTATCTAAAGCCAATGGACTAGTTAGTCTTCGTTGATCGTTCAAGTTATTCATTGGTTTGTAGATGTATCGAATTGAAAAAGTACTTTGTCACAACAATTGATAATATTTGGTGTTGATTTTGTGCATTCGGTATTATCACCCTCCAACTTAACCATCAGGAGTCTACATTTGGTAATCCTGAAACGAACATTTCATCCTAGAGAGTTATTCATCGTCTGCAAAGATACAACCAAGGCATTCCTAGTGAATATTGGCTGACCAACTGCCAACATTTGCTCAAAACTCAAGCAATTTTCAACAATCCACTTTTGGTAAGATGATCTGATTCATTTGTGCTTTTCTTAAAGCTTATGATAGAAAAAAAGTTCCACAATAGACACCACAGTAGTTCAACCAGCAACTTAGATAGTCACCCTATAACTTTACCATGAGCTCACATTACTTTCATGGTCTGAGGTTGACTTCTACTAGTAAGGTTCGCTACAGATGATTGCAATAGCCAACAACGCTACTCAGGTAATCATCTAGTGGCCTGAGAAGTCAACGTTTTGTTTTGTACTCAAGAAAAAAACCGTAACGTTTCAAAAAGTCACTCTAGGTCAGCAGCGACTCGAGTGATAGCTAAATCGATGAAACTATTCTATTACTGTTCTTCTCAGTAAAATTCTACTCTTTCAATAAGCATACATGAGTACAAGCTATATAATGACATTTGTTCTACTTTAATTAAAAGTTTATTAACTATTCACGACTACAAGGAGAGCTGTTTGACTTACTACAATAATCCATCTAAAAATTATATAGAAAAGAGAAGTTACGTTCGAGTTCAAGCATAGCTCACTTTTTTATACAGCATAAGCGAATATCTCTGATTATCACAACTACGCGAGAGAGTAAGAACACATATTTAATCATTAGAACATGAGTGAAAACGTTAGAAGACATATATAACGTTGGAACATATTTTTGTTCATTGGAACTTAAAAAAGATCGTTAGAACACTATCCATCATAAGAACATAAGTGGAAACGTTAGAATACATAATATAACGTTGGAACATACTCTAGTTTATTGGAATATGATCTGGAACATTAGAACCTATATTCGTCCATTTGAACATAAATAAGTTCATTAGAACACATATTTTATTATCAGAACATATGTGGAAACGTTAGAAGACATAGTGTAACGTTGAAACATATTCTTGTTCATTAGAACATAATTTAGAACATTTGAACGAATATTGGATGATAAGAACATTAAAAAAAATTCTGAGAATGCATTCTTCATTATTAGAACATAAACCGGAACATTGGAATACATATTCGACTATTCGAACATGAATAAGTTCGTTAGAACATATATTTAATCATTAAAACATAAGTTAGAACGTTTAATTGCATGATTCAACGTTAAAAGATCTCGACGAACATTAAAACATAAATAAGTTGTTATAAACACATGTGTTATAGTCAAAATATATGTGTGAACTTTAAAACACATAATTTATTATTGAGCCATAAGTTGAATCGTTGATATACATATTAAAACATTTTTTTTTGTCTCATTATGAGAACGTGATGCTTTCATCACACAATAAATAAAAATGTCAATTAATTCTTAGTAAAATTACTACTTATTAATTTAGAAATTTAAATTATTAAATTACAAATTACTTTTGTATTTAGTAATTTGGCAAAAAAATTTCAAATTACTCCTGTAATTTGTAATTTCACCAAAAATATTATTAATTACAAAAGTAATTTGTAATTTTATAGATCAAATTACAAATTACTCCGTTAATTTGTAATTTGTTCTATAAAATTACTAATTAATTTATCAATTGATAATTTTAAAAATAAAATTATCAATTAATACTGTAATTGATAATTTTATTTTCAATATTAACGATTATTCAGTAATTGATATTTTCTTTTTTTTAAATTATCCATTACAGAAGTAATTGATAATTTTGCCCTATAATACTACAAAAAAAAATATTATTGCCGAACCCTGATGTGTACTGGCTTTTGCCATAGGAACTAAACGGTCCACCTAATAAATATATCTGTACACTAGTGAGGAATTTTGAGAAAGCAGCTAAACATTGTTAATTATCTTGCAATAGTTTAAGTCAGTGTGATGATTGGATGGAATATTTGTGTGTGTATGGGATGGTTGGCAATGGTTTAGTGAGTAAGTTACGCGTGTAGTTTTTGCTCTTGAGTGTGTACACAGAGATATTGTCAAATATTATACCTTCCCTGTATTTAATAATAATAATATAGTAAAAAAAATAATTTAAAAAATTCATGAAATAAATTAAATTGTTTATTGGCAGCTTTCGATTAATAAGAAAAAATGGCCTGTCAATTTAAATCTCCGTCATAAACTGGAGATAAACATACTCTCTCCTCGTTGCTGTAAATATTCTAATCGTCAAGCAACGTCAATAACTTACAAAACTGTCATTTGTCCGTTAATAATTAGATGGCAACATACACATATTTTACGATATCATATTTATTCAAAGTATATTATACAAATTTTTATTATTAACGACCATTATATTGTAAAATAATAGAATGAGAGCAACTATTATTGAAAGTTAGTTTATTAAAAATGACAGATTCAAATACAGAATCAAAGACAAGACGTCTAATGTTAGCTAGTCTCAGTTCTATACTGGAGATAAACAAACTCTCAAAATATTGTAAAATAAGACTCAATAACAACTTCGGAAAATTAGTAAATTAATTAAAATGTTTATTAATGATTAAGAGCAATTAATAAAAAGAAAGAATCCGTGCGGTCAACTCAAGTCTCAGACAAAAACTGGAGATAAACAAACTTTCCCCTCGTTGCTATAAACAATCTAATCGTTAAGCAATCGTCGTTAACTAACAAACTGTCATTAGTCAATCCATCTATAGATGGACACACATATATTTTACAATATATTTTTAACAGATATTTTTGATGGTATTCCTGGGCGGTCACCTATCCAAGTTTGAACAACGATGTTTCGTACAGTACCGGACATAAATGCTGTGTGATTTTCTATAAGACAGTATAGGGAAATTGCATGTATAACCTTCAAAAAATTGAACAGCATTTATGTCCGGTACTGTACTTGACTTCAGTATAGTCTGGGGTGACCGTCACAACCACTTCACTATGTAGTATTCATATGCAATTTTTTTTTTCTTTTACATAAGCTATATAATTAAAAACGGTTCTTTAAATTTCGCTAGGGAAGTTATATTTTTCTGAACCATAACAAGAACATAACATTATTACGTCATATTGTTACGTTTAGGAGTGGGAAATTGTACGTTGCATGTGAGTCTCATATTACTCACATTTTATGTGATGTATGACTTTCAGTTCTTTTACAGTAATATAAAATTTCTAGAAAAGTGTTCACTAGGATGCTATGTAGTTGATTAACTGGAACTTATTCTTCCTTTTTTTGTTGTTCCAACAGAAACGTATTCAAAATAACTGAAATTAGTTCCAGATAAATACGTATAGATAAGTCTTACAAAATTCGATACAATTCTATTCAATCATTTTTTATTAAGAACCCTTCTCCACATATATCGATAGTCATTAAAAAATTCCACAAATTCTAAAATTACAATACCTTATGTTTTCTGCCAAGTCAAAAACACTTTCAAGTAACAGTGGATTATCAATCGGTGGCAAGAAGTGTTTGTTTTCTCTGGTATGATAGTACACATAAAAAAAAAAATCGACTATCCAATCAAATATGATGTGTATTCGTACCACCATATAGTAAACTAAAAAAATTAGGTAATTTTTTTTCGACATCATTTTCGGATAATTCTGTAAAAAAAGCAAGAAATAAAAATTATGTTTTTCATAGTATATACAGTGAAAAAGCTACGTAATCAATGATTTGGTGTCAATGTTCTTGAAATTTTTGAAACAGTCAAGTATTTTTTTTATAACAAAAGAAACTAATAATAGATGAATAAAAAAATAAACTATTCAAAATACTTTTGAGCAAAAAAATAAAACATTCATCCGAAAATATAGTGGATATTGGCTAGATATTATTATTCACAACCAAATATGACTTTCAACAATTACATATTGTTTATAACAATATCAATATTACACCAACTTAGATTTTTTCGACGTAATAATGTTATCAATGACGAGATATAAATTTTAATAATTACGCAGTACTTATCATAATTTGAATCTGTTATAAATAATTTCCAAATGGATTTGAGGCTACTAATTGTTAACTTCAAGACAACAGTCTCAATGCGCGATAAAAAAAGGTTGTTTAACTAACATGCAACGCTCAATCAGCTAGTAATTCAATATCAACCTTTCTTGTTTTAAAAAAAATAAAGCAACAGTTGCAAAAAGAAACAACTCTCAACCTAATGCGTTTATTATAAGTTGACATTACGTTCAATTGACCAGTAATCAACTCTCTAGCAACCGTTTATGAATGGTTCACTCATAGTTAATAAATCGCACATTCTAACGGTTGATTTACAGCTAATTTATAGTTATTTAACGGTAAAATTACACTAAAATAACTCAAAGCATACGCTAAGTTTACTATTAACGTGATTGCAATGCTTATTTAACAGTTGACATGAATCTATCAGGGTTTACAATAGAAAATTCGTTGTGTTAGCACACACAAGTTATGCTCGAACTTATTTTTATAATTGTTACAATTATATTCATTATGATTTTTTTTAGAAAATCAAACGTGAAAGCTTTCCCTCAATTATAAAATTTAGCTAGTTTACTATTTTATTCAGTTTTTTTATTCTGCATAAAAAATAGTAGGACTGATTTTGCTGAAAAAATAATATTTTTTACTCTATTATTGATTTCAGTAGGAATCATTAAAAATCATCGTATAAGTTACTATGAGAACAAACAGGAAAATAGTATATTATTATTTCATGACTCACAAGGAAACCTCGTGAGGTGGTCACTGTCGATTCAGCTGAGGCTTCTATATAATAATCTACGTCGAAAATGATGAACTACATATTTTTTTCCAGGGGAAAAAAGTTTTAAAGAGGTGAAAATCATCCACAAAGTTGACACCTCATGATTTTTGAGTTATAAATTTTTTGTTATTTTATATTTAAAAAAATATTTATACGCATATTTTATAAATATATGAATAAAGGTATTTGGTGAGTTTTTCCTTCTTCAGAGACTCCCGATCTCTTGACTGAGCGCCATCTGCCGAGAGAAAAGGTACTCGAAATTCTAGAGGGAAAAAAGGAGAATCCTGGATGTTTTCATGAAAAAAAAAAAATTAACCTAAAAAAAGCAGTTTGGGACCTGTTCATGCATTAAAATCCAGGCGCTTGATTTGGGAAAATTCCAGAATTTTGTGAATTGTTTGGAGTGGTTTGCTCATACTGGTGATCAGGGAGAGAAATTTCTGGTGTGGGAACTCTATGGAAATCTGATCCAGAAATTTCTAATAGTGGTTAACCTTCCAGAATCTTCTGGGCTATCCTGAAAAACTATAAAAGGAAGTCTACTGAGTTCATCACGTTGTTAGTCTTTAATTCTACCTCGAAGTGAAAAGTGTAGCAAAAAAGAAACCAAAGAGCAATCACTTCTGGTGCAAGTTACGTAGTGTATTAACCATATAAAAGTCTTAATATTCATTTCAAGTGTTCAAAACTATTGACGCTCCTTTTCATTGCTTAAGTTCTAGTAAATTTTTTGTTGATCTAAGTGTTGTGTTCTATCCGAGGTTATCATCTTTAGTTCTTGATAAACCGTATAAGAAATCAGCAAAACTATGCAGTAGAACAAGTGGGTCTCATTTAAATCAGTTTGTGGTTCCACAAGGGCCAAGAGTAACCGCGTCTGAAGACATTCCTTGTGGAACATTTTCCGCAAATCTCAAAAGTAAAAAAGTTTTAATTTTTTCGCTGCGGATAAACAACCATTAGAGTTATTCCGCGTTCCTCAGCAATTCTAGATCTTCCTAAAAGTTGACCGCCTTGACCCACTCGTTCTCATACCTGGTTTTTTTATAAAGGATTGTTGAATAATCAGTTGTTGGTTTAAGTTTAATTAAGTGGTTTTCGACTAAAATTATATTTATCAATCTTAAATTTTATTTATTATCTCTAGCTCTAAACAGTATTTTTCATCATTTTTTATGTTATTTTAAATGTATGAGGTCGTTTCGGATAATTTTGATCAAAAAATATGAAAATTAAAAAACACTTTCATGGGGTGTCAACTTTTTGGATGATTTTCACCCCTTTAAAACTGTTTTATATAGAAGCCTCAGCTAAATCGACGGTGATCACCACGCGAGGTTTCCTTGTCAGTTTCACCAGAATGAACGAGAAGTGATGTATAAGTTTCTGTAAGAATATATGGAACAATGTGATCTTGAATTGTATTTTTTAATTTTATGAGAATTAACTAGGATTATTGTGTGGGTTACTACACTGAAAAAATTCTTTGTAAAAAATTACCCTTGACTTTGGGTTAACCACGTGATACCCCCAGAATCTGAGGTAATTTCACAAACTACGCGTATGAATTATTACGAAACCATTGAGATAAATTTTACCAAGCACGTCTAGTGAAATTTTCCCAACAAAAAAAAATCTTTAACCTTACGAATAAATGAAAAAAATGTTCTTTTACTTATTATGGAAAAAATGGACAACATTTAGTTGAATAAATGCCAGGCTTATGATAAAAATTCCCCCACGACATATGCCTACAATTCAGATAACTATAAATGGATATGTGAGCGTACCCTGGTAAAACAGGGTATCCTATAGATATCCACTCTGTTTAAACATTCCTATTGAAAAAGGCTAAGTATTATGGGCTTTCTCAGAATTTGAAAAGGAAACATCGTATTTAAACAGAAAAAGTTGAGAAATGTCTGCCATCCACAAAAAGTCTTATAGGATTACACAAATCTGAATAGGTAGAAAAATAGAGATTGTGAAATCTATAGGATTCATGAAAAGTCTAGTAAGAGTGCAAATGAAGATAGGGGTAGTAGAAAATCTAACCTTCCACTTCGAATCAAGGTTTATTTTATGTAAAATTACACGGGAATTCCAAAAAGCTATTCGTAGGTAAAATAAATGTGCGCGTCATTAAGGTTTTTTTGTTATAAACAATTTTTTCCCACTAGAACCTATTCATTTTCACTATTAACTTTTTAGTTATGCATCGAAACTCGGGAAACATATTTTCGAAATTGAAAATTGAGTCATAATATCGCTTCATGCTAAGCAGGGCAAGTGGGGAGTAAGGCCTGTCTTTTGGAGATTGAGGGTCAAGAAATTAGAGGAGTTTGACTGGCGTGGGACATTGAGATAAAAATATAATTTCTCAGTTGCATTTTACCTGTCACATTCTTACAAATGACAATTATTCTCTTTCTGCTTTAAAATACTTGCTAGAAAGCAAACTTGGTTAACGTTTCGATTGTTTCAAATTTTTAACTTAAATTGATTAGGCGAAAGTCATATATCTTCGGATAAAGTTACTAACAAATTTCACTACAAGTGTATATTTAAACAAAAAATTCGTATAAACAAAGAACCTCTAGAGCGAATTGAAATTTCCTTCTGTTTGAACTGATTTCTTTGTGTTAGAAAGGTAAATTCCTATAGAAAACGATAAACAACGTGCTTATAGATTCTTATAAAACCTTATCCTAATGATCTTAGTATTCGCTGATAGATTCCCATAAAAAACGATAAAGTAGTTCCTACAGATTTTTATAACTGTATAAGAATAAATCGAAAATTGCATGAGAAATACGGCGGTTTTTATAAGTATTTATAAAAAAATGTCATTGATTCTCGTAAAATGTGTAATATTTCTCATGCAATCTTTCGATTCATCCTTATAAAGTTTTTCTATGAATTTTTATCGGATTGTTTAACTAGGGTAGTCCTGTTTATACTCAGGAAAATTCTATACAGCAATAAAACTGGCCTCAACTTCCATAACTGACAAAAAAATTATTGTCATCAATCAATCATCATCATCCTTCTATTCAAGAGTATGCACTCTTTGGGTACATTTGAAGTCCATTCACATGTAATTTCAGTATTTTCGTAAATTTTGTGTGAAAAATGTAGAAGTGTTTTGAGTTGAGGTGTTCGTTCACAAACTTTATTATGATAGTGCAAGTAATATAGTTTTTGGTGGCGAATAATTTTCTATTATACATAAGATGTGTAAAAAAAAAATTTTTACCGCAGAAAATTTTACCAAAATGGAACAATGAAAAATATTCACATTATAGTTAATTTTTCAAGAAAAATTTTCTCATTGTATCAGAACAAAGAGAAAAGATATTTCCAATCACATCATCCAGTCTTATAAGAATATACAAGAAGGATTTTATAACCCAGGCAACACTGATATATTGATTTTATATTGTTATTATATAATTTTGTGATATTTTTAACTTCCCATCAGGACGTTATTGAAATTGGGTTGATTAGTGAAATTTGAATTTTTATCATATCTCCATGTTTCAAAATATTTGCAAGCATACTGACCAATTTTTAGAATGATGTGTGTGTACGTACGGACATACGTATGTATGTATGAACGGATGTCAGCATTTTTTTCGTTTTTTTTTTAATAACAAAATAACTAATAAAAAAATGAGAAGATCAGCTATTTGAAATACTTTTAAGCCAAACAATAACAATTTCATTTGAAAATTGAGTTGATACTGATTAGACATTATTGTTCACAACCAAATATAACTTTCAATAATTAAACATTGTTTATAACAATACGGATACATTACGAAGTAATGTGTATATCATATGTAATTGGATATTTTTAACTAACATCGATTATAACTATTTAAATTTGCTACAAACAATTACTAATAGGAAATTCTTTGTGTTAGCACAGACAAAGTGTGCTCAGACCTATTTTTTATATTGCAGCAATGTAACATAGCTCTAACATAGACCTTACTACTTCCCGATCTAAACAATTAAAAATTGTATTTATCGATTACCTAATGCGTATATCACATGGATTTGGATGCTTTTAAAAAAATAATATTGGATATATTCATGTAATATAATATCTACATAACATATGTGTAACAAATGTTATATCATATCGATATAATTGTTTAATATAACATCCGTAACCACGTTACATAGATACAACACATGTTATATTACTTTAATATAACCATGTAATATAACATCCACGTAGCACGGATAGTAGATAAGCAGGGCCGGTTTTGGATCACTCTGCAATACCGGCCAAGTCAAAGAAGTGGGTTCTGATCCGCACTAATTACCGACCGCGATAACTTTGACGATAAGTTACCGACCGTGATAAGTTATCGACACTGATAAATTATCGGCAGCGATTTTTTTTTCACCGACCTCGATAAATTATCTTCAATGATAATACCGATTTTTTACCAACCGCGATTAAAATTTCACTATCAGCAAAAATAACTGATTTTTCAAAGTTTTGTCAATGTATTCATATTCTCTCAAAATTTGCGCTACCGACTATCAGATTTTTTCTGGGAATAAATGAATGAAAACAGTAATCTTTTTTGTGTACACAATTCATTTATAGCAAACAAAAATTTGATTAATACACGAATAATATAATCATAATTATAAAATATGTATATTTTTTACAATATTTTATGTTAGTTTTCTCATTTGCGCACTCAAAGGTTTATACTCTATTATTCGATCATGTAAGATCAAACAATAGGCTGATGTGTTAGCAGGAAAAGCTTTTGATGATTCAAATTCTAGTCGAACATCAACTGGTCCTGATTTCAAGGATTCATTTTGTTTAGAACAATCAATTACAACGAGCGGTGCTATATCGATAAATTTTTTTTTCGTGAGTAGAGGTTCTGCTTCTTTATCATAATATGATGTTTGGAAATCTCTATACATATCATATGATAAGGCAAATTGATTGTGACTTATGTCAAGATTCATGTTGCCATATGGATAGCATTGTGAACTGAGGAAAAGTTTTACATCCCTTAAATCACAATGATCGAAATGACTTGCATCTTTTGTAGCATCATTTTTGCGTGCAGTTTGAAATCCAAATGTAACATAGCGGGGCTTTTCCAATTGAGTTGATGTTTTTACGACCCATACGTGTTTGGTTGTGTTCGGCAGCATTGGATATTCATATAATTCCCATGATCTGAAACTCACTGGAATCGGTGGGTCTTTTGCAATGTAACTTAACAATTCTACTTTTTTTATGTCTGCAACAGTGACATGAGGAATGATCCATTTAATTTTTATAAGCGTGATCGTCTCTTCAGGTTCCACTGTAGCTTGTACAATTGCATTAAGATCGGTATTTGAACGAGTAAGTATTAATTCATGTTTGGCATTGACAATTATGCGATGATAATCTTCAGCAAATCCCAATAGCATATGTAACGGTATCGAAACATCAAAGTATCCATTATCATTAAATAATCTTCCATTATCAGTTACCCAACCTGCATTATCTAAATAATTTTTTTGACCTGGATGAAAATATAGATATCCCTTCATGAGACTTGTAAGACCAACATTTTTATTTCGATCAATCTCAACACCATTCAATTCATATCGTATTTCTTCAAATAAATAGCATACGGCCATATTAACGAATCTTGATGTTGCTGCTACTGCATTTCCGTTAGATTTTGTAAATTTCCCCATAATATGAAGGGAACTTTTGCTTGGCAACAGACATAAATCTTGATGTTGAACTGAGATATGTATCTCATCATTATTATTATATGTTGTAGATGCATATGGTTGATGAGCATGCACCTCAATGTGTGCAATAGACTCATTAAATATGACACCTTTGCTTATTGCTAATTTTTCTTCTTCCAATATTACATTCAATCCTTAATGCATTAATTTTCAAGATAGATACTGGTAAATCTGATGTGTGAGTCAGTTTTGGAAAAATAACTCGTGGACTAAAGCCCAACAAACTACCAATAGAATCATGCGGTTTGAAATTTATTGTTGCATTTTCACTGTAAACTTCACTGTGTAGTTCATTATTATTGGGCTTAATAGAAATTGATAATTGAGTATCAGCTTTCTTCAAATAATTTACGATGTCTTCAATTTCATAGCTTCCTGTGAGTATTTTAATACTTTTATCTTTACCAGTGAGTGTATAATAAAATTTATAATTGCCGTTATCAATATTCGGAATGAAATTGAAGGTTAACAATTCCACAAGTCCTAGGGTATAGTTTTTAGATGATGATAACTCAATTGGCGGAAAATAAAACGCTTCTAGAATGGACGTTTGTCCAGACAATGTTAACGTGAGTGAATCATCTATGACTGATGCTTATGGGAAAGTGCATATTACTTTAATATTTTTCTACGTAAAAATTCTAAACACAAGTGTCCGCAATTATCTGTACTGTAATCTTGATGTTTTTCATGATTGTACAGTATTTTATTAACATTAAGATATTTCATAAGCTCATGTAGTGGCTGCAAATTGCCAAAACTGTCATAATATCTAACTTTATTACCACGTTTTTTATATGCCACCCAATGAGTTCCAGGTCCAGTTTTATCATCGAGATTAATAATTGCTGATTCATTTTTCCACGGTGAAGATTTTGGAAGATCATTTCGCATAAAAACACCACGAAAAAAAGGGTATTTTCATGATTTTTGCATATTTTTGAAGTTCAGTATCAGTCAGTGCACGATGGGGTAAATTTAAAAGTTTTTTTTTACCGGTTTCAAATACAATCCTAATCCTCTCTTGTGCGGTTTTAGACGTAGACCTTTACCCAAAGCTATTGCTTCCGTTTTCTCATTATGTCGTTTAGCTTCTTCTAATTGACATTTGGCGTCTCTAGCATCATTAATTGCTTTTGCAATGCCAGCAGCGCCACCTGCTACAGCACCAAATGCACTGAAACCTGCAAATAAAGGTATAAGAGGTAAAATACCTCGCAGTTTTGGCGGCATTGGTATAATACGTGGAATTTTGATTGTTTTCTTTCCACCAGCATCGCGAACAGTCTTTCGTGCAGCAGCTAATGCAGATTTGATAGGATCTGAACTGGAATTTAACATAAGCTTTGCTGAATTAACAACTTTTCGCAAATGTTTAACTCCCTTGTCAAGAACGACTAACTCGACACCTATAAAAGATGTAAATTTATAGCTAGAATTTCATTCTACATCAAGATGAAGTTCAATCAACAAGACATTAAGTTGCCTGTAATTAACTTTGACCTATCACGAGACACAAATATCAAACGTCACGGACAACTTTTACCAAATAGTGTCCGTGGTGTTATTTGTGGTCCATCAAATCGTGGAAAGACAAATACTCTTTTAGCACTTATTGTACATCCAAATGGCCTACGATTTGAAAATATTTATTTGTATTCAAAATCATTTAACCAACCTAAATATCAGTTTTTAAAAAAAATAATTGAACCAATTGAAGGTATTAAATTTTATGCTTTTAATGAGCATGAGGAAGTGGTGAAACCAGATGAATCAAAACCCAACTCAATTATGATTTTCGATGACGTAGCATGCAAAAAACAAGATAATATGCGAACCTATTTTTGTATGGGACGACATAGAGATATTGACTGCTTCTATCTTTGTCAAACTTATGCACGTATTCCTAAACATTTGGTGCGTGACAATACGAACTTTCTTGTACTATTCAGGCAAGATGACATGAATCTAAAACACATTTACGATGATCATGTAAATACTGACATGACTTATTCTCATTTTCGAGATATATGTTCAATGTACTGAAATAATGATAAATATGGCTTCTTGGAAATTGATAAAGACAGTGATCTTAATAATGGGCGATATAGAAGAGGATTTGATTGCTTCATAAGTATAAATTCACCGTGAATACATTAAATTATACATCATGTATGTGATTGTCAAAGTGTCAACATGAAAACTACGAAGCTACAACAAGAAAAAAAAATATTGCATCAAATAGCGAAAGTTAGTGATGCAATACGCCAAAAGCATAAGTTGATTAAACTTGGAAGAGATATGACCCAACAAACCATGAGTGAAAGATTTAAACCTATGGTGACTTCTCTTAAACAATTAGCTGATAAAACACTTATTAAAGAGGAACCTCAAGAAGTAAAAATAAAGAAAGAAGAACCTAAAGAAGAGCCTAAAGCAGAAGTTGAAAGCAAACAAGAAAGCCTTACACCTGATTATGAAATAACTGATGATGATTCTTATACAACAGCAACAATTACCCATCAAAGTACTCCTATTAAAGACATACCTGTAGTAAGGTATTTGAAGATGTTCGATTCTAAGCTCTTGTCCAAAAAATTAGATACAAAGTATGGCATACGAAAGTTAAAAGGTAATCGACTGATGATGGGTGATTCTGAAGTCAGGTTCGACAATAATTTTATTTATATTGGTGATAAAAAATACCATACTACTTCTGGTCTATTGGAATTATTATTTATGAATTCACCTGATCAATCAAAAATAACAAAAGAAGATGAAAACACTTATGGCAGAATTATCAGTATGACAAACGCCTATCGAAAGCATTATCTTCCTGACAGAAGTATCAGAGTAGATGAGAATTTAAAAAAATTCACCGACATAATCAGTAAATATATACCAAAAAGTGGAGAAAGTTTACCACAATATATGATTAAACATAAACAAAATCATCCTACCGATTATATTTGTTGGGATGATCCCAATGAACTTGTAGATCGACTTCGTTTACTTATTGCATCTCAAACTGCTGGAAATTTCAGTCATACTAACGAAATTTTATCAATTTTAGAGGAATTGCGTGAAGCTAAAATCATTTATCGATCTGATGTATTCTACACAGCTACTCATTCTTTGAAGAACTTTTGAAGTGAGAGGTTTAAAAATAAGTGTTGACGTTTTTGGACGACAATTAGCAAAAGATATTGTAAAAAGTGCTGTTCGTGGGCCTCCTGATGAAGGATTCAAATTAACTGTGGATCAACAGTTTGACATGGATAATAAGAGATTGTGTAATCTCGCTGAACCAGTAGATTTGAATGATGCAACATCATTAGGAGTAATTGAAAAAAAGATTACAATTTTAAAAAAATTTATTGAAATAGAATTACGTCTGTTACGCGAAACTGTAGCAAATTTAAGAAGAATTGTTGAAGAAAATAGAGAAAGAATCAAAATCATTAATCAAAAAAAAAATTAAAGGTATTAAATTTTATGCTTTTAATGAGCATGAGGAAGTGGTGAAACCAGATGAGGCAAAAACCAACTTAATTATGATTTTCGATGATGTAGCATGCGAAAAACAAGATATTATGCGAATCTATTTTTGTATGGGACGACATAGAGATATTGACTTCTTCTATCAATAAAAATTTTTATTGAAATAGAATTACGTCTGGAACGCAAAACTGTAGCAAATTCAAGAAAAATCATTGAAGAAAATAGAGAAAGAACCAAAATCATTGATGTTCAATTAGATCAGCATATTTAATTATCACAAGAACATCCTAAACGTCTGAAAGAAGAATTGAATGAAACAATTGAACTGCATGAGTCAGATCGATTACGTTTACTGAAAAAAGCAAATCGTAAACAAGCTAAAAATATTAAACAATTGGAAGAAAATATTCGGAAATATCTTGATCAGCAGCATCATGAGCAAGGAGAAAAAAATAATAACTGAAGAGCTGCATAGACCGGTCAGAAGAAATTATCAACGATGACATGTTGATATACGTGGGTTTGATGAAACTTAGCAAGCTGATCTAGTTGACATGACAGCATATAAATCTTATAATAAAGGTCATCAGTATTTATTGACTATTATTGATATTTTTTTAAAATACGCTTGGGCTGTGCCCACAAAATCTAAAAATGGTAAAGATGTAGCCCATGCAATGAAATCAATTCTATCACAAAAAAGAGTGCCAAAATTTTTGCATGTTGATAAAGGAAAAGAATTTTACAATAAAGAATTTGAAGCACTTATGAAACAATATAATATCAAAATGTATTCCACATTTAGTAATCTTAAGGCATCTATATGTAAACGATTTAATCGCACGTTAAAAAGTCAAATGTGGAAACAATTTACATTGCGAGGTAATTACCAGTGGATAGACATCTTACCAAAATATATGACATCATATAACAATAGCAAACATAGAACCATCAAAATAAACCGATTGATGTTACTTCAGCCAATAAGAAACAATTACGTCATACTATCTACAATAATAAACTTAAAGTTCAACAAAAAATAAAAAAGACTAAATTTAAGGTTGGGGACAAAGTACGCATAAGTAAATATAAGCATGTCTTTGAGAAGGGATACACCCCTAATTGGACAACTGAAATCTTTAATGTAAGTCAAGTATTGAACACTGATCCAGTAACCTACAAGCTTGTCGACTGTCAAGATCAACCGATTGAAGGAGGTTTTTATCAAGAAGAATTGACTAAGGTTCAATACCCTGATATTTATTTGGTAGAAAAAGTTCTGAAAAAACGTGGTAATCAAGCTTTTGTCAAGTGGTTAGGATTCGATGAAACACACGATAGCTGGATTAACATAAAAAAATTATAATGTCTCTAACTGATGAGTTAGAAACAATGACTGCCAAAATGTCTTTAGCTGAAGAGCTAGAAACAATGGCTGACAAAATGTATAGTGATGCTCAAAAATTACCACGTTATACAAAAGATAAAGCTGCTAATATTAAATGGATATCTTTAACTCATAAAGAACAACAACAAATTAAAAGAGAAAAAAAAATAATTAAACGTCTTGATAAAATTAATAAACGAATGTTAAAAGAAATTTAAAAAAATAAGACCAATAAGAATGAAGATGATTTTGTCATATTATTTGTAGAAGATGAGTTCAATACAAACTAATGTAAATAATTTATAATATTTTTTTTTTTATTAAATAAATTTTTTTTTTTTTCTTACAAATTATTTTTTTTATTTAACATAAACCTCATATTTAAAACAATTTATTTACACTATTTAGTATAAATTATAACCCCAAGAAAGTGTATCAGTTGTTTGTGCTAAAAGAACTCTTTTATTGTCTTCCCAACTTAATGCTAATTTTTGTCTACTAATTGTATGTACTTCATGTTTCTTGCTGACTATATGATATTCCGTTTTACATAATTTTTCATGATTAAGTAAGCATTTTTTGTAATCATCAAATGTTATAGATTTTATTGTTGCAGTTTTGACAACCTTTGCTTTACTATATTTGTCTTTTTTATTTTTAACTTTAAATGTGTACATTTTTGCTTTTAGACCAATGAATTCCGTCATTATTTCACCTTTATTTTCATCTTTTATAAGGCCTACAATTTTTTTATTAACTAATGGAATATTAAAACAGTTATTCGGTGGATGGTCTGAGGTGTCAAATTTATGTATATCATCTTTGATGCAATCATAGATATCAGCATTGAGAAATTGATAAATTAAACTATCTGTATCTGTGTATAATAATTTTACCTGATTGTCTGTAAATTGTCTATTAATTAAATTGTAATGGAAGTCATAAATAAACATTTTTGAAAGATCTAAAACTACAAATCCTACGTATATCGGCTTATTGAAATATATATTTTTTCGCTCCAATTCTATTATTACCATGTCATTGTCAAAAATTATACTATTGTGGAATTTTGGAGAGGCAATGAGATTTTTTGCACCATACCGACCTTCCCACTGTGTAACTAACTTTACATCTTTATACTTCCGAACGTTTTCCATTGTTTTTCCGTAAACTGCATTATTCATTAATTTATATGAATTCTTTTCAAAATCATTTTTAGATTTTTTTCGTAAATCTGTATTCAGATCTACATACTTCTTCATCCATGGTGATTGATTAAATTTAAGGCTCTATGGATTTTGGTTACAATCATTCCTAAATCGAGACATTGTTTTAAATTTCTGTAGTGAATCACATATTCAAGTTTAGGTAATAATGTCGTCATAAGTTTGCTGCTATTGCTGTTTGGAGGTTTACGGTGTTCAGGACACAATGGCAAATCTTTATGATGCTCGTGTAAGATTTTTGGATACTCTAAATCAACCTCGAAAATGTAACCAACTGGAGAATCATTGGAGATATTTTTAATTATTTCACAGATATTAGAAATATTGATGTCATCTTTCACCCATTCAAATGATCCAGTTGGTAGGTACTCACTCATTGCTGCTCTATACAAATTATTTACATCAAAATACATGAGATATGATATATTTTCATTGGGGTTATAATCATTACACATATACGGGTTATTTGCTCTTGCATATCTATTTGAACACTGTGCCACTCCTCCTCTAATACCTTTTTCTATGAAATTAAGCATTTCCACATTGTCCAAGAGTTTGAGTTCAATTTCTGTATATTTCAACATAGCATCAAAAGCTAATCCAGGTGCAGTGTAGTAATGTAACGGATCAAGCTCATAAGTAGAGATACAACTTTGTCTAAAATTTTGAAAAATGTCTGCTAACAGAAGAACGTCTGTTTTTAAATATAAATCTGAATATTCACCGAGGGTGTTTGGTTGAAATTGATCCCAAACGTGGCGTGCATGTTGGTAATCGTCATCGGAAATGGCCGAATCGTTGAGTTTCGAATAGAATTTTGTTTTGTCAGGTAGTTGTCATTCGTCAAGTTTTTCCCAACTGTCAATACATTCATATGGGAAAACACCTTTACGAGTTACTAACTGAAATTTATCTGGCTCGTGATAGAAACTTTTGGTAATTGATTTTGCGTTATTATCCAAAAATGATGCAAGTTTCTCAATACTATTGCTCATGAATCGGAAAGAATCAATAAATCGTAATTTAACAAATATTTCTTTTTTTCTTTTTTCGTGGGAAATTTTCTGATCAACTGTTTTTGTAAATGCTATGTATTTTTCTTTATTGACAGGTAATAATCCCATATAACCTTTAAATGATGGAGCTAATGATTTAATAAAAAAATGTGAGTCATATCCTGAGAGGTTATGAAAAATGACTGGAATTATGCATGAATTTTGATAATTTAAATTACAATCAACATGAGCAGCGCCTCGATAATTGCCTGTAAAGTGACAGTGAACATGTACTTTCGTTTCATCATGTAAAAATGGTTTATTACAAATGTGACAGATTTTTGCATTACGAAAATCGTTCAACTGTCGGGATGTTAATGGTTTCATTGGTACTACGTTTTCTAGGTAAGTTTTGACAGTTTCAGCTTTTTTTTCAACTCAGTCATGAACCAGTTTATACAATTAACGTTACGTTTAAGATTAAATCGACATTTTGAATTGTCATATGTACAGTGCATATAATAGGCTACACTACATGGAATATGCTTTTGATTACCTTCATTATCAGGTTCAAGAATACTCTCAAGATCGGCATAGATAGCAAATGGCACAGGCTCTTTAAAATAAAAATTTTTAAATTTTATTTTAACACCTTTTTCCGAAAGTGAAATTCGCGTATCGTTCATATTGATACAATCTTTTTGATGATTTTTATATGATTTTTATATCTTAAAGTGATTTAAACATCTATCACATAAGAATAGTTTGTGTGCATTTTTAGAAATTTGATTTCCAACTAATCTTGAAAGATCCTTTATCAGACAAAAATGAAAAACTGGATAAATATTATTATTTTCATCACCTACTTCTACTCTACTTTGTATCATTAACAGGTGAATACATGGCTCATCTACTTTATAATATTTACTTTAATATAACGGAATAATTTCACAATTATTATCTAAACCATACGTACAGTCATGTAAACCATTCACATTTATTGCTAAATCGTTGAGTTTTTCAAATTTTGGAACATCATGTAAGGTTGTGGGACAGTTGATACCCTCACATTTTAACACACTTTTGTAATCAGGATATGAACTTGTTCTTGTTGAATTTACAAAAACAGGATAAAGAGCTGCAGTAACAGCCCAAAAGGAACAACATTGATCGTTGTTTTTAATATTTAGTACTGCTTTTTTTTGTTGTATAAATTTTGGTAGAGGTATAAATGTAGATTGTCCAGCTAATAGAGGTTGATAACGATTTATTTTGACTTGCAGATATTCAATTTCTACAAGTGACCAACCAGAATCTCGTTCTTGAAAATCCTCGACTTTAGTTAGTAGTTTGTCAACAACATTTTTCAGAAAATGTTTTTTTATGTCTGTTGACGGCAAAATTGCTTCATTTTGAACATTAAAGTACTTAATTTCTACAACTGTTCCATCATTTGTTTGATTACTGAATTTACAAGCAAGGACAAAGTTCACTTTTAAATTTCCCTCACTTGTTACTATATCTGTCAACTTTTCGGTAATCCGCTTTCTAGGGTCCAATAAGAAGTCTCGTAAATTTAAATGTTGCAAGTTAATGACAACACCAGTGCGAATTCGATTTTAGAAAATGTTTTCCAAATCTTTCCATCGAATCAATTGTTCTGTTGATTGAAGGCTTCCTCCAACGATTGAATGATTTATAAACTTTTCATGTAATGTTGCGAGTGCTGCAATTATCGATTGAATTCGTTGTTTTTCACCAACCGATAAACCACTCGATTGCAAATGTCTGTTTAATGTAGTAATATTGTCACTACTAATTCGCACGCACTTATCAATGATTTCACTAGATTCATGATTCAAAGATGGTAGAAGAGTATAAGCCTCCTCCATCATTTTAATTGAATCAGAATAATAGTTTAATGCACTCATTTCTTTCGACTATACTAGACAAACTTCAGAATTACAATGATGAAAAAGCGTGTTTGAAAAGATTGATATAGGATTTTGGATGACCTTGTAATGTGGTGCCATAATCCGAAAAAATTTCTTGAAAGTTCGAGAATATCAATTACCAAGTTAACCGTCATTAAATAACGATTTTCTTAAAATGTAGAAAGGGGAAATATATAAATCAAAAGAACAATAATTTCAATATTTATTGTATTCATTATTTTTGTAACATGAAAATTTTTTTTTAGATTACATTGATTATCGTAAGATTTACATTTCATCAATTGTATTCATTATATTTTTTTGTTTGACATGTAAAATTTTAGATTACATTTCATCATCAACTATGAATTCAAAAGAATTGTTAGCTCCACCATGGTACAACCATGATAATCTGTTGTCAACGGCCAACTCAACCAATTTTTCAAATTCTTTATGATTTTCCAAAATTTTCACCGTTCTTGGAGGTAAAAATATTATGTAGCTATTTTTAACTGTTGCCACAACTTTTGTTCCATACACAGTTTCAAGTTCTTTTAAACCAGTAATTTTATACGTTTTAGACGGTTTTAATGTATCCATCTTGTTGGTTGGTAAGTACGTCTCACACTTGGCAATTTTATTTACTCTTGATAGATCCATTTTTACTGTTTTGAATTATGTATAACAATGTATTTCTCACAGTTTCAATTGATCAGTGATTTTAAACATGAGTTGCATGGGTATAAATACAATTCATCCCCTCCAAAACAAAGATTCCAGAATGTTTCAATTTTTGATGCAATCATAAATTAAAACATGCATAAAAAAAACGTTTGCATAATGTTTTATCATCATCCCCCGCTGAAAACTTCCAGAACATGTCAAGGCTGTGAATCAGCCCTGAGATCATTTAAATTTTTGCTTGATTTTTCAAAAAAAAAAATATAGGGGTTGGCATGATGTTTCATCATCGTTCTTGCTGAAAATTTCAGACTATCGAAAATTACATGTAATGAAAAAAAATATAATTTTATAGACAATCGTTGTAGTGATCAAAAAATAAAATTAGATGTTATAATTTTAAAGTGGGGATAAACATATAAATAGATGATTTACCAAAAAACTTTTCAGTTGGGTTTTACATTTTGGCATGTATACAAATTTTTGAGCGCATCATGGAAATGATATTGGATGTTCAAGGTTTCAAGCAGCCAAATAATCAGTTTTTAGTGAAAGAATTAGCGACTATTACAATCCAAAATAATAGTAATGGTATGGAAGACATTTCAGTGATAATTTTTAAACCGCCATATCAGTGGGAAAATTTACCTGAAAAATATGAATGCATAAATTCATGGCTGATACGTAATTATCATGGCATTCCATGGAAATCTGGAACAATACCATATGATAAACTTCCATACATTCTTCGTGTACTTGTTAAAGATCGAGACCGTATTTACGTGAAAGGAGATGAAAAGAAAAAATGGTTAAAAAGTTTAATTGACAACTCAAAAGTTGTAATTAATTTGGATGAGCTTGGATGTCCTTTGCTACATGTTCTGGATATAAATCATCTAAGAGATTGTGGGGTGCATAATAGAGAAAATACAAAATGTGCAGAAAAGAATGTAAAAATTCTAATAGCATGGTATATGGTGAATTTTCATGAAAAAACGCCATTTGAAAAGTCATTCAAATTGTATTGTTTATTAAAAAATATAACAAAAATGTCAAGTGAAGATATTGCTTGTCTTCCAAAGTATTTTTTCTTAAAGAATTCATTGTATTGATTGTAAAAAAGAAGAATTCATTCATTCAAATACATAAAATGAAAATGTATAATTTTTATTTCTTAAATAAAAATTCTTTCTCAAGATAAAAATCTTATTATTATTGTTAAAGAAGTCATTTAATGTAGATAATTATAAATCATAGTTCAGAAAATATAAAATGAAAAAAGATAATAATTTTTCGTTTCAATAATTCTTTTACATTTAAAATACGTTTAGTTATGATTACTCATACAGTAAATAAAATATTTCAATTGATTATTCATAATATGTATTCTGTCTTACTTCAATAAGTAACAGAGAATAAGAGTATAAACAAAGTGAAAAAGAGATAAGGGTGAGGAAAATATGATGCAGTCGACCGACTGAGTCATACGTTAACGTTTCTAAATGAAATAAAATAAGTCGATTATTTTTCCACACATGGCCCTTTCAACTCTTGCATGAATCAAAGCTTCTTAGCGGAGAATAAAAGTATAGACAAAATGAGGAAGCGGTGGCGGAGCGAGGAAAAGAAGATAGCAGAGGCATGAGCGACAAAGAAAACACGTTTCATTAAAAATCCAATCGAAAAAATATGTGTCTAAAATTATTTATCCATAGTAGAGATCGTTTACAAACTATTTTAATAATTAAAAAGAAAAAAATGTCATTTCTAAATTTTTTTAGTGAGAATTTTTTCTTGTTGTCAAATTCTTTTCTTTATCTGTCATTTGATGCTGAGTGATGTGATCAAGGCCTCTCTATATAGATTTAAATCAATATCGTTCAATGATTTTTTCACCATTGGCCTCTTTGAAAAATATAAACATTTAGCCATGGTGTATGATGCATAGGACAAAATATTTAGTTCATTTTCGACAGCCAAACTGATCAAACCATACCAAGTAAGTAGTGACTTTTGCTTCATTCAAGTATAAAAAGTATGTTTTTTTTTTAATTTTTTATGCATTAATATGATTATTTATTGAGTGTAATTGTGAATTTCATGAATTGTTAAATGATAATTTATCGAGTAAGAGAATTTTTCTTTTTTAAGTTTGAAAACAATCTATCATAATCGTTATTACTTTTTAGAAAAAGATGTGCACTTTTATTTTTCCGGAGGCCTGGTTCGATCTACCGATCACCCTCCTAGAAATTATTATTCTAATAACTCTTGAAGATCATTGGGAAGAGACGGCAGGGATAGAAGGCGCTACCCTTACACTTTGTGGCGTAACGGCTACCTGCCTAACGTTCCCCGGTAACGTCATATGGTTCCGGATAGAAGGAGACATCTCCGTCGTGCCACCACCTCTAAGCCAGGAAATCATCACTGTCGAAGACAGTAATAGTGAGGTAGAAGTTCTACCTCCTCCTCCAGCGACTGTGTCATCGGAGGATAGTGAGGTAGAATTTCTACCTCCTTCACCTCCAACAATTGATGACGATGATAATTATGATAATGATGATTCCACTGACTATGATGATGGTTATGATACTGTAGGTCTTGTTTTATGATTAGTTTTTCTAGTTTTACTTATATGAAAAAAGTTATTAAAGGAAATAATTTTGATTACAACAGGTAGATTAATGCTACTTGGGAACCATCATTCGAGGGATCATTATTTTTTTACTCTAAAACCTTTTCCCAATCATCTAACATCCTTGAGACACATCACCGCCATTTTTTTTTCTACGGTTATTTTTTTGCTGATAATTATAATATTATCGCTGAAGATAATTTATCACCAATCAGCATCGGTAAAAAGAAATCGCTGCCGATAATTTATCAGTGTCGATAACTTATCACGGTCGGTAACTTATCGTCAAAGTTATCGCGGTCGGTAATTGGTGCGGATCAGAACCCACTTTTTTGACTTGGCCGGTATTGCAGAGTGATCCAGAACCGGCTCTGCTTATCTACTACGGATATAACAACTGTAACGTTATGCCAATGAAATTATAAAATGTATACCAAAAAAATACCATCAAAAGTATTACATTGCATAAAAGTAACTACTGTTATATTACTTTGTTACGCTCACGTTATATAGCAGTTATACTACATATACATAACTAACATTGACACAACATGTTATGTGTATGTGATATAACAGTAAAGTTCGGTGTTTACTGGGATGCAACATGCAAATTTGATAGAGTTTGCCATAATGTATGTTTTTTTTAATCTTAAAAAGTAAAGACAATTAATCAATGCAAAATTGGTTTACATGTTTGGCAAGAATGTAGCTTTCGATAAAAAAAAACGCTGAAAAGTTTATTTGTTGATGAACTACGATTAATTGTTTAAAGAATATTGGTACTTTCGACATAAACAATTGAATATCTCGAGAACCATTAGTCGCGGAGAGTTGAGACTCGTCTCATTGTTTTTCTTGTAAAAATCTCAAAAAATGATACGCATCATGTCTCGATCTCCGATGCGCTTTTTTCAAGATTTTTAACATGAAACAAGCTATTTTTTTATAAACAAAAAAGCACATTTTGCCTTGTGTTTATGGTCTGCCGATGATTGGCCTAAAGTCAGATTTTTGACTGGCCCATCATCAAAGAATAATCGGGTAGCCATGATAAATGATAAATTATATTTGAAGTTATGAAAGCTCGGCAACCAGACATTAACCATTGATAAACCAATTCCGGCCAGCTAATCATTAGCCAATTAGAATTTTTTTTCATTCTTTGCAGTAAAAATTGACAAATAATTATTATCTTTATTTAATTTTTTTTCTTTATTGTTATATTTTGTTAAGGAAATTGTGGGAATTTTCCCTATCACAACACTCTGGTTTTCCATTTATGGTTTATAGATATTCCAGCAGCTGAGCTCAAGTTTGTATAGTTCGTTGTTCCCAGGTCCAATCCTAAATGACTGCCCTATTTATTTTTCTACATTATTACGAGTTACAACTCACAAATGACGACACAAAACATCTCTCACCATAAAAATTAATCGAAGTACTGACGTCTGTCGAAAAGTTACTTCTAGTTTTTTTTTTAAATTTGAATTGATAAACAATTTCTGTAATTCATTATGTCTAAAGACTATTATAGAGTGAAAAAATGTCGGTTTTTTAAAAAACACAGTGTTGAAAGTAGTGTAAGTGTAAGTCTGGAAAATAGTTTAGATAGTACAACAGTTCGAAGTGATGATACTAATGACATTAATCCTGTAAATAATATTAATAATGATGTAAATAGTGATGATAGTTCAAATGCTGTATATTATGTAAATAGTAAAAATAGTATAAATTTAAACAGAAATAATGGTTTAATTGATCGTGAAAATGAACCAAGTAATACGTCTTCAATTGAGAGAGAAATTAACAGAAGTGCTAATATCAATGCCAACGATGAAAATATTTCCTTTGAAGATAATGATAATTTGAACCTACTGTTCGAAGACAAAATTCGACAATGGACTTCAAAAAATTTAGATACTCTTCGATTAAAAGTAGTGTCTGAGTTGTTGGTAATATTAAGAGAAGCGGGGTATTCATCGTTACCAAAGACTGCCGAAGCACTGCTCAATACTAACCACAAACGTATCCTTGAAGTAATGACAAGCAATAAAGAGACCAATGGTGGGTATATTTATCTAGGTATTGACAATGTACTAAAAAATATTGTAAAATAAGACCTAATAACAACTTCGGCAAATTAATAAATAAAGAAAAATGTTTATCAAAGATTAATAGCAATTAATAAGAAAGAAAGAATCCGTGCGGTCAACTCAAGTCTCAGTCAAAAACTGGAGATAAACAAACTCTCCCCTCGTTGCTATAAACAATCTAATCTTCAAGCAATCGTCGTTAACTAACAAACTGTGGTTAGTCTAATAGTCATTAGATGGCGACATACAAATATTTTACAATATTATTTCACCGAGTATTTTTATAGAGGAAACAATTTCTGTACTTATCCACATAATACTTTACAAATGCAACTTTGGCCAATCAGAGTCATTGGCCATACACCATGATAATTATATTACTCAACCATTTGCAGTTGCTCTTTATTGTGGAGATTCGAAACCGCTAAATAGTCGAGATTTTTTGAATGATTTTATTAACGAAGCAAAACAATTAATTGAAGATGGTATTACTTTGCATATGAAAAAATATAATTTTGAGATAATTGCATTCATAGCAGATGAACCAGCACGATCTTCTATTTAATGTTGCAAGCCACCAGGAAGCTTTTACGCGTGTAAAAGGGTATAACGAAAGGTCAATCAGTGAGTTGCGGACGAAGCAATCGTTTTGACCTACTACCTATTTCTGATCCAATTAAATCCGTTGTCTTAGATTCGATGCATGTTTTATATTTAAGTGTAGGGAAAACTTTTGTGAAATTTTGGTTAAAACAAAAAAGCAGTGCACGTCTAAAAAAGGCACAAATTATTGAGCTTCGACTAGCCTTACTCTTCATAACTCCATATGTACCGTGTGAATTCCAAAGAAAACAATTCAACATCAATATCATTACAAGAAGAAAAGCAACACAATATCGATTTTTTTATTGTATTGTGGTGCTATATTTTTAAAAGATCTATTGTCTAAAGAGCGATATAAACATATTTGCCTGTTGATAACATCATGTCGTCTTTTACATAGTAAAGATCAGACGATTAGTCATAATAATTATGCAAAAGGATTGTTGAGAATATTTTCCCTTCTATTATTATCCTTGTATGATGAAAAAGCACAGGTCTTGAGCATGCACGACTTGATTCACATTTCCAATGATGTCATTAATTTAGAATTACCATTGAGCACAATTTCAGCATTCTGGGGTGCAAACTTTATTGGAACATGTAAAAAACTTGTTGCATCACCATACAAGCCATTGGCCCAAATTGCAAATAGATTATTTGAACTGGAGAGTAGTGATAAGTGTAAAATAAGAGTAAAATGAACAATAAATGAATGTATCATTACAAATACCATGCCTGTAAATTACGGGGGAACGGAATATGTAAACATCTCATCTTTCAGCATCAATAATTGTACTATTAAATGTACTCATCCTGATAATGGCGTTAAAATGACAACCGGTGAAATATTTATTGTTGATAAAATTTTATTAGTGAAAAAAGAACAAAAAAAGCTTGTAATATAAACGATATTTATATCATCGGACGACAGTTGCTCAATGTTAAAGAAATATTTAATTAGCCTACACCGTCTACAGATATTGGAATGTGTACAGAAGAGAAATTTTCTGAATGTACAGAAAGACGAGAAGCAAATGACATTAAAAATAAGTGTGCAGTGATTATTTCTAAAAATTTAATTCATGTGATTTCATTACTTCATCAGTAATATATTATAAATGTTTGATTATATTTGAAAGAATGAAAATTTTCCCTGCAAATAAAACATGTAATATTTTTGACGAATATTTTTTATCGTTTAAATGTGCTAGTGTATTTTATTTTGAGTGTTATTGTTTTGATTCGTAGAACTGAATATATCTTAAATTTGTGATCTGTAGTATCTTGTGTGTGTGTGTGTGTGTTTTTGTGTATACTTCGCATCCACAACAGTTGAATACGACACGATATTTCTTGATCGTTACAAATATCAGTCAAGTGAGCTCTTAGTATCGATGTGATTAGTGTAGAGACTGCAACATCGAGATTTTTTAGTGATTTTTTTGTATCTTCAATTCACATTAATGGTAAGTACATCAATTTTAATTGTAATCAACCACAGTATGTGTTTTTGTACTGTGAATTAAGTATGTTGGCAGCTTAAAAAATACTTTAGAAAAAAACAAAGTATTTTTTTTTTCGTGAAGCGAGATATAAATTTTACAATTTTTTTTAATACGATTAGAGAAAGTTTAACGTATAGACTATGTTTGATTTTCAAATCATTTAAATATTTATTCAGATGAGTGATGAAGAAAATCGTCCACTTTATGCTGTCGTACTATTTCTGCCAAGAAAAGTAGATGAACTGAACGACATCGACCTAGTGCCATATTCATGGATTTCAACAAAAAAACATTTATATTGTTGGTATCCAGAACCTGATGAATATGATGAGATTAATGGGTGGCTCGAATCTTTACGAAAACCAAAGAAATCATGGACTCAATTTCCTATCGAAATTGTGTGCATAGCACGTAAGTTCAGATGTTTTTTTTTATTTAACTATGTTAAAAATTTTTAATCAAAGTTTTTTCTGACCTTTTCATTTCTTCTTACTTTTTTTGGTTTTATTTCAAAATAGCACGTATAAATAACTCATTTTATATCTTTCACTGATCATTAAAACAACAACAGATAATTTGGAACAAGGGAAACGCCGAGCAGAGCGACCCAAGAAAACTGCAAAAGTTGAGAGTACTGACTGTGACAACCCTGATAAAGCGACGGAGAATATTGTGCAGATATTCCGTGGAAAGTCATTGAAAAAACAATTAGACGACGTTCAGCCTACGTCAAAAAGATCTTCTCATATAAAACCACCAGAAAAATCGATTCAAAAATGTGTACAGCCTCAGGACTCGATTCGGACGCGTGATTCAATTAGCTTAAAGGATGCACTCCCTTGTAAGTTGGTTGTATTATTGTATGAGATACAAGAAAAGTTATAGACTCTGAAATAAGATATAAAAATTGTTACATGTTTCAGCAGAAGATAACGTTTTTGAAATTTTTTCATGTTACAGTATCTAACATAGAAATGATCAGAAATGAATTAAAGCAGCATAGTGAGATAATAAACGAAAAACTGGATGTAATGAAGGCCAGTATCAGCTACGATTTAGAAAAAAAGTTTGAAGATTTAAAAAAATACCTTATTGCACATCAATCAGGAAGTGCACCACCAGTTACTAATTTGTCAACTGCAAGTGAAGGGTTCAAAAGCATATTGCCAGCGGACGACCTTGAAAGCTTTGAAAGTTTTGAAAATTCTCTGACTAAAACTGCAGCAAAAGATAAATTAAAAAATTATTATCAAGTTTTGAGTTTCGGAGAGACTGATCTGACAAAATGCATCAGTAAAATGATGTCTGCAACAATTACAAAAAGTATCCAGCTGCTATACTCAGGATCAGGAGAATCAATTCATGGTTCAGCAAAGAAGAGCTTCAGCAATACTTTAGCTTCAACTAATACTTTTACCTGTTTGCAAGGTATCTAATGTTTTCATACAAATTTTTTGTAAGTTTCTTTCTGGAATATAGATAACATTTAAAAATTTCTTTTTACAGATATAATTTTCGAGAAGTTTAGTAATTCTCAGGAGAGTAAAAGTATACCGGGCAAAGCGGAAAAATGGCTTGCTGGAGCAAAGGATAGATATGGTGGACGATAAGAGCATAGTGGTGCCAATAAAAAATAATGAATACATTAATTATTATGTTGATCTTCCTTTGTATGATTATTTACACTTAATGAATTAATATAATTCTCAATAAATAAAAGCACATAAAAATTTATGTTAGAAAATGTTACTCCTATTGGACAAACCCCCAGCCCGAGCAAATATATATAAAATTTTATTGCCTGGGTTTTTTCTTAATCCTCGCTCATCCTAGGACATCACGGCACACTGCCAACTGCGAGAAATCCTTTTAACATAAGGCGCGCACATGAAAATTATTCAGTTTTTTTTCCCAAACTGTTTTTATTACTACTATTCCCTTTTTTATGTCACCCCCTTCCACAATCCTATCAACAAATCAAAATTGTTGATAAACTAAGACCTACTTTTGCTGATCATCGTCCTAGCGTCCTGTGACGCAGTCTGGCAGTCTTATGTTGACACCAAGTAGAGCACACATCAATTTGAAGTCAGTGAGTTCCTCTGTTCTTTCCTGATCATACCAATAGTGCTATCATTGACTTATCTCAGGCCATCTCTTGAAGTCAACATCCTTGTTGGCTTGCTGGGATCCAATCTGTCAACAGTCTCATCTACTTGAACCAGCAAGTTATCATATTCATCCATGTAAGTTGATCACCCACTCATCCTAGTATTTACTTCGTTAATCCTCTCTCATTTACCGATCTTCATACTCTTTATCTCGTTCAACTTATCTGTATAATAACCAATGTAATTTAAATAAATAAACAAAACGGGAAAAGTTCATTATGAATTCAATCGGGTTTAACTTTAATTGTATTCAAAAAAAGGTTCCCCATTGATCCATCCCCTTTAAATCCTTAACAATTTATAATGAAAAAATTTTAGCTGATCCATTCCCCATTCATTGTCCAGTATTAGGCCATTTATTGCCCATATAAGCCAGTGCAAAGAATATATAAAAATTTAATAACTAGCCAGCAATGGCCCAATTGCTCTTTAGATAATCGGCCAATTATCATATTTAATCATTGAGCCAGCATTATCATCCACATTTAAACCAATTATGAGCCCTGTGTGATTGCCAACAGATGGCCAGTTGTTTTTAATAGGCATCAATTGATGGCCCAATTTTGGGCCAGTTTAGAAATTCTGTATGGGTTGTTCCTATAATGTAATCTTTTAGTTTCTCACACTTTCGATATGACTCTGTAGTATAGCGAAAACTATTAACAATTATTCTTTTAAATACTGTACATAGTCCATCGCGATTTACTAAAGCTTTCTCTCCAACATCAAGTTCATCATCTTTTCCCTTACCAGTCAATATAACATCTTCAATTTTCAGAAAATTTTTCAACTTTCTAGATAGTGTTCGCTTACAGAATAATTCAAAATTTTTACTTTCATTAGATATTGCTGTTAACGACATGAGCGATTTCTTAAAAAAATATTTTTTAGTAATCTGTGGCATGACTTGTGCTGGACTCTTTCTGAATTCTAAAAGCATTCGGTTTTCGTTCTCGAAACAAAATGCATTATGCGTATATAATAGACCCCAATTGGTAACACTATTATATAAATGAAGTAAAAGATGGACGTTATCAGTCATTGATGATATATGAAAATATATCTGATATTGACCAACACATTTTACTAGTAATTCATCTGTAGTATCAATCATATCATGAGACAAGTTTTCGGATAATAATAAATTTATGGGCTGTTACGCCGTGGATAGGATTCAGGATTTCAGTCAATTTTTACGCACACAAATTTATTGTCACTCTCAAAACTTTATTACACTAGATGTTTAACATTAGAGATTATTATCGTTCACGATAATATATTGTTTTAATCACTTCTATTTTGTGATCGAATATTCTTAACTTTTTAACAATTTTGTAATTCTTATCTTTTATAATGAATCGAGAAAACTCTCTAAATTCTTGGTTCTACTTCTGTGAAGGTTTTCTAAGACTAACTGAAAATGATTAAAATACAAAAGTAGTTCTTCACAAAAAGATTACGATGCTTGAGAAAAATAAGTAAGAGAGTTGCACTAAGTCTTGAGACAGAAGAGTAAGAATATTTATGTCAGCGTAATTTTGATATATCAATGGTATGAGATAGCTATGGCTTAACAGGACGAAACAAGTAAGGTTAAATGATGCAAAGATTTTTTACTTAAAATACCCTCCGAACAAAGTAATGAATAAAATAGTAACCATGATCGCCACTCCGAAGCTTTCCATTTTTTTCTCTCTTCTATTTTTCTTTGTGCTCGAATGATACAGGACAGATATTTAATTGATAAGAGACGTCGATTAACTCGTTGTACATTTGTTGGATCTCCAATATAATAATCCGCTTTGACGGAAAATAATATGTCTGTATGCTGTTCAATAACTCCAAAAAAAACCGCATGCATATAGTCAGGAATCATCCCATGAACTAGATCAAAATATTGCAGATTCATTAAAGTTAAAGGTCCTTTTACACCATCTATATCTTCTTTTGATCGATTCTCTTTTGTCATATCTATCATTGCATGTATTATGGACTCACTATCACGATCTTCAGGTACTTCAGGTATTGTAGAAATTTGATTACACCGTTGGCTTATTCACCAAGATACTTGCAAAATGTACATAATTTTTTTCGAATAAGTTCGAAGTTTTGTAGTCAATTTCAGTTAGTCGGAAATAGGGTTAGTAGTGGTAGGTAATAAAACGTTTCGATTTTTGTAGTCGGAAATAGGTCTACCTGACATTCTTGTGGACTGTACTTTATAACTTTTTCAAATATATTCCTAATATATAGAGAATAAGAAAAGTTTTTCTTTCAATTTTATCAACATTTCAGTTCGTGTATTAATTTTTAACTTCTTAGTGCGTTCGGAATTTTATTTTGCCTCGATTATCTCAAGATCCAAAGATGATATTGACATAGTACTGGCATTAGACGAGTAATCACATAACTCAGAACTGATTAAACTTCAAGCAAAATCGATTCAGCCGTTTTGGGTTAGATGAAAAAACCAAACAAAGGCAAACTAGCTGAATTTTAAAACTGATGGAATGTTATATTTTTCCCACCAATTCCCACTGAGAAGTAAGTCATGTGATCATTACGGGTCGCACCTACACCACTTTTTAAAATTTCTTTTTATCCAAAAATCTTATTAAATTATAGAAATTAAATAAAGACATTTCAGTGGCCGGATATAGGACACTTTCGTACGCATAAAATATAGAAATTTAGACAGAGCTCAGTGGATTATTGGGAACTTTTATAGACGTAAAAAAATACTTACTTTAGAAAGGTGTCAAGAGTGTTCGATTATTGATTATATACTTTATATTAATTGTATTCATTATTTAGTGATCTTCACAATTAAAAAATATATCTCTTTTTTCGGGTATTGTGCTCTATGAATATACCTGTCTCTTTGACTACCAGTGGAGGCTTCTAACCGCAGAAGTGTTACAATCTGAAATTTTTTTTTGTATTAATTTGTAATAAAAGAAGGGTAATAAGATTGTATGAGATACGTAAACTAGAAAAAAAGTGTAATGTCCATAAAAACCAGGAAAGGAATCATACCCCGTAAATTATGATGAGAGCTAGAGAAAGGGAAAGTGCCTGACGGATGGAGGCTCCTTAAAGAAATAAAGAGTATGCATGAGGGGGGAACAAACATGCGTGAAAAAGCGGGGCTAAAATAATCATCCTAAACTGTGGTTCTACCACAAAGGCTTAGACAGAGAAACAATAGTTACTATTAATTGATGCCGAGCCAATCACTTTAACTTAGCGAAATCTCTCGAACGCATAGGCTTCGTAGACAACACTACTGCAAGTGTGGGAAGAGCGTGAAGAGCCTAGACCATATCTTGTGACAGTGAGGAATTTATGTTAATGAACGCAGCATTCTTCTCAGCAAATTAGAAAAAAAAATAGGTCCGAGCACACTTTGTTTGTGCTAACACGACGAACTTCCCATTAGTAATTGTTTATAACAAATTTAAATAGTCATAATCAATGATTGTTAAAAACATCCAAGTCTATGTGATATTTAATCATTAAATAAAATTTTTAATTGTTTATAACAAATTCATATTGTTATAAACAATGCGTAATTGTTAAGAGTCATATTTGGTTGTAAACAATAATGTCTAGTCAATATCGACTTTATTTTCAAATGAAATTGTTATTGTTTGGCTTAAAAGTATTTTAAATAGCTTATCTTTTCATTTTGTTATTATTTATTTTGTTATAAAAAAAACGGCTTCATCGAATTCGTTCAAATTTTTTTCAGATCTTCTTTATAATAATATCTTTCGAATTAATTTTGGTTGAAGTCGATATCTCAATTCGTTCTTGAGATATCGAAAACGAGAAAATGCTGACGTCCGTACATACATGTAACTCGTTACAATTTTTTAGCAGCAAGTCAAATCATAGTAATGAGGCGGAATTATACATTCTTACAATATATACGAAAAGACTGGATTTGTATATTTACGAGCGATGCTACCGGTAAGAGTTAGTATGTGTCATGCAGAATTTGTTTATTGATGTTTTTTTGAAAATGTATTTAATAAAAATTTGAAATACCTACTTATAATTTTTTATAAAGCACAATAAAATTAGCGCGGGCAAATTTAATATAAGAAATATTGTAGTTAAGAATCGAGTCAAACAAATTTATCGGGCTCTTAATGTCGATCATCGATATCAACTATTCCTTTTTTTGTACTGATATTGAAAGAACTTTTAAATTTCTTTGGGATAAGGGAACTTTGTGAAAACAATCAAGTCTTTTTCAAAAACTTCCTCTCTAAAGGTTTCACTTATCAGTGGAAATATTACTGGCTTCTTCAGTGACTATTTATAAAATTAGGTAATTAACAATAATATTCATTTTGATTGAAAAATATCAGTGCTCTGCAGTGGTCTGGGTGCGACCCGAAAGGTCCACACGACCAACTTTCTAGTGGAAAAAATGAAAAACCACCTCGAATAGAACCCGTTTCCATTCTTCATAATAAATGAGTGTGTTTTTATTCATTTGATATGGTTAGTTACTTCATTTGAGTAAAAGAAAAAATTGTGCGTTAGAAGAATTCAAATATACCTCATAGATCCTTTTTTTCATTATTTACAACAAATTTCATTGTTATACACGAAAAAAGTATGTTTTCATTTATTTGATACGGTTGGTAATATTTTTTTAGTAAAAGAAAAAATTATGCGTTAAAAGTACTCATATATATATAGAATGGGTCCCTATTTTTATTGTTTATAACGATTTAAAATTTTTTATTTAATTATTACCATGATCAATAATCATTTGTTAGTAACAATGTTCAATTGTTATGGACACAATTCCATATTATTAACAATTATTATTGACTATCATAGCATCTTTAATGCTGTTTTCTCAATCCTGACACGAGTTCAAAATTCTTTCATTGCTGATTTCGGTTTTTAAAGTTTTTTGTCGATGAAATATTGTCATCATATTTTCATACAAGTATTCTAATCATTTAATATTTGTATTTTTTAAAAGATTTTTAAACTGTGTCTAAAAAATAGTATAATTTATAAATTGCAAAATTCAGGTCGTTTTCCATTTTTCCTAGTTTTTGGTTCTGCAAAAAAATGGCGGACCAATTTTATTGAAAATCTGATCATTTCTAAGTTACGTAATTACGCGTTGAATCAAATCGGTTCCACGTCAATATCAAGGTTTCAACTTCAACTGATTTGCTTTAACGAATAAAGGAAATGCACTACGATTAGTAATATTTACAAACGGAGATAATACTGCTGAGGCGTTTATTGTTGCTGATAAAGATATTATAGTGTCTATTTCTGATCCAGAAACCTGTACATCAATCAGTAGACTACTATGCATGCCACAGAGAATTTTCTTCGGCTTATCAGGGTATATTTGAGTATTAAACCCATAAGGTGTTTGATGCTTTATTGAAAACTAATTGAAGAGTTGCAAAATATAAACGAAAGGTTGACAAATGCTTGAATAAATTGAAATAAATTTTTGTTGACTTCAGACAGTGGTTTTCTCATTATTCTACCTCTATTAGTTTTTTCTTCATTGGTTTGCTAAAAATATTTGCACGTAAATGTGGAATTAGTTATCAACGGATTTCTAAAAATTGCCATTTTAATAGTCTATACGTTGCATCAATATTCCGATAAATATATTAATCTATTTAGTTGATAAGCATTCGATTATTACGTCAAAATCGGTAACGTAACCATCATCTTTGTCAAGGAAAACATCGTTTCCATTATTTAAACAATTAGTATCTGCTTCCATTGATTCATTTCCAATTACTTTCTCTTCTAATACCATATAATCATCCTCAACTTCTACCCTTTGTTTACTAGTTCCTGCTTTTTCTAATCGCATTAATTCATCATCTCCTTCTGATGTTGTTAAATTATTTTTTTTTGTCGTTTCTATGCATACTTTATGATGAAAACGTTCGAAATCATTTCTTTCTTTACTTCTGTTTTTTTGCGTATTCACGCGAGCGTTTCCTATATCCTTTATGCTAAGCTACTATTCTTCTTGATGGTTCTTTTTCACTATGGCTTTCATTTTTTTTTTCTTTCCTAAACAAATTAAAATTTTAATTCAACGATTATCAATTACATCGTCTGAAAAGTTACTTTTCAAAAGACATTCATTTCATTTCTAGTCTTTATTTTATTTATTTTTTTTTAGGTCGGAAACACTGTGATCTTTATTTATTTATTAAAATGCAGCTGAAATCTATACGCAACTTAAAACACTATTCCGAAATAGAGTACAGAGTGGCAAACATGATTATTAGTCCAGTCAAGTTAGACCTGAAATGGCAATTTTCAACCTCGGTCAAACTTGGCTGGAATATTCCAAGGCATGCGAGATTTGAGTATGGATAGTTTTAAGGGGGTTGCGAACCCACCGTCAGGGTGGAATTGCTCCGAAAGCCCTTTTTTTAACGTTTCTAGCGAAAACTACAATAGATATCGAAAAATGTTTTAGGCAAAAGTTGTAGATAATATGATAATCTACAACTTTTGCACAAAACATTCTTTCGCTTCAATTACAGTTATGGCGAAAAATGACTTCAAAGTTGCAAATTTTTTAAATTGGAAATTTTTTTTTTCATTAATTTATTTACGAGGAAACGAAAAGTCTTTTACCGTTTTTCGAATTTCGCGAACTTCAAAAGTTGGGAAAAATTGGGGTGCTGAGGGACCGGCACTAAGCACTCTTCGCACTCATTGAGAGTTTTTAGGCACGATAAACGTGCTTGAAGAAATTAAAATATAAACAAACCCATAGAAAAGAAAGGCCGCGTTTTGTTTATCTATTAAAAAGGAAAGAAAAAGAAGCTGACGTCACAAGGTCAGCATTCTCAAAGTATCAAATAAAAATTGAGTTATTACTCGAACCAGAGGTTTGAGAGAAACACTCGCATAAAATACTCTATATCACTTTTAAAAGAAACCAAAAATAGAATATTCGGTAATTAATTCTTAATTAACTCAGAATAAAAAACTGAATCGATAAAAAATCATTTATTTTTGGTCGAATCGATTTTTGCTTACACTCAATTATTTAAATTGAAATTTGAAAAAAAATTCTTATATTATAAAAAAAAAAATTCCCTTTGATTTAAGTATGAAAAGAATTTTTTTAATACATTTCTTTCTTTATAACCAGATTAATATTTCGATTTTTAATTTATTTTCATTAGTTTTTTATTGAAATTAAGTCTGCCCATGAGATTTTTCCTTTTATTTCCGCCATAAAAGGTATGAAATTCTCATCTATTCCAAGTCTGTTCGACTGAGTTTTTTTAACTCTCCAGTGGGAAGTTATAGTAATGGGTCCGATTTTGCGAATCCCGAATTTTGACATATCTCCACGTTTTAAGGTCTCCAGAGTCGAATACGATCGTTTTCCAGTGGAAGTCTGTGTGTGTGTGTATGTACGTATGTGCGTTCAGAATTATTGTTCGCTTCGATTATCTCGAGAACAAAAAATGATATCGACGTGGAACCGATTTGATTCAACGCGTAATTACGTAACTTAGAAATGATCAGATTTTCAATAAAATTGGTCCGCCATTTTTTTGCAGAACCAAAAACTAGGAAAAATGGAAAACGACCTGAATTTTGCAATTTATAAATTATACTATTTTTTAGACACAGTTTAAAAATCTTTTAAAAAATACAAATATTAAATGATTAGAATACTTGTATGAAAATATGATGACAATATTTCATCGACAAAAAACTTTAAAAACCGAAATCAGCAATGAAAGAATTTTGAACTCGTGTCAGGATTGAGAAAACAGCATTAAAGATGCTATGATAGTCAATAATAATTGTTAATAATATGGAATTGTGTCCATAACAATTGAACATTGTTACTAACAAATGATTATTGATCATGGTAATAATTAAATAAAAAATTTTAAATCGTTATAAACAATAAAAATAGGGACCCATTCTATATATATATGAGTACTTTTAACGCATAATTTTTTCTTTTACTAAAAAAATATTACCAACCGTATCAAATAAATGAAAACATACTTTTTTCGTGTATAACAATGAAATTTGTTGTAAATAATGAAAAAAAGGATCTATGAGGTATATTTGAATTCTTCTAACGCACAATTTTTTCTTTTACTCAAATGAAGTAACTAACCATATCAAATGAATAAAAACACACTCATTTATTATGAAGAATGGAAACGGGTTCTATTCGAGGTGGTTTTTCATTTTTTCCACTGGAAAGTTGGTCGTGTGGACCTTTCGGGTCGCACCCAGACCACTGCAGAGCACTGATATTTTTCAATTATCCTACGTGTCTCGCACTTCGAGATTACGAAGGTAATGTCACTACTTTTATGTCTTGGACCACAAGTTTAAAGCCAAAAGTGAACGACTGGGGCGCCCCTTAACCATCGTGGTGCTGCCTCGTTACTATTTGATCTTTCGTTATTTTTGTGTCAGACAGGCCACATGGTTGATGCGAAAGTGAACAGTATTATACTTTATACAATTGAATATAATTCATTCATCGTATAGAAATTAATCATCAAGTTATCAAGTAAGAAGTTTGAGATGGGTAAGAATAAAAAGTCAAGAAGTCGTGATCGTTCAGAGGAGAGAACATCGAAAAGGCTGCGGAAGCTGGAGGACAAGATGGAGGAATTGACGTCAGGATTTGCTCAAATCAAAGATGTTATGTTGAGGCGTAGTCGATCGTACTCAGTTTCAGAAGAAGCTGACGTGGAAGGTAATTGATTTTACGTTAATGATGTATTGTGAACACGAGATGCAATCACAATTTATATATGTCACATAAATCTTTATGCCCGAGAGGCCATGGTTGATTTTCATTTTTATGGATAATCATAATAATTACGTGTGGTTACAATAGGGTTCTATTTTATCCGAGAAGTAAAATAGAGCCGATATGGTGTTCGGTCTTTATCTGGAAGATAAAGTAGAAATTTACATTACTCTGTTTTATCCGAGAGATCAAAACAGAGTAAATATTAAGCTAACCTAAAAGGCATAGCAAAATAAATTCCTTGTACATTGAATGCCTGCAGGAACCGGAAGTGGTGATGATAAGTCGGTCGAGGAAGTGGACGCTAGTGTGGAACCTAGTAAAGCGGCGGAGCCGCCTTCCAACCTACAATCCCAGATTCCTCAAGTCACCATTGATGAACAACAAAATATAAGAGAGGGAGTCTCTCAGCCAGGAGAGTCCAGTGCACCGGAACAAGAGTCAATTAAAGACAAGGAAAATGAAAGTCCTTGGGACCTAGACGCTGATGCCCTCCGTATTCTTGGTGAAGAACCTGTTGAAGAAAAACCTATGTTAGTCCTTCACTCTAACGTTGCTAATCGCTGGAAAAAATATCTTTCTGAAGGTCTGAGGAAAGAGGTGAAGGAGTCGTTGTTTGAGAAGTATCCTCGAAAGGGGAAACTCCCTTTTGAACCTCCGATTCTAAATGAAGAAGTTGCAGGTAATTTAAAAGAATCGGTGCTGAAGCGAGATAAATATTTTTGTACAACACAAATGTTAGCCGGATCAGCCTTGGTGGCTTTAGCTCCAGTAATTGAATCCTTAGCAACTCTCAAAGATTCAGATAGTATTAAAAGGCTAGAACAAGTTTGGGATGCTGCCAAATTACTGATTGAAATTCACAAATCTCAAACAGTCGCACGCAGGGCTTGTATTTTACCAACGTTATCTAAGCAGTGGGCAACGGCATTGGAAAAAAGGGAACCCGATAACTTTTTGTTTGGTGAAAAGTTAACCGAGAAGGTTAAAGAAATTAAGGCGATGGAGAAAGTAGGTGAAGAAATGAAACCAACCCCACCAAAGAAACCATATGGTACTTCTGGTTCTTTAAACTTCAAGAGCTCGTCGAGTCGGAAGAAGTCAGCGCCTCAGACGAGCGGGAAGTATTCATCGATGAGGAAACCACTGACTTCCAGGTTCCCGACAAAACAATCATCATATCCCAAGTCCAGTCATTATCGCCGGCATCAACGGTCTCAGAACCATTAATCACAGATAATGTTGTAAGTAGGTTCGCAGGTCGTCTAAAATATTTTTTAAATGCCTGGAAAACAATCACTAAGGACAAATTTATCCTTCAGTGCATTAAAGGTTATAAAATACCCTTTGAATCAACTCCTATACAAACTTGTCCACTACCTGAAAAGGTTTGGTCGGACCAAGAGCTGACAAATATCCAATCAGAGATTAGTGAATTGTTAATGAAAGGTGCAATGAAGGAAGTGGAAGAGGTTCCAGGACAGTTTTTGTCTCCTTTCTTTTTAGTCCCTAAAACAGATGGTCAACAGAGGTTCATTCTTAATTTAAAGGATTTAAATAAGTTTATCAATGTGGAACACTTCGAACTCGAGGACCTTAGATCGGCTTGTAATCTTTTGGATCGAGATATCTTCATGGGGACTATTGATCTTAAAGACGTGTATTTTTTGATTCCAGTATGGAAATTGCATCGAAAATTTTTAAGATTTGTTGTTCAAGGAAAACTTTATGAGTTTGTTTGCCTACCCTTTGGCCTATGTACATGCCCATTGACATTTACCAAAGTGTTGAAGCCAGTATTAAACTATCTTCGTCTAGAAGGGTTCTTGTCAGTAATATATTTGGATGACTTTTTATGCTTAGGTCACTCAGTTGAGGAGTGTATGGAGAATTTACATCATGCGATTAATCTACTCGAGAAGTTAGGTTTTATAGTCAATTTTAAAAAGTCCAAATTGAACCCTGAAAGAAGATGTAAGTATTTGGGATTCATATTAGACTCTTCCTTGATGAGGGTAGAGCTTCCGGAAGAGAAAAAACTTGCAGTACAAAAACAGATCAAAGACCTTAAAAAGAAGAGTACAATAAAGATTCGCGAATTTGCTAAAGTTATAGGTTCAGTAGTAGCTTGTTGTCCAGCGGTGGAGTACGGTTTGCTACATTGCAGATCGTTTGAGAAAGCAAAGATCCGAGCGTTAGAGAAAAATAGAGGTTATTTTGATGCAGTGATGACAATTCCTAAATCTGCTCTCACTGAGTGGGATTGGTGGTTGAAAACTTTACCAAATGCTAGTAGGAAAGTAAGAAATAATCATTATGAGAGAACGGTTTACTCGGATGCATCTTTATCTGGATGGGGGGCTTTTTGTGAAGGTGAAAGCGCCAATGGGCTATGGAGCTTGGAGGAAAGAAATCTTCATATAAACTACCTTGAACTCAAAGCGGCTTTATTAGCCTTGAAATGCTTTGCTGCGGATCTAAGGGGTACTGACATTCTAATGATGGTCGACAATACAACGACAATGGCATACATAAATAAAATGGGAGGTGTTCGATATTCTGGTCTTCATAGGTTAGCTTGCGAATTATGGAATTGGTGTGAAGTTCGAAAATTATGGGTTTATGCTTCGTACATCCCATCAGAAGAAAATGTCGAAGCTGATCGATCATCAAGAATCGACAATTCAGATGCAGAGTGGGAATTAGCAGACTATGCGTTTGAAAAAATAGTTAAAAGATTTGGAAAGTTAGAAATCGACTTATTCGCTTCTCGAATAAATACCAAATGTGAGACCTATTGTTCATGGAAAAGAGATCCAGTAGCTTATGCATTTGATGCCTTTACAATTAGCTGGTCTGACTGGATATTTTATGCTTTCCCTCCCTTTGCCGTAATTACTTAAGTAATAAAGAAAATTAAGGATGATAAAGCTGAGGGTATTTTAGTTGTACCTCACTGGCCTACCCAGGTTTGGTTTCCAGTTTTCAAAAAATTATCATTAGGGGACTGGATTTGGTTTGAAGCAGATCCTTATCTTTTAAATTCTCCTTGTAGGTTACGGCATCATCCTCTGGCTGCAAGACTTACCCTGGTTGCCGCGAGGTTATCAGCCAAGCATTGTTAAGCAAGGGCATGCCCAGGGAAGCAGTAGAGACCTCGCTAGCTTCACTGGCAGACTCAACCTCGAAAAATTATAATAGTACATTGAAGCTGTGGTGGAAATGGAATGAAGGCAACGGAAACCCATATGAAGTATCGGTGGAGAAAATATTAAAATTTTTGGCGGAGAGATTTAGTGATGGAATTGGTCACAGTGCAATAAATTCGGCTAGGGCAGCGTTGTCCTTGATATAGAATGAGGACGTCTCTAATAACCCGTTAATAAGTCGCTTTGTTAAGGGTGCATCAAAAATAAGACCTGGAAGGCCTAAATATGAATCTACGTGGGACGTAGATCCAGTGTTAGCCAGATTAGAAACTTGGGCTCCTATAACGGAATTGTCCTTGAAGAAATTGACGGAGAAGTCACTTGTCCTTCTTGCTTTAGGTACAGCGCATCGCTGCCAGACATTGGCATTGATAAAAATTTCAAATATCAACATTGAGGAGTCAGAAATTGAAATTAGAATTTCTGACAAGATAAAAACCTCTCGACCAGGAGCTCCGCAACCAGTGTTAAGACTTCCGTTCTTCTTGAACAAACCGGAATTGTGTATAGCTCGGACCTTGAATCAGTACATATCTGTAACGAAGGACCTTCGAGAGGGTACAGACTCCTTATTCATCGCACTTAATAAGCCACATAAGGCAGTCAAAAGCGAGACAATTGCTCGGTGGATAAGGACGGCGTTAGAATCATTAGGAGATGACAAAAGATTTACAGCACACTCTACTAGACATGCATCAACGTCTCGAGCACAAAAAAGAAGCGTCAGTATTGACGAGATAAAAAAGGTGGCAGGGTGGTCTAGGAATTCTGAAGTTTTTGCTGATTTTTACCACCAGCGAATAGTGGTTTTGATAACAGATTCGCCGAGGCGGTGTTAACACCAGGTACATCAGTAGAGCTAAATGTATAAACACCTGAAAACATGATTATAAAAAATTTTTTATTTTGTCTGTAACGTTGAATATTCAATAAATTGATTAATACCTAGAAAATGTTGCTCTAAACAGCTACCTTCGTAATCTCGAAGTGCGAGACACGTAGGATAATTGAATAATCTTACGAGCCTGCCGCAGGCAGGCGAATGTCAGATCTCAATTATTCGAGTGTCTCGCACGAGAGATTCCCACCCAAGTGGTACCAAGTACTACCCCATCCCATTATCTTCAGACAAATAAAAAATATGATAGCTTTAAACTAATGATCAAATAGTAACGGGGCAGCACCACGATGGTTAAGGGGCGCCCCAGTCGTTCACTTTTGGCTTTAAACTTGTGGTCCAAGACATGAAAGTAGTGACACTACCTTCGTAATCTCTCGTGCGAGACACTCGAATAATTGAGATCTGACATTCGCCTGCCTTCGGCAGGCTCGTAAGATCATTCAATTAAAATGAATATTATTGTTAATTACCTAATTTTATAAATAGTCACTGAAGAAGCCAGTAATATTTTCACTGATAAGTGAAACTTTTAGAGAGGAAGTTTTTGAAAAAGACTTGATTGTTTTCACAAAGTTCCCTTATCCCAAAGAAATTTAAAAGTTCTTTCAATATCAGTACAAAAAAAGGAATAGTTGATATCGATGATCGACATTAAGAGCCCGATAAATTTGTTTGACTCGATTCTTAACTACAATATTTCTTATATTAAATTTGCCCGCGCTAATTTTATTTGCTTTATAAAAATTATAAGTAGGTATTTCAAATTTTTATTAAATAATCGATTCAAATCGTTATTGGCCAATCATGCTCCATTTATTTATTTTTATATAAACTAATTATAATTATAATGTTCGAGTTTTCCACCCTGGAGGATCAATTAATCGTTCGATTAGGACCTAAATTGAAACAAAACTTCCATTTTTGACGACGTAATCTGCCAAGAACTTTTTCCTCGTAACTTTCTGAGGGGAAATTCGTTTACAGCCCTACCTTAATATCGTGTAGTGTATACATCAGTGTTGGCAGCCGTAAAATAATTATTGTACACATGCAATATTTCGACTGTTTGTACAATGTACAATTCAATGAATAGAATGATGCCCAAATGTACAATAATTTTAAATGCTTTAAATATTATATTTATTATGAAAAATTTTTATCAAATATAATACTTAAAATTTTCCGCAGATTATTTAATTTATTTTACTAAGTTCATTCACTCCACTAAAGAGGCATGCAAGGAGTCATCTCATGTGGTGGCTAATAAAATTATTCTTTAGCAATATGCTTACAGTACCGGACATAAATGCTGTGTGATTTTCTGTAAGACAGTATAGGGAAATTGCATGTATAACCTTCAAAAAATTGAACAGCATTTATGTCCGGTACTGTAATTCGATAGGTCAGTGTTTAATGTCTTATCATATAGTCGGACTGAGAAGAGAGTTCCTCAGATGCTCTACATGTGTTCTTGCACGCTTGCGCAATAGTAAAAAACATGATAAAAGAAGTAAAAAATCAGTGGTGGGAAGCCCGAAAGCATTGAAGCAACTCAGGAACTCTTTTCTCAGTTGGACTATAGTATCCAAACTACCCTGGTGAAAATTTCATCGATGGTTGGTGACATAGCGTGTGACTAGTACAACGTAAATTATTTGAATAATAAAGTTAAATTCAAATTTATTTTAAATATTACCGTCAAATCTATCGAATCAACGGATATATCTTCTGTTCAAACTTTATGTATCGTTGTTAGGTTTGTATATAAAAGAAATTATTCATTGTTTTTTTGTAAAAAAATTTTCAATGTTTTATTACAGATTTTATTGTGCTGAAGAAGGACAAGTCGTTAGCAGATTTTGGAACTCTAACAAGTTTTTCAATATAATATCAATGGTGAAATATCAGAAACCGAGAAATTTTCTCAAGCAACTACTTCAGAAGGTATTAATCCAAGAGCAATACCTGTTCAAGCTCCTTTAGCTGAACATATTTTTTATTGTATCAAGACTTCATTTTGAAAACGAAATGTGAGTTTAGATAATGTTATTGGATTTGCTTCTGATGATTGTAATACGATGATGGAAGCTAATAATTCAGTGACCAGTAGATTTGAAGCAACTTGCTCTGGCATATCAATTTTAAAATATATATGTCACTCTATGCATTTGTATGCAAGGAAAGCTTGTAAACAGTTACCTCGTACATGTGAAGACTTGGCTCGTGACATATACAACTATTTTAAATCTAGTTCTAAAGGACAGTTTCATTCTCAAAAATTTAAAACATTTTTGAATCTTGAAATTCATAAGATGTTGCATCCTTCACAAATACGTTGGTTGTCGTTAGTTGATGTTGTTGCTCGATTGTTAGAACAAGGAACGCATCAGAAGAATACTTCAAAAATATAAAATCTACAGCAAAATTACGATCTATGGATCATATTTTTAGTGCTCTCTCAGATCCTTTAATTGATGAGTATTTACTATTTTTGGATTGGATCTTACCAAAATTTACAGATTTAAATAAATTGTTTCAGTCTGATAAACCAATGATTGCAAACATGTATGATGACATAAAATGTATGTATACAGATCTACTTAAGTGCTATCTGAATAGAAATTATATCAATAGAACTCCAATTCAAGATATCGATCCATCTATCTAAGAAATATTTTTTCGTCCTGAAGATGTCTATAAAGGAGTGTAAGTATCTATGTATTTGCAGTTATCGGAAATTCGTTCTAACATTCAATTACAAAAAAATTTTTGTCAAGGGTATGTTAGATTTTTTGTGAATGGTTGTCTAGAAATCAAGAAAAGGTTTAATTTCAATCATCAAATCTTAGAACTAATGTCTACATTGCAACCATCTAATACAATAAGTGAAAATTTCAGAGATCGGGTACCAAGTTTAATACCCTTAATGCAATCATTACTTCGTGTGGTACATAAAACTGAATATCAGGATATTGATAATAAATGGAGAAAACTGCCAAACAATATTCTTTATCCATCATCTCATAATAAACAAAAGACAGAGAGAACTTCTACATCTTTATGAGATGATTCTTCTTATGACCGTGCAATTCTTTGTCTTGTGGATGAGTCTGATACTGATACTTCAGACATAGAAAATATGCATGTGATTATACCGAATAACAAAAAATATCAATATTAATATTTCTATATTTTGTAATATTTCTATATTAATGTTGAATAATTAGTCCTGTTATATTACTGAGATTTTTTCAATATTTATAAAGATATTTCAATTGATGAAAAAAAATTATTTGTTATGAATAAATTAACAATTTATTTATTAAATATTAATGAATAAAGTCAAGCGATAGATAAAAACCTACATTGTCAATTACTACGCTTCACCATATCAAAATTAAAAGATTAATTATTATTGCATTATTAAATTTTTTAGTAAAGATCCCCAATAGATAATTTTGAATGTCCCGCTTTGTACTCTAAAAACACATGATTTTCGCCATAAAATAAATTGACTATTTTAACTTAATTTTTTTGTTTAATACAATTTACATTGTACAAATTGAAAATTTGTTAATGGTACAATAATTTTATTGAAAATACAATAATTTTTCGGCCCTGGCTTAAAAATATCTTCTTACGGGCCTGCTGACACTGATATACATTGAAGATGCAGTTTGTATTTAGTCATGTGCAATCAGAAAGCTGCTATTACTGCCATAATAAAATTTTAATTTTTTTTTGAGAAAACAAAGAACTATTAAAAATTTTTACCATATAATCGTATAAAGCAATCAAAAAGCAATTATCATTACGTAAGCATTCGGAGCAAATTTAACCCTTCAGACATATCGCTATGAGATTTTCTCTCACACTTAGAATGAAAGTTAATTTTTGCTATTTTTTCAAATAGCACGATGGTTTGAAATTTCCAGTACCCTCCTAGAATTCGATTTTTTTTCATATAATGGTAACAAAATTTTTTTTTCATTCTCTTAAAATATTTAAAAAATAAGTTTTTCAAAAGGTGTGAGATTTTTTCTCATCGCGATAACAAAAATGTTGGCGTTTTGTAGCTGTTCGGCTGTTTCCGTAATACGTCGATAATCTTCGTCTCATGCTCATTTCGTGATCGTCCATGTCGTTTGAGATCATCCATATTGTTTTTTATTATTGGAGAAGTGAAGAAAGTGCAATGTATTTTAATTATTTTAATTTATTTTAATTATAAAAGAAAATATTTCATTAATCGAATAAGAAGTAAAAAGTTATTGCTATTATGAGGTGAGTTGATAAATATTATTTATAGTACTTTCTGTGCGTAACAGTTATCATTATTTATAAAAACATAATTTCAAGTTGATGACAGCTTACTTATCAGTTATTTTTTATAATAGACCTATCAACAACAATTCGGAGCAAAATCTAAGTTGGTTAGAAGAAGAGGAAAATGATTATTTTCATATGGAATTCGAGGACAATGAACAATTCTCTGATGCTGAATCACGTCATAGTGAACACGATACTGACACTGAGCAGTCTGAAGAATCTGGTGAAGCAGGCGAAGATGATCAAGGAGTTGAAGACAATAATAAAGATACCTCAAATAATTATACTCAGGATGGAAAACGTCTTTTATTAGGAAAGGATAAGAAAACAATATGGTATCACAATCCACCTAACCACAGAGTAAGAACCAAAAAACATAACCTCGTTATTCGTGTACCTGGACCGAAAGGTGTTGCTAAAGAGGCAAAAACTATTTTAGAGTGTTGGGAATTGTTTTTTGATAATTCCATGATTGAAAAAATAGTTAATTATACAAATATTTATTTGCAAAAAATTGCATCACTGTATCGTGGTCAAAGAGATTCAACACCAACAAATGTCATTGAAATTCGTGCTCTCTTCGGCTTGCTTTATTTTCTTGGTATGAGAAAAGCTGCACACTTAAACTTAAAAGAACTCTGGGCAACTGATGGCACAGCACCAGATCTTTATAGAGCAGTCATGAGTTATGGTCGATTTTGTACATTATTATCATCACTTAAATTAGATGACATGAATGATCGGGATGAAAGAAAGAAAATCGATAATCTTGCAGCAGTTCGCGAGTTTTATGAAAAATTTAATACTAAATGTGAAGAAAATTATGTGCCAGGATCGTGCGTCACTGTGGAAGAAATGTTAGAAAGCTTTCGGGGAAGATGCAAATTTCGCCAGTATATACGAAACAAACCTACTAAGTACGGAATTAAAATATATTCTCTTGTTGATTCAAGAACATTTTATACTGTGGAAATGGAAATTTATGCAGGCAAACAACCACCTGGAAAATATGATGTCTCTAATTCGGCATTTGATGTTGTCAAAAGAATTACTGCACCAATACTGAATACAGGAAGAAATGTAACATTTGATAATTATTTTACATCAGTTCCTCTGTTATTAGATTTATTGAAGAATCATAGGACAACAGCTGTTGGAACCATAAGATTAAATAAAAGGGAAATTCCACAAGATTTTCTATGTGTTAAAAATCGAGAAATTTGTAGCAGTAGATTTTTGTTTTCAGATTGTAGTACGTTAATGTCATACGTACCAAAAAAATCAAAAAATGTTCTTTTGATTTCAACTCTACATAATGATGCTGTGATTGATAAAAGTACAGGTGATAAAAAGAAACCTGAAATTTTATCATTTTATAATGTAACCAAAGGAGCTGTTGATACAGTGGATGAAATGAAATCAAACTATACTGTTGCTCGCGAGACACACAGATGGCCCATAGTCATTTTATACTCTTTTTTAAATATTGCTGTTATCAATAGCCACGTGATTTGGAAAGCCAACACTGAAGTAGAGAAGACTACAAGAGATTTCATCAAAGAACTTTCATCACAATTGTTTCAACCTCATCTACAAACACGGATGCAAATGTCAAACTTAAGCTTGGATTTGCGTCGCATCATTTCAAAGGTCGGAGGAATACCTGTAGTGACACATGAACGAACAAGTGACGGATTATGTGGCTACTGTCCACGAAGAAAAAACATAAAAACAAAAAAAAGTTGTTCCCAGTGCTCTGTTTGTATATGTCTGAAACATACAATTTTTTATTGTTTAAATTGTCAACCAGGCAATAACAATTTACACTAATTATTCGAATATGATGTATTCTTCTCCAAATTCAGTTAAAAAAATGTATTAGGTATTTATAAATATCTAAGATAAACTAGTCCATATAATTGAGACAAAAAAAATTATATGAGTTGCTCAATTACTATTAATATTATTATATTGTTGCTCAAATGACTGGAAATATATTTGCTGTGTTATTAGATTAATACATATCTGAGCGTTAAAATTTTTACTAAACGAAACATAAATGTAATGTCAATGATAAAACTAAAATTGAAAAACTGTGTTACTAGATTATAACATGCTTCTGTGTTAATGTTTTAGAAAAAAAAAGTAAGTTTTTAAATGAAAAAATTGTTTAAGTATTAACATTGTTATAAATAAACGTATCCCTTTATCGTTAATTATATTTATTAATATTATTTTTATATATTAATTATAAAAATATCATTATATTAAACAGAGTTTAAAAAACTAAGTTTCTTAATTAAAAAAATGTTAAAGCGTTTTATTTTTGTTAAAAAAAATGTGATTTAATTATTAATAATATGACTAGAATTATAACTAGGTTGCCAAAACTTAATATCATTAAGTGTTTATATTTTTTAAAAAAAAAAATACCACTGAAAAGTTCATAATCTAAGTTATGTTGATTTAAAAAATGTTTAATCACTTGTATTATTGCAATTTCTGAATTTTGTGTTAAGAATTTTCTCAGAATAAAAATAAAAAAAATAAAAAATGGTGATTTATTTTCTTTTCAATTAAAATAAATTAAAAAATACATTTTACATTTGTTTAAAAGATTAAATACTAGGTTTTTATATTTAATTCTAAATTATCGCGCGTATACCAACACGCATGCGCAGTAATGGCGACGCATGCGCACAAGCTGTGAGAGATTTTCTTATCGCGATAGGAAAGACGTGGCTCGGAAGGCGATATGACTGAAGGGTTAAAATAATTTTTTTTCTTTAAGTTTACCAATCCCGATTGCTAACTTTAGATCAGAGAAATGAAGAGAATTAGCGATATTCAACAACACCATAGTTACCTTGGTTTATGCAATAAATATAAATTTTATTAGAATGATCAGCATAAAATAATGTGTAAAAAATATGTACTTTTACAATGAATACGATGTTAAAATGGTGACATATATTAAATAACTGAACTACAATCCAATTCACGCACAGAACAATTATTTCACTTTTTTAGTGACAAACACAATTTTAAAAATTTTAAATTGCAAGATTTAAACTTCATTTGATACACTAAGCGACATAAGTGCTGTCTCAATTCAGTACAGAACTGGACATTAATAGGCAGGCAATCATGTGTACCATACCAGAGAAGAAAGACCAGTATAGAAGTCCAATGCTGTGCTAAAAATCCGGACGAAGTTTCGGTGGGAGCGTGACATCCGTCCCCAATAAGATGTCAGTCAAAGGCATTTTTACAATCTTTTAAATTTAAATCTTTAAATGTATAATCTTACTGATTGTTAATCAAATTCTGTGATGCCCAGATTTTTTATCTAATGATCATTTTAAAAATAAGCTTTATTCTTTTAATCTTTTAAAATTGGTTTTTTTTTATTTTCAATCATTTAATATTCAATCAAATTATAAAAATTTTTCTTTTTTTAATGTTTATCATTTCGTTGAACAGTCAACTTAAGAAATTAGGACTGGTAAGTTATCTTGCGTCGGTATAGTAGAAAAAAATTCAAAATGCTTATACAGAGAAAAGTCTTCTTTCTGGCTCATGTAATGTCATGTAATTCCTACTACATAAATAAGTATATTTAGGCTTATAATCTAATGATAATAACATTTTTATCTCAATGTTAACGTAATAACGTAATCCAAGTGAAAAAAATTTGAAAACTGAATTATTAAAAAGTTGAAAAACTTCAAAAATAATGTCTGTCAGTATTATTCTCTCCTTTAATAAACATAAACAATTTTCGTGCAACGAAAAAAAAAGTTTTATTACTTAAGTTTTTATAAAAATAAATCAATATTTTTCATGAATACCTTAATTTACCTGAATTTAAATATAAATATAATATGAATATAAATTTATTAATAAATTTTAATATAAATCACTACTCAATTCAATTATTTTAAAATAAAATAATCAGGGTCAATTAAAGAATTCAAAAATCATTCCTGAAGTTATAAGTATAACTTTTATTTATATTTAAGAAAATTTACATTTGCGTGTATCTCTCTAACTTTGGTTATCTACACTTCCAAATTATGAGCCACGTTGTCTCAGCTCCCGTCGAATATTTGTGCGTTCAACTACTGCCTACAAATATTCTAACAATGTCATCCTACATATAAATTGATATTATAACAAATGTGTTTTAATATTTACCCAAAAAATTACTTTTTTGTGTTGAAACTAATTGTCGTGTGAACTAAATTGAGTAATAATAAAAATTTAATAGGATCTTAATTTTATTTCTCTTCAATATATAATTTATTTGTGTGAAAATTTATTTTGTTTTTAAAAAAATATGTCATTAATGAAAAAAGAGTTTGAAATAAAAATTATATTGAAAAAAAACCTGTTTAAAAAATTTCATTACACGATGGAAGAAACTAACTTTATTAGAAAAGTTAAACCAAGCGTAAATTAATGATACAAATAATATATTTTATTTTATTTATAATTACGATAATACTAGAAGACTGTGTTACTGATAGTCAATTAAAACACAAACTAACTGAAGAAATAGCAAGTAATTGAGTAACTTAAATGATTGATGAAACAAAAAAAGGAAATATATTGAAGAAAAATTCAATTTAAAAGTAAAGTATTTTTTTATTATTTTGAATTGTGTAATTGATATTGTAAAGAAATTAACTCAATATAACTTGATGTGGTATATCTCTAACGATAAAAAATATCGATATAAGTAATTGGTTTTGAAGAAAATTATGCTCCATTTCAAGAAGATCAATCTAATATTTATTTTTGGTAAGTAAAGTTGCTATTAAACAGTTCAAAATTCAAAATCATATAAGCATTTTGAATTTTTGATTGAAAACAGTGTAATTACTGTCATCTATCAGAAAACAGTGACACTAGTTGAATTTTTTTTCTACTATACCGACGCAAGATAACTTACCAGTCCTCATTTCTTAAGTTGACTGTCCAACGAAATGATAAACATTAAAAAAAGAAAAATTTTTATAATTTGATTGAATATTAAATGATTGAAAATAAAAAAAAACCAATTTTAAAAGATTAAAAGAATAAAGCTTATTTTTAAAATGATCATTAGATAAAAAATCTGGGCATCACAGAATTTGATTAACAATCAGTAAGATTATACATTTAAAGATTTAAATTTAAAAGATTGTAAAAATGCCTTTGACTGACATCTTATTGGGGACGGATGTCACGCTTTCGTTTCGGTCAACATGTCGGTAATCTCAGGTCACAACATAAAAGTTTCTATGAACTCATCGAGCGATGGCGCTGCAACGGTTTATTTCAGCCACGCCCCTTAATCTAAGAGAGAAAAGAGATAAGATTTGTGTTCTTTTTTACTCTCATTACAAGAATCCTAAGCCAGTTTATTTTCAAGAACAAATTTTTAAATAGAAAAGGTCCAGCACTGTTCGCAACATACATAGAAGCTATAAAATCAATGTGATATTCTTGTAACAGCTTAGAGGTAACACGCTCGACGACAAAAACGTAGGTTTTATGGTCAAGCCTATCAATGTTGTTGTCTTTTTTTTTTTTATTTAATTAATTGTAATAATGAATTTTTTGAGGACAAATTTTATACGCGATCACATTAAAGGAGAGTAAAAAATGATGTACCAAATAACGATGTTCATTAATTTTGAAAATTTGGGATTTTTATCCATTACTCAGAGAAGAAAAAGGGTACTAGTATTGGTACAAAAAAAAATGGAATAGATTTTATATAATTAATGAATAAGAAAAAAAGCAACTGGCGAGATTTGAACCAATCACCGAAAGATTCGTAGACAAAGAATTTACCCCTGAACTATCATTCTATTTACTGGAACAGAAGGTAAAGTAATACAGTACAATCTCTCTAAAGTTGACAAGTCGGTACAGGATCTCTCTCTAATGTTAACTTGCCCATTTTTTAAGAGACCCATCTCCCCTCTACGCAGGAAAATGCGTAGATTAGAAATTTATATGTCACTCTAGAAATGTGCCCATCTCTCCGCTGCGCAGTAGAATGCGCAGAATTAAAAATTTGAGAAAGAGAAGTAGTCCCAGCTATTATATTACATATTGAATAGATTTTGAATACGCGCCACCACGATACCATTCTATTGGTCCGTTAAAATTTAAGGTGGGGAGAAATATTGGTAACATTAGAGAGATTATCCTGTCAACAATAGGGAGAGAGTAGAGATGTGAATCGGTAATTGACGGGTAAATTTACCGTAAATTACCGGTAAAAAAACGCGTCAATGACCAAGCCTGTTTTACCATACCGGTCAGAAAAATGCTGATCTCTGATTGGTTAATACATGTCCAATCACAGTTTAGAATTCCCAACGGCATACAAATGTTTATTTGTTCTATCAGGTATATATTTTCATTTTTATTTGTTTATTAAAAATACTGATAATATTTAATATAAGAAAATTCAATTTGTAGATAAGGATTTTCATTGAGAACTTGGTGCAATGGGGGAGAACAAATCAATATATAAACATTTCTCTGCAACCTAACCTAACCTAAATAAAGTACCTGAATGTTTTTATGATTTATATAATCATTTTAATAATGCATTTAATAATATTGGAAATATTTTTTCGGAAGAAGAAAAGCTGAGCATATATACTTGTTTAGAAAATCGTAAAACTATGGCTCTACGGCCCATACATTATGCAGCTAACTTACTTGATCCTCAATTAAAAGGAAAAAATTTAAATAGGTCAGAAATGGTTGAAGCTCATCAATTAATTATAAATCTTGGTGATAAATTAAATCTAAATAGTGATAAGGTATTAAAAGATTTAACAGATTATGTGTCAGAATCAAGTATGTGGAGTTACGACTACGTTAAGCGAGCAAGTATAATCACTTCAGCATGTCAATGGTGGCAAAGTATTTGCCAAAAATCTTCGTTGAGCAAAATAGCTGTGGCTATATTGACTTTACCTGCAACATCAGCTGCAACTGAGCATGAATAAGTTGAATTTTTAGAAGAAGAATTTACTCAAGACTAATTAGTGATGTTGATGGAATTGAATCAGTATTAGACTTGTTATTTCCTAATGAAATATGTCAATTATTATGTGATATTACTAGTTGATAGAAACTATAGATTATATGGTTTTATTTTTTCATAAATAATTTACATAAAAGTTAAAAAAGTCAAATTCTTTATAATATGTAATAACGAAGGATTATCTATTTTATAAAAAAAAATGTACCAAAAACTTAACTAAATAAACGTTTATAATAATTTTCAATATATTTATTATTTCTGTCCTAACAGTCAAAAATGTAAAATATTTTTTTTATTACAAATTACAAAATTTTTTTTTCATCTTATAATAATTAATTAGTTTTAAATTAACAAGTGCAAAAAGCAAAATTAACTTAAGCAAATTGGCAAGCAAGTTCGAAAGCAAGCCATTTCCTCGGTAAAAAGCTCATCATATTCATCTATATAGATGCGAATGACCGGTAATTTACGGTAATTACGCTGACCGACGGCTTGACGGTAAATTTTACATTCAGAATTTTTTGACGTCAGAATACCGTCAGATACCGGTAATTTTACGTGGTAATTACCGAATTTTCTATTACCGGTAAATTCACATCTCTAAGCAAGACAGAGCACAGAATATATCTATCTATCTCCGTCTTATTTTTCAGAGAAGACTGCGAGTTCGAACAGTTGACGAGCAAGCACATTCCCCACCCTCTGTTACCAAGCCTGAAGCTTATGATATCTAAATGTAAACAAAGCAAATGAAAATATGCTGGCTCTGTAGTCAGAAGATTCGACATTTATTTTACCGAATGGTGTTCGATTCCAATTGCGGCAAAATTTTTTTTTTATTCAAATCCCGGGAAAAACTATCAGATCTGCTTAGATCTAATTTGATCAAATCAGATCTACTTATATCTTGACAAATCTGTTATTTTAAGTGTATTGACATGATTATGCATGATGGGGAACAATCATATTTTATCAGACCCGGTCTTGTTATGTGGTTCAATGCAATTTGATCTGATCGAATTGGGGCAGAACCTGCCAGATCTGACGACATTGTCTTGACCGCAATTTCATGTCTATTAAGATATAACCAGATCTAATAGAACATGCTATCAAATTTATTTAGACCTGACTTTTATCAATTTGACATAATTTCAGCTGGTCAGATCTTACTATTCATGAAATTCATTTTAATCAGACCTGGTTCATGTAAATTTACTACAGTCTGATATGGTCAGATCTAGCCACATCTGACCAGATCTGCTTAGATGTGTGTTCGAATTTGAAAAACAGGAACTTTAATCACTTTAAACATGTTACATACATATATTTTTACGTTACTTTATTCAATACATGAGGACATTTACAAATAAAATTATCCACTTGGATCATGTGACTTATATTAATAATATTTCTTACATTTATTAATTTATAATCATCAGTCTCTACAATAGGGAGTATGAAATGTAATTTTGTCATAGATTCTTGATGAATTAATAGCCGGTGTTGTTGAATAGAAAACTTTTTAAAAATGAAGTACAATTCATTATCAATTTCTAAAAAGTATCTAATTACACCATACATTTCTTCGTATTCATATGTACTCAACTTAATTGTGTAACTATTTGTTTTAATTTGTTTGTAAATTTCTGTTGTATAAATGTGTCTATCAATTTCCATCCGGGAGTATATATTTATATTTATTAAATTTAGATGATTTAAATTCAAAATTTGTAGCTCAAGATCATTCATTCGAATATTACATGTCTTTATCTTATTCATAAGTCTATACTTGTTTTTTTTATGTATATTTCCAGCTGATACGTTCAGATCATTATGTATTTTATTTTTTAGAGCATGTTTACCTTGAGCTAATTTCAAATTTTTCATCAGCTCTTCACCAAGATGTTTCGAACCGTGGAGACTTTTCGCGATGATTCCATTATAATTTTCAAACGGAAATGCAGATGATGACCATAATGGTCCCCAACGTCGAACACATAATACAAGGTGTGTTAATTGATGAAGATTATATGAATATTCATGATTACCATACAACTCACCAACATCTCTGACAAATAATCGTAAAAGAATCTCAGTACTATTTAAGTCATTCATGTGTATGGGTTTCTGAAGTAAATTATATATAGACACGATTAAAAGAAACCAATGTTGTAGATACTTGTTAGGTAAGAAACCAAGAAGTGCTGGAGCTGAATAGTATAGGAGCCAATTGAAAAATTCCGATGCTTTAAAACATTTAAAATCTGACAATTTTCGAGGCATCCTATTGAAGAAGTATGGTGGATGAATATTCAAAATAAATGAGTCTATATTATCGAGATGTTTTTTAATATTCCAATCACCTGTTTTATTTATCCAAATGTTAATAAATTGCTTCACAACACCCAAAAGCACTGAGTGCATGAATTCTGGGATCACACAGGTTCCCAAATCAATAAATGGTAAATTAGAAATGACAGTTGATCCTTTTACACCCTTAATATGTATTTTTCCTTCAGTAAAAGCTTTATTACCTTGCTCAATCATTCGTTCAGATGTTCTTAAACAACTTGTTTTCTCTTTAAATAAAAAAACTCTTCTTTTTTTTTTATCCTTGGGACCTTTACATTGTTGAGTCTTAATTTGGCAAATGTTGCAGCCAAATTTTCCATTGAAATAAGAAATATTCTGAATTGCTGCTCGAGCTGGAGCATCAGCTATGAACAATGGTGCTTTAATCATTGAAGTAAAGGTCTCATTTGTTGTTTTATCAGTCCATTGAATACCCTTCTCGAAACTCTTAATAATTTTATCACAAACGGGCTTTAAGAAAGTATTCATTAATGGTTTTCTTTGAGTATCATACCACAAACCGACTATAATTATAAATGACTCTCTAAGATATTCAGGTAATTCCGCTATGGTGAACATAAGAGGCCAACAGTGAGTTGTAGCACTTTTCACTAAAGATAAGCCATCTGTATTGAGAATCAACGTCAAATCATATTGGTTACGATCTTTCCTAGAATTAACTCTGATGTATTCGGAACCATCAGTAATATCTGAGATTAATTCACTATGATGAGGTAAAACTTGCAATTTACTGGCCAAGTTTCTATGTTCAAACAGAAATTTTATCTGGTCGATAATATCCAGTTCGTAAAAATATGATGTGCCCTCTGTGCTTTTGCATGACGTACATATTCTCAAAACACTATTTTCTTCAGTATAAAACGCACATTTTTTACAATACAAATGTTTGATAATTTTAACAGGTGGAGATATTTTACGAACATAATCGAATAATGTAAATATAGTTTTTGGCATTTTGTTAGGCTTAGGAAGCACTTTTTGAAGTATATTCAAATTTTCTTGTAAAGCAATTTTAGTTAATTTTCGATTTAAATATGACTTTAGAACTATATGAACACTTTCCATCACTGTTACCTCTGCATTTAAGTATAATTTGGTAGCATCGTTATTTTTTGTGTGATTATCAGCAATGTTATTGTTATCATTAACATTGCTATCATCATGTCTATTATGATTATTACTATTGTTGCCACTAAAAGTATCATTGCTATTGGTATTAATATTTTCATCATTATCTTCGATGATGTCTTCCCAATCATTCTCATCATTATCTTCAATGATCTCTTCACAATCATTCTCACTACTATCATCGATGATCTCTCCACAATCTTTTACACCCCTAAATTCTCTTATTTTTTTTCTGTTTTCTTCATAAATAGGTTTATATTCATCAGACGAAGACAATCTTGAAGTAAGGTTTTCATCATTGGGACTATAATTGTTATCTAAACTTTTGTCATCATGTTGTCGATTTATATTAAACTCAATATCGGTATGATTACTCCTAATCTTTACTCGTTTCTTTGCCCAACGTTGTAATGTTTTCAAAGGAACCTACAAAAAGTTACATGACGTGAATGTATTTGATAGTGAGAGTCATAGATATTAATGGAAAAAATTATTGATGCAAGGCGAAAAATTTTTTTAATACTTTTAAATATTTTTGACACTTCAGAACTAACAGTAAGTCATGAGAAATGAAATAAAGTGTACGATTGAATTAAAAAAAATGACAGTCAACTTATTTACCAGTATGCTTGAATTTTCTTTCCAAAGTTTATATTTTTTCTTTTCTGGAGATTCTGTTGATTCATCGAAATCAGGATTATTCCTTTTATCGAACGACATATTTCTTTGTGGACTGTAAAAAATAAATTCTAAAAATAAATTCATTCATTTGATGATTAATTTGTTAAAATTTGAATAATTTAAAAGTTTGAGATAAATTTACTTACCTATCATGAAATATTGAATATAATATATTTTTTATTTAAACGATTAGTGTTGTTGAGATGTAATATATTTTTATAATACTGGCTTACGATAGGAGCACGTGATTATCGACATTTGGCGTCATGGCCGTTACATAAAAGCAGAACATTCAAAAACGGAACAGGCACAATCGTTGAAACAAGTGGAATAACTGGAACAAGCGGAACGAAATAAAATGGAATTGGAAACTCAATGCGAAATTCAATGATAATAATGCTGCTGTAAATTCATATTGATTGATTTTAATTAATAATTTACATAATTCAATCGTTCATCTCGTGTTGAATTCTAAATTACATTTCATTTTATTTCGCTTGTTCCGGTTATTCTACTCGTTTCAACTATTCCGCCTATTCCTACTGTTCCGCATTTATGTAACGGCCATGATATCACTTGTTGATTATCACGTACTCTCGTCGGAAGCCGGCAATTTTTGTGACGCATTTTTATGAGTTTATTAGAATAATATATTATTGCATTGTTTATTATTTAAAAAAATAAAGAACAAAATGTATCTTGTGCAATTTGATAAGAAAAATTTATATCATATTTGTGATGACAATTCTATTATTAAAACAGAAGAAGCTTATTTAGAAGAAGGTGACAAAGTTCAATTTATTTTTAAAAATAAAGTGCATAATGGAATTATATTGAAAAAATCAGGTAATTAAATTACGTATGATAATTATTTATTGTCAGTCATAATGTAATATTCAATATTTTTAATATTTCGATAGATAAAGTAAAAATTGCATGTCCATGAGAATTTTTACGATTTTATTCATTTTTTCATCTTTTGTAGATGACAGAAATTCTCTGATATCTGAGAAGAAAAAGTTAGAACAAGCCTCTTCGAAGAAAACAAATATTGATTTGAATAAATCTAGTTCTTTAGGTAAACGAAAACGTATAGCAGCAAAAAAATGGTCTCCTAGAATAACCCCAAAAAAAGAAAAAACAACAAAAAATGATGTTCAGAAAAAAGTAAGTGATCTAATATTGTATAAAAATCGAATATGATACAATTGATGTCTTCTGATTCGTACTATATAAATTGATTGATTTTATTACAGCAGAAGAAAATTTTAAAAACAAAAGAAAACATTTCGTCCTCAGAAAGTAGTGAACCGAATGAACCATGTACATCGAAAGTACAAGATATTTCAAAATTGAAGAAAAGAAATGTACCAAAAATGAATATCGGAGAAGCTAGGGATGATTATTCTATTGATACAGCAAAAAATGTGGAGCAAAATCGAAATAAATTAGCACCTGGAGATGAACAACATTTTGATGACATGCAGGATAATTCGCGGTATTGTATACAGGATGATGGTGAAGATGGTATACAAGAAATTATCAAGATGTGATTGAGGAAAATAATCAAGATGCTATACAAAATAATGGTAATGATAACGACCAGGAAGAAGAGGTACATATAAATCAAGAAAATATTATGCGTAATGCCAATATTAATAGAGAAGAAAGAGAGCTAGATGATGATGACAATATCGATTATTCAGTACCAGGTAGTCAGTTAATCGGTAGAGTTCATCGTAATGAGCAGGTATGTGGGATTTCTATTATTAACAAATAAATTATCATACAATTGTTTGAATATAAATACAAATATTTGCAGATGATTGAATTACGAGAAAACATATATTGTCGAAAAATAATACTGGACAGTGCTATAGGAGGGTCACGAAAAGCATCTCACATTGCAAGACGCTTGATTGAAGGTGTATTCAAGCCACATGCTTTGTCCAAGTGCACTTTTACTGGCCAATCAGTTCGCTCACAAGGCCGAGAACGTTTACAACAAACCACATATTGTCTCGATGGAACAGCTAAAAAGGTTATCATTGGTAATGAATACGTCAATTGCATTTTCTATGACTTATAATCTTACATTTCCAGTATTATATAATATATTTTGACTATTTTTCAGAATATTCAAAAGAAAAAGCGACTGAGCTGGGGCTTGAAGTTCAAAGTGATAATTACATCGGAAAAGCAATGTCACAACGATTGGGAGAGATTAAGAGGGAATACCAATGTGCAAGAAGTACATTCCATAACAACTAATACTCACAGAAAACGTGATTTTGGAAAAATTATTTCAATTTTTTATTCATTTGCATGCTTTAAATGATTTTCATTATCAAAGTTTAGTTTTTTAGAGCTCGATGCTCATTGATATTTTTATGTCATGATTTAATTTAGAAATATTTTGGTAACTTGTCTACTTCTATGGATATAGACTGATTATTTGTGTAGTTACATTATTATTCCGGTATTGTTAATTTGTAATACGTCCAATAAGAAGTCATAATTTAAATGATTTTCATTATCAAAGTTTAGTTTTTTAGAGTTCGATGCTCATTGATATTTTTATGTCATGATTTAATTTAGAAATATTTTGGTAACTTGTCTACTTCTATGGATATAGACTGATTATTTGTGTAGTTACATTATTATTCCGGTATTGTTAATTTGTAATACGTCCAATAAGAAGTCATAATTTAAATGATTTTCATTATCAAAGTTTAGTTTTTTAGAGCTCGATGCTCATTGATATTTTTATGTCATGATTTAATTTAGAAATATTTTGGTAACTTGTCTACTTCTATGGATATAGACTGATTATTTGTGTAGTTACATTATTATTCCGGTATTGTTAATTTGTAATACGTCCAATAAGAAGTCATAATTTAAATGATTTTCATTATCAAAGTTTAGTTTTTTAGAGTTCGATGCTCATTGATATTTTTATGTCATGATTTAATTTAGAAATATTTTGGTAACTTGTCTACTTCTATGGATATAGACTGATTATTTGTGTAGTTACATTATTATTCCAGTATTGTTAATTTGTAATACGTCCAATAAGAAGTCATAATTTAAATGATTTTCATTATCAAAGTTTAGTTTTTTAGAGTTCGATGCTCATTGATATTTTTATGTCATGATTTAATTTAGAAATATTTTGGTAACTTGTCTACTTCTATGGATATAGACTGATTATTTGTGTAGTTACATTATTATTCCAGTATTGTTAATTTGTAATACGTCAAATAAGACGTCATAATTATTAGAATAGTACAAATGATAGTCAAAGTTTAATGTATTCATAGATATTTAAAAAGAGGATATTTATAACCTTATAATCGAAATATATATTTATCTTCAATAAAGTTGTAATAAAGATTGATGGTTCATGTGAATAAAAGGAGTTTCACCTCAATATGTATATATATGTATCCCTATATTTTTCCTTCTCACCATGTATTTCCATGTTGACTTATATACGAACACGTATTATTGTGTCAAATCAGATCAAATATTATTGAATATGTTCATATATAGAAAGATCTGGTTATAGCTACTAGCGTTTGTATCTGCATAGGTAATATTATGTGTGGTTATATATAGACAGATCGGATGAATAATATAACATTAGGACTTATCTGGCCATATCTTATTAAATCTCGTCAGATATAGACAAAATCGAGATCTGGCTAGATCTGATCAGAGCTAAAAAAAATAAGTGAATTATGTCTGACCAGATCTTTTCAGATCTGAATGTTTTTCCCGGGATTGCATGTAATTGCAATTCTATCATGCCAAAAATGAGTTTTAAATTTCAATTTTTATGTGAAATTATTTTTCAATTAATCGATGACAAATGAGAAAATATTTGAACAGAGCCATTAACCTTTTTTGTACATATACATTGATAATAGCCTTTTTTAACAACTTATTAACAATAAAAAATAGTTTAAACAATCCGCGGCGAGTTCCGACACTTCTCCGGCAAGCTCTACCCACACTCTCTGTGCCCAAGCGTGCAGCTTATAATTTTGAAGCATATGTAAACATATTGGAACCATAATAGCTCAGTGGTTAGAGCACTAACCTTTCTTTTTGCTGGGCAGGGTTCGATCCCAGTCATAGGCAATTTTCTTTTCTTTTTTTTGCTTAAGTGACTTTATATATTTATAAATTAATTCATATATTTTATTTCATTATTCTTCCAATTGATTACGGAAAACAACTTGTTTTTCTGAAAATAAGCTGAGGGTGAAGAACAAGTTACTATGAATTCTCTTTCTTCGAAAATGTTGTCTTTAAAAGACAATAGGAATTGATTTTGAACTTATATAAGCAACCAATTATTGTATTTATATAAAATTTGATTGAAAAAAAAAGGAAAAAAAAGTTGGCTATGACTGGGATCGAACCCTGCCCAGCAAAAAGAAAGGTTAGTGCTCTAACCACTGAGCTATTATGATTCCAACAATGTCGAACCCTAATTGGTAAGATGAAAGCTTGGTGTTCTTCTCACAGAGCTAACACATCATCTCCAACATTACGTTTATGTTTATAAATTGTGTAATGCAGGCTTGAGTACGAAAGGTGGGGATAGAGTTTGCCGGCGAAGTGCCGGAAATCCCCGTGGATTATTTCAACTACTTCTAAATATTTCTAAATTGCTTAAAAAAAAACTATGTTTATATAGCTATAGTAAAAAAAGTGTTTATAACCCTGTTCATATGTTTTCCAACTCGACGTCGATAAATTACATAAATAATTAAGGCTGGGCTTTACTAACCTCAAATCACCTCAAATTTTTCTCGTCAAACTGTGCATTTTTTATTTGTTTTTTTCATGTAAAAAATATTCAGGAATATGTAGAAAAGTGGTATACACATCGGAAAACAAAGATTTATAGTTCAAGTGTAATAATAATCGTAGAATAAATAACTGTTCAGTGAAGGGCTCATGACAAGTGCATCCGCCATGACACCTCAAAATTCAAAATTTCACGATTTTTTTGTACAAAAAATCGTGAAATCACACCAAAAATAGCCCTAACGGAATTCACAAAAATACGCGCCAAATATGAATAACGAAGACGATGATCATCGTTCATCAAGTGCGATCTCTATAAAACTTCTTTATGTGAACAACTACAAAAATGCGTGAAATCATTGCAGCCAAGTATTTGAACATAAAGATTAATTATATTTAATAAAATAAAATAGAAATGTTTTTTAATTTTCGTTAAATTATTATGTAATTTTCTACATAAATCAAAGACAAACTCTTTATAATGAGATGAAAAAAAAATTCAATACATGAAGAAAGTTGACAGCCTTATTACGTTTTAAAATTTTAAAACTAGAAAAAAAAATTGAATTAAAAACAAAATTTCTCTTTTTTTATAAAAATTTATTTAAACACAATTAACTTGGCGTGGCTCTTACAGCTGTAGATAAAACTATAATTGATTAGATGGTTCATATAATCGATAGCCACGCCAAGTGAATTGTGTTTAAATAAATCTTTGCTCTGACGATGAACGGTGCTAGAAATCCAAGTGGATCATAGAGTTGAGCTGTTTTTGATAAAATAATTCTCTTCGTGCCAGAGAAAATAGACCTGCATAGAAGTTCAATGCTGTATTATGTTTAGGAATTACCACTAAAGAAAACGAACCTTCAGATGTTTTCCAGTAATAAATTGACAATGGGTAAGAATAGAATGTTTTTATATAATTTAGCCATATGTGCACTCGTAACAATGATCAATAGATTATTCCTATGATAGCATTTGAAATTCAAAAATTTATACAACATAATTCCGCTATTATAAAGTATGTTAATGAATGGTATTATTTTTATTATTTTATATAATATATAAAAATATAATACCATCCGACATGTATATATATATATATATGATAATTATTATTACATTAGTAAACAAACTTCTATTCTAGATTTTAAAAAAGCAGTAACATTAGTCATATTGTAGATGTTTTTGCAGTTCTTTAATTGTTATTAATATAACTTTAATATTTTATTCTCGTAACCGTGCTAAACGCTGTGTTAATTCATCTTGTTCTTGACTTGCAGTTGTTGATGAACCGATCCCAATGCTGCCTAATTGTCCTGATGGCAATTCCATGTTTAATTCTAATCTAAAATATGAATAAAAAATTGTTTATATTTTGATGATATGTTTGATAGTTTGCGTCAAGTTTTAATTACCCAGCTTCATCAGCGACTTGTTGAAGTAGTGAATCAACATCGTTTTGAGGTACGTTAGTCGTCGTGGTTTGCGACATTGCATTTTCCATGTATGAACTTTGAACATCTAAGTCCTCGAACTGACTTTCAAATTTATCCATTAAACCCGAAATTTTTTCTAAATTCATAGATTTCATGGCTGCATCCATAGCTTTTACTACACCTGCCATCGATTGAGTCACTTTTCTGGTTGTTAAAGCTGTTTGAACTCGACTAGCAACAGCATCTACTCTAGCACTCATCCTTAAATAATTCAGAGCTTGATTCTTTTGTCTTATAGCATTCTCAGCATGTATTCGCGCTCCTTCCATATTTCCTTTTTGTATCGCTTTTTTAATTTTTGTTTTTTCTATTTTCTCTTCTTTTTCGCATTTCTTCGAATTACGTTCTAATTCTTTTACCGCAAATTTTAAATTAAATAAATTTTCTATATACATTTTAAGGAATACATATAATTCCAACCTCTAAGAGAAAATGAGTGATTCATCAATTTTTTGTTTTTATTTGTTTTCAGTTCTAATAATTTAACTATTATTTGATTCGTGATCTTTTTGAATTTCAAAGTACTTAAAATAGCAAAATTATTCAATGGCGACAAGCAAAAAACATCAGTAATCTGACATTTAAACTAAGAGAAATGTGAACAATTAATAAAATATGTATAATAATACGCATAATTTTGTGAAACATTGATATTGTTAATAACTCACTAATGTCTTAATTTCCAATTGTACTATCGATGAGTAATGTTTATCGAATGATTTAATAAGATTTGTTTGTCAAAGGATACTTTCCATTTGCGAGACTGACATGAGTGATTGCTCGGCCCCCGTTTTGAATACCAAATAAATTAATTTAAAAATAAAATACTGAAGTACAAAATTAAATAATTAGCAAAAAACAAATTCTTAAAGATTTTATTGTAAACTCTAACACTCACAATATAGTCGAACCAAAAAAAGAGTATGTAGACTGGACATACATGCAATAGATACTATATATTATCATATATGTAGTCGAAATATTGGAGAGTATAGACTTGGAGGTTATACATGGAAATTATTTTGGTGCATGCGCACAAATTATTTCTGAGCTTGTTCACAACTTACTGCGTTTGGGTGTACTTCATTTCTAACCTTTATGGTTAGAATTATTTTCAAGTCGTTTAAAGCAATGCAAAAAGATGACTGTATTATTTTTAATTACTACTAGTGCGTACTGTTTTTTGAACTTTGTTCCAATTATTATCAAGCATGTAAGTATAAATTAACGAAACTAAGAAAAAATTTCTAACTCAATCACATTAACAATATACTTTGTTTGAGTTGATTTTAGTTCATAAGCTGGATTTTTGCAGAAAATAAAGCTGAATATAAATTAAAAAATGAAATTCTTGTATTAAAAAATGAAATGAGCAAAATATCTCATGTTGATGAATTTTCTAAGTATTCAAAATTACAAAGAAAACACACGACGTTAATTGAAATTTACCGAAAAGAAGGTGTGTAAAAAATAGAGTTTTTACTCATATAATGACTGAATTGTTAATATTTTCGTATTGTGTTTAATTGTCTTAGTTTCAGCAAGACTATCTTATAGAATGAAAGTGCAACTTGTCTTCACTTACCTTATTAAAATTCTAAACGTAACTATTGTTTGTATAAATTTTACAATTATAAGTTAAAAGAATCATTCTTCTATTCACTATAATTTCCAGTGGGTCATATTGATAATGCTAATGAAGATTTATCAAAAAGAGCCGATTGTTATTTTACCGAAAGGATCACTACATCCATTTGAAAATTTTTTGAGCTGGCCAAGAATGGACAATACTTCGATATCTTTAACAATGTGGTTAGCAATAAATTGTATAGTATTTACTAAATAAGATTTTTTATGTGTGCTCATTGCAAGTAATCATTCAAGGTAAAAGTAATTTTACAACTAATAATTTTATACATTTGTGATTACAGATATTAAATACTAATTTTTAATATGAATCTAGCTCGTTTTTTTAATGAAGATTTATTATCAAGTTTGTTAATAAAACTTTTAGTAAATTACCAAATCCATGCATGTTTGTAAAAATAAGAAATAAAATAAATTTTACTCTTTGAACTCAGGATTACTAGGCTTGAATTTATTGCAAATATTACTCGAAATTATATTTACTTGGGATCATTCATTCTGACGTAAATCTAATTCAGATTATAATAACAAAAATAAAACTTATCATTTCATATTTTTTGATATAAATTTAAAATAATAAAATGATTTATTATCATAGGCGTTTGTGTAACAAAAATTTAAATTCATTATTTTTGAAATCTTAATAATTATTTATGCATATTTTATCAACAAAACGATATAAGTATATTGTATTCTTTGTAATTTGAAGTTTTTATAATCATTACAGCTTACATACTTAAAGAAAAGGATATTCAAAATTTTTACTGAAATATTTGAATTATGTTTTAGAAATATCCATTGGTGAGCTATTAGACGTATTTATTGTAGGTGCAGTTATCGGTGGTCCACTAGGACTAACAATAGTTGGCGGAATAGCGGGTTTGATAAATCTATCTGAAGTTCGCCTTGATGAAGGAGGAACTATATGACCACTTGTTGATGGTGGTGAACTAGAAAATGGAAGCATTATAGTTTGACCACAAGCAAAGCAACGATTAGATGTATAGCTGTCACGGGATGTCGAACCAACAATATTCACTCCAGGACTAAGTGGTCTAGATGAATTTGGAGAAGGATTATATGGTATTGGACTTGATACTGTGCGGTTTCGTATATTGCTTCCTGACATAACTATTTCATTGTAATGACGTTCTTCTTCCATTTCCAAACTAGACTCAGATTCAGATAAATGTCTACAAAGAGCTTCACGTCTTTCCACTTCAAGCTGTAATTTTCGTTGAAGCCTCAAATTTTCTTCTCTTATGTGTTTTTCTTCATTTACATATCGTTGCATTTTTTCTGTATGTTCTTGTTGTGATATTAAAAGTGTATGTCGTAATCTCGCGACTTCACTTCTTAAAGTTTGAATATGAGTACTAAGATTAGTTGCAGTATCACCATTATTAATATCTCGCGGTGATGTTGGATCAGATACAGGCTGATCTAGTTTTATTTGAAGCATTCGCTTTTCTGCTTCTAATTTATCCATACGCTTCCACAATTTATTAACAAGAGCTTCCTGCTCTTGTTCTAAAGTATTTTCCAATTCTACTTTTTCTCTTCGAAGTTGTTCCAAATTACTTTGTTTGGCTAAAGTTTCAGCCTCCAATTTCTCAATTTTTCGCATCAACTTATTAACTAAACATTCTTGTTCCTGTTCTAAAGTTTGTTCCAATTTGCATTTTTCTTGCCTCAGTTGATTTAATTTTCTAGACAAGTCATTGGTTAAACATTCTTCTTCTTGTTCATAGTGATGAGCTAATGTCTCTTTTTCTTTCTTTAGAGCTTGAATTTTCTTTAAAAGAGTGTTACTGATAAATTCTTCTTCTTGTTCAGCTTTCGCTTGCTAAAATGAAACAAAAATTTGCATAATAAAGTCGATTTTTTACTTTGTTTTTGATATTATAAAAAAAATAGCATTTACATAGTAAAAATAGAAAAAATGTTAATACTTTTTAACAGTATATAATATCATCAAAATTGCAAACATTTAATAAATACATAGAAATGAAAAAGTCAATAGAATAATATTTTCAAATATTTTTAAATGAATACAAAGAAATAACTTACAATAATAACTGAAGCTTGACGTAAACTACGATTTTCTTCCTGAAGTGCTTTTACGCGTAATTTGTATGTCTCGAGCTCAACTTTTAAAACGCGATTATGTTGTTGTAATGATTCAATCCTTTTTTGAAGTTGTTCTCGAGTAATTGGTGATGGTGGCATCATAATTGGACCACCATCAATTGAACTTGAATCACTTTCAGAAGCGCTATCACGGTCAGCCATTTTAACTTTCTACTTGAAAAACTCTAGGAATTCAAATATTTTACAATTGCTCTATAATAAAATACATCATTTCCACATTCACGAGTTCTATAACGATGAATAAAGGACTTATTTACACATCTGTAGAAAAGATTTAGGCTGAAAATTACAACCACTATGGTATAAGACTGAGCATGTGGTGACATATGTACGGTCGTACTCTATTGGCGAACTATGCAGGGTTGCCAAATAGTAAAAGTAAAAGTAGAGTGCTGTTCACATAAAAACGACGGCAATGTTACAGCACTACCCAGTGTAACGTCCAGGTTTAGCAAATGACAGTAGTGTCACCTTCTGGACTCGGTGTGAGTTCATTGGTCGAAGCCATGAAGACTATAGAACAGGAGTCCAAACTCTGTGTATAAAAGTTGAGCCGGAATTTTGAAAAAATAACGTTCGCGGGCAGAGTGCGCTGTGGTCGCTAAGTTACCGAGGTAGAGGGGGAAATTCCCGGTATATTTAAATACATGATTAAAAATATAAAAAAAATTGAATTTACTTTTTGTATAGAAAAAATTGATAGTAAACACAAAATTAAACATTATTATAGCAAGAGTATTAATTATATTATTAATAATCCTATTTTTGGAGGAATTGAACAATGTTTGAATGAAATTAAAAATAATTAAAGTATACTTAAATTTTATATTAATGTTAAATTATTAGGTATTTTAATAACTTATATTATCTAGCTTATAAGTACTACTTTCCATGACTGTTATATTATTTTTAGGAATAACATAACATTGAAAATATCAAAATATAATTTTTATCCAATGTATTTTATATAAATTATAGAGAAAATACATTTCTTATAACATGTATACAATAATTTTTTTTTTACAATATTAAATAATATGTTATTAATTTAGAGATTTTAATAGTCAATTTCCCATATTTTTTAAAGTATACATAATAACAAATTGTAAAAATTTAATTACCTATCTTTTATATGAACTGTGAACATTCAGTAAAATCGTGCATAAATTGTATTAATTTTCTATGATAATTATGTAATATTTAAATAATTTGTTTAAATTTATCATACATAGTTAGTTATCGGAGAAAAGTCTTTTCTCTGTCTAAATTGAAATTGAGAGAACTAAAACGATGCAAATCCTACATAAACAGATGGTATTGGCAATTTATTATCATCAATATATTTTGATGACGATTAACGGATCGAAAGTAAAGTTTTCAGTCTTATTTGCGGGAATATTTCTATGGAATCTTTTCTTCAAAACTCTATCCATACAGTTATATGTTGAAGTGGCATCAAGTAAAAATTTCTAAGATCTCTTCGCAAGCAGAAACTGAAGATGGTTTAACTAGATTAGTTTTTGTTCGAATTGGACCACATTTACTTCATCATTTGCTATCCATCTCATCTACCGAATCCACAGCAAAAGTGTGATTCAAACTAATTTCATCGGATTTGATTATTTGTACGTAGATTTCTATTTCTGTCTTAAATAAGTCGACATAATGAATTCAACTCAAAAAAGTTAATTTTTTTTTTAATAATTTGAGATGTTGATTCACTACAAACAATTTTATTTTATTTCTAGAAGCAACGTTGATGTGCAATGAAAAACTATCATCGCATTCAGTCCGCAACAAAACCATTGTCAGACCACGTTTACTTATTTCAGACATATGATTTGTAGACAATTAATAATCCAATAATGTCACATTCTTTTGCATCAATATTTTAACAATATTTTTTTATAAAACTTTTTAAAGACAGCGAACTATCATACCATCTGTGAGCGTAGGATTCATCAGAGAGAAATTCACCTCTCTGGGGTGTTAACAATATTTGAAATTTCTAGCAGGAAAAATGATAGACATTGAAAGTATTAAAAATCCAAACTTACAAACTTAATATTTTATTGATTTTTCTTTAAAAAAAGTTTTTTTGAAAAAACCAATCATTGAAAATATTTTTTTATAATATTTCTGACGAAATCGACAAATGAATTAATTTTTGGTATATTTTGAAAAAAATTAGATTACAATAAATCATTGAAAACTGCATTTTTATTTTCGTTATAATTTATACCATAAAAACATTACAAGAGTATAAAAATCTGACATATGTACTGATGTCATTTCAAATACAAATCTCTTAATGTCTTTTCAAATTGGAAACACAAAAACATCGTATAAATTATTTTTCTGAATCACTAGGATGAATATTAGCATTATTATTTATTGGATATTTGACTGCTTCAAGATTGCCAGAATCACAAGCTGAAAGAAATGGAGTTCGACCTGCTGCATCTATAGCATCAATTTTTGCATTATTTTGACGCAACAATTCTATTTTTTTAGTTACCTCACGAAGCCGAATATAATTACTGTCCAGTGTTAATAATATTTAGCATTCTTTCGATAAATTTTGCACTGCTTCGCGCGATCTTCAAATTTGCGATTTGCATATTTTGCAAGAAAGAAACCTCGCATTACTAAATACTTGTCGATCACCCTTGAAGTTACTTCATGTTCATGAGATTCACAGCCAACATGTGGTAAATTTTGTTTTCCTGCTTCTTTGAGTATGTCGTGAAGAGTGTCTATTTGAACTTCCGATGTTCCAACTATCTTAAGAACAGATTTTTCTAATGTTCTTGTTAGTTCAAATAATTGTTTAGATGATAAGAAAGGCCATCATAAAAATCTCTGAGCCGAATCAATTCATTACATTCATCGTTCCGTTCATCTTCCGTTGCTTGTAAAGTAATTTACAATCTTCGTACCTTAATAAAATTTGCATTTTTTTAGTAATGTAACCAGCAATGAATGCTTGAACTTCATCGCTTGTATTAAAAATACAGTAATCATGCTCCGTAATATCATCTTCAACACAATCTCGCTCTTCGTTTTCAAAATTATCTTCTAATAATTCATCAATTTTATTTAACCACTCTTTCCTAGGTCTTTGTGTTAGGTACAACGAATCTTGAGTTTGCATTAATGTTGACAAAAGCTGAGGGCCAGAAACGTTACAGTCTTTTGGTGGACGAACTAAGGAGAAACACGATACGAGTCTGAATACTTGACCAAATAATTTTGGATCGGGGTGATCATTGGATCCACAAGAATTCCGCATGATAGAAAAAAATCTCTGTAATGAATCAAATAAAGATATGTTATAATATTCTTTGTATAATAATATGCAACACGTTATTATAATTATAAATTTTATATTTATAATCATGATATTTTAATTTTACAATTACGAACATCATACAAATAATAATATTATCCAAACTTATATTTACCTCCAAGGGATCTTGACTGAGACGAGATGTCATGAGATAATCGTACTCAAAATTATCACGTTCAAAATGAAACGAAATTATTATGTTCATCTGCATTTTAATGAAGTTAATAAATTAGGAATTTAATACATTATATTAAAATGAAATATGTAACAAATATGAAGTAATTTTAATATTACGTCAAATGTTACGACTACAGGTTGCCGACACAACAATTTAAAAAATAAATACATCATACCTTCTTAATAAGTCGATGACATCGTTGTCGGTAAATTTCCTTTTTTCGTTTAATACGAAAAGCAAGTGTCGAATCGCGTTTATATCTCATGTTTGCTTGTATTCTTTGGCGAAGTATGCGGCACGCTCGACAGCGAGGATTTAATTGCTGACGCTGATAATTTTCATTTGGTGTGATGATTCCACTACACTGGGTGGCATATCTGGAAAAACGATGAGAAATCCACCACACTTATCAATTATTTGTAATTGTGAATGTAGATGAAATCTATTATGATACATTTTTTCAGTTGTAATTAATATCAAAAAAATTGTGACAGAATAAAACAAACGTATTTAAAAATATTTTGACCTATTTTCATCAAATAATGTTCCGCAACAAATTGTGAGGGATTCTGCTTTACGCATAGATGCGTACAATTCTTCCATAGATGATACACGATCAGTGAGAATTATTTCTGATCGATGTGGCATTACAAGCTAGAATAATGACATACAATATTTAAAGTCAATTTGTTTCAATTATGTTCTATATAAATTTGATTGTAATTTAATTTATTATTGTAATTAATTAAAATTATCTAATTTTAGTCTATTTACTTATTTCTTAGTTTATATGATTTATTTTTCTTTGCTATTTATTTAAATTATTTATTGTAATTTTATTTTATTGAAACATACAAATTGCGTTTATATTCTTACCGTAACAGAAAGATCAGCTGTTACTCGTAATCTTAATTTTTCCAACAAGCTACCTACATCGAGATGAATCAAAATCATATCCGATGATTGTACATAGTAACACTAACGTTCTGGTAAAACTGCCGAAAACGATGATACTACTTGCTCTAGTGACAATTCATTTGGTAAAGCTAATGAAACTGCAGATAAAGATGATGCAGTTGCTCTAGCAACACTTCATTTGGTATAATCTGCAAAAATAAACAATTATTTTTATTTCAAAATAGTTTCAGTTTAATAATTTTCAATGTTATCTTAAACTTTTTACCTCATCGCATTCCATTTGGGAAACTGATGGCTCAACAGACTGCTCCAATAGTAGTCCTGTTGGCTGTAAATTTTCAGTGTCAACTAGAAGAATTTGCTCTTCTTGAATAATTGTTGATCAAAAATTTGTTGTTCTGATAGCGAACACGATTGTCTTCTTCAGTAGACTTTAAGAATAAAAATATTTATTGATTAATTTTTTTTTCTTCTTATATATAAAAAATTACGTTAAGGGATTGGTTAAATACCTGATTGCAATTCATCGATTGCTGATTTTGACATTTTTCTTCTCTAAGAGGAATCGCGTTATCAGTTAATGCCACCTTTCATTTCTATGAAATAGACTCCCCATTGATCAGAACTGATTTGCCCTTTACGATATATTCATCCAAAAAATGAAGTTCACAGACACGATCACTGTCTTTAAGTTCTTGTTGAAGAGCATTTACCCACAGTTGACGTCGAATATGACACTGTAAATTAATTTTAAGTAGCATGTAAATAAATTTCATCTAAAAAACTCACTCCAAATGCAATGAGTGATACTCACTTTTGGAACTTGAAAGAGTGTTCTTTTCCGTAAACCTTTAGCTTTGCGTTTCCGCTCATCATCTGAATGACCGCTTTTGCATCCTGCACAACACAACATTTTGTCATTTTTACACAATTTAAAAAATTTACATTTATCACAACATTTTCCACTTAGCAAAAGGTTAGCTAAATTCAATGACGTCTTCTTACTAACTTCGCGCGTCTTACATGCTGCTAAATTCACTCGGTACACGACGTAATTCAGCACCACTGGTGGCTGGTTTTAGAACCTTTGCTCTAAAAAATTTCCTGTACG